>NC_071257.1:1698265-2298265 GCF_023375685.1 Ictalurus furcatus
AGTGAGCTCCTCCAACAACCATGTCAACCTAAGTTGGCAATATATATCTCTAAGTGCATGATTAAAATAATGTTAACAAATTTACAACACCTAAACTCACTCTGATGAAGATTTGACCCAATGTCCTTTTTGCTAGGAGCTTAACATGTTACCAAGGGAGTGCAATGGTATGAGTTTTCACTCAAATACACACAAAGAGCAGTATTCTTTCAACATACAACTAAGCTAACATTAGACGCGTGTGTGTGTGTGTATATATATATATATATGTAACATCAGTGAACTACATACCCAAGTGCTGCTGGATACATCATTCTGATTGTCATGTAAATGCAAGTCTCTCTGGATAAGGGTGTCTGCCAAAGGCCATAAATGTAGTCAGTGTTATTTTCTGTAACAGCAGCTCTGACAGTAAGGCAGTAAACACAAAAACACAGTATATTAATATACATTATTGACCATGTTCACGTACACGACAATATTCTGATAATTATCTCAACTTGGCAATATAATGATAGTTAATATACGCCCGATTCAGGTCAAGACAATACTCTGATTCCCAGAATGGTGGTTTAATCAGAAAATCCTTGCACATTATTCAGAACGTCCACTAGAAGGAGAGAGAGAGAGAGAGAGATAGGTAGGTCCATCAGCAGCATCTTGACATATCATAGGGGAAAGAAAAGCTCATGTTTAGACCAGAATATTTACAACAACAGTGTATACAGGAACATTCAGAGACCTGTACTCATATGCATCATATTCCATGTGCATATAAACATTGTTTCAGAGTCAGTCCCCGGGACTCATATGGTGGACATAACAGAAGACAAGAAATACAGGAGTACAGAATTTTTTTTTTTAATTCAGCTGAGTTCTCTAAGGAGACAGTTAACATTTATGAAAGGAGTCTGTAATATCAGTGCTGTGTAAAAGGCACAGGAGAGTCCAGACTGATAGACTTGAGACAACTGTAGAACCTGAAAACACAAGCAGGAACAGGAACAAATTTGACAGACAGACAGACATACCACATCCTGGAGAGCAAGCATGAATGCATAAACTTTAACTTGTAATCATTGGCAAATATAAACCACACCTCAGGAAGCTTTCAACCCTGCTCACAACAGCAGTGAGTGCAGTTTAAAAACATATAGAGCATCTCACACAGGCCCTGGAATTTGAACCACCATAACCATAAATATTATTGTCTTGGATCACAGTGTCAAAGAGTCTGAGTTCCTTTGGTGCCTGTTTGCACTGAGAGGCAGGAAGGAACAGAGACTGTAGGCCATCAGTGAGAAGCAGTCAGACAGTGGAAAAACACCAAGAGGTATTCCTCAAACACAATTCCGCCCCCTGGCCAGGACACACATTTCTCCATGTTGAGAATGATGCAGGCTGGACATGCTGTTTGGAAGTGGAAGAAAAACTCCTCATTTTTTAAATGTTAGGACAGGCATTATATATGTCAGGATTGATAGTCCATTATGAATGTGGAGTTATTTTTCCATTTAGTGTAGATGAATTATGACACTGGGGAAAGGAAAAAACAAACAAACAAAAAAAACACACCCCTTGGCAGTTGCAACTTGAAAAAAAAACAACAAATAAAGACACAGCTTCTGCTGTACCCACAAAACAAGCTAGAATAGAACAAGAATTCACGCAAGACTAAAAAAAACACAAACACACAACTTGAGGAGAAAGGAAGGGAGTAAGGGAGGGGGGAGAAGAGGAGGAAAGGGGAGATTATTTTTTATTAAAAGTTACAATATTTCATATCAAACAACCATCACACAATGGCAGTGATAAGAACTAAACAAAGAAACTTTTACATAATCCTAAATGTGATTTCACATACAAGGAACAAATTCTTCCCCACAGAAACCATTGCAAGACTTCCGTACATAAACCTTGAAATTTACACAAATTGATACATGTCGTACAAGACAGATGATGCCCCAGCTTCCACACAACAAACCCAGCCCCTAGTTACACACAAGACATGAATCACCACCGCGGAGAACAGAGTGCACACAAGACATCCTGGATCCACCCTCAGACCATGGAAACACGATATTTCACTGAGTATTTCATGCAGGATAGCACACAACATCTCAACCATCACAAAATGGTTAATCATAACATTTAAACATAATAAAGCAAGCCAGGATAACACACAAAACATGGATGGTAAGTCAGTACACAGTTGCAAGTCCATAAATCAAACAGTCCCAAGTCAGAAATTCACCAACCACTGGTCCATGCCTTCACTCACGAACAGAGTCTCTTGGGTTCCTACAGGTGGACAGAGCTTACGGGGTTGGAAAGACTGAGGGGATGGGCCAGGGTGTCTTCCAAACCTGCAAAACCCAGGTCCTTGGTGCTGATCCATAAAGGAGGAGTTCAAGGTTGTGTGCGTTCGAGTGAGCGAGTACACAAGTGAAGGAGCTGCTTTAGTACTGAACCTCAAGCAACTTTAAAGTCTCCGGAGCCAGAGTGGCATTGTAATCCGATAGCAAGCGGAGAGTACAGCTACAGCAACAAAGTCACACCTGTGTCGTGATGTGTTTGGAGCACGCACCAGAGAACCAGCAGGGATAAGAACCTTCGCTTCTCAAAGGAAACGAGCAGCTTTCAGAGAGTCGAGAGCCAGCAGGGCGGAGGGGATAAGACCACAAGGCGCCTGGACCAAAAGGGAACAAGTTGAGGTCAGGAAGATCTAGCAGGCTGATCTCTGGAAGGCAGAACCAGGCGTCATCAGGCTCCTACTGTGGACAGTACAGGACGTCCGCCCCGACCCACCTAACTTCAATTGCTGGGGTTTGGTGGCAACTCCTGTGGGAGTAAAGAAACCCTCCATTCCAGCATCCTGAGCCCTTGCGGAAGATTGGTACCGTGCCAAGTCTACACAAGCAGAAACAGGCCATAAATTACAACAAGGATTTACAAAGAAATGAAAAGCCAATAACACGATTTCTCAAAACAGAAAATGACTACAATATTCTACACAAACCCTAAATTACCACAAAATTTTACAACGTCATACTTGCAGACGGGTATGAAGATTTATATTAGTAAAAGAGCCAGGTTTGACTGATACTGGGCACAACCTTTACAGTATGCTCGACCGTTTCCAACAATAAGTCATTGCTTTCTTGATTCCCCCCCCCAAAAAAAAAATCAAGACAGTGAGGCAATACTGGATGAAAGGGACACAAAAGGAGGACATGATTAAAACCAGTGTGAAATAACAGTGTGTAACTTTGAACAAAGCAGCTTTGAAAAGAAAGAGCAAAAGCGCACGTAGGAGCCATGCCACATGACTATGGAGGTACAGTGATGCAAGAGAGGCCCCTGGTGGCTCACAGTAGCTAACGTAAATGTCAAATCCATCACTATGATGATTTTTTAAAAAAAAAAAAAAAAAAAAAAAAAAAAAAAAAGACCACATTAAACAAAAATCAGGGCCATAATAAAAGAACTACAAACAAGAAAAAAAAAAAAAAAATACACAAACCAACTGTAAAATTCGGTGATGGATAATGGATGCTTTGGGGAAGTTCTGCAGCTGAGAGTCCAGTATATTTTACTCTAGTACCTGTTAGACAAAACATGTTTGGGTTCAAAACTCAGTTAGCTCCATTTAACTTAATAGTTTGCTCTAGATGGGTCTTTCAACAAGATCATGCATCAAAATCAAACCCGGAAATGATCAAATGAAACAGGAAGTTACCCATCTCAGTTATTTAAAAAAAAAAAAAAAAAAAGATACCAGTTACCACCGCCAGCTGGTTAAGACTTGGCCAAAGACGGATCATGATGACGCACCAAAGATGCATCTAAAAAAGAAAAAAAAAAACACAGAAATTAAAGAAACACGCACACAAAAAATTTCAACGTTCTTCACGATGATATGCGGCCATCTCTACCAGAAGGTTACGACGTGGCTGCAGAGAGATCTTTCAACAAGAGAGAGGGACAAACATTTCCAAATCAACAGAGAAGTAGTCACGAAACACAATCTGGTTTGGATAAAAACTGTGCCACTTGTGTATCGAGCTTCCCCAGGATCACGCAGCAAACGTATTACTGCCATGACCATCTCAGCTTAATGATAATTGATCTGTTTGTACGTGACCTGCTGAGTCACTGATGTACAAGGAGGAGGTGACGCGATCAACGACTGGGTTACATCTCTGTTCAGCTGCATTAGCATGAGGTGTGAGGATCAGTTGTACCTTTCGTCAGTCATTTATTTTTCATGCTTAGGAACCTGAGCCTACAACAATAGAAAGGGACCACTCTGTTGTGCCCTTTCTTGTGAAATATTTAGATAAAAAGATACGTATTTAAACAAAAACAAACAAACACCCCACACACCCCCAATCAGCCACAACATTAAAATCACCTGCCTAATATTGTGTAGGTCCTCCTACCATTAACCACTGAGGCAAAACCTCTGAAGTTTACAGAAGATCTTTTAAGTCCTCCAAGTTGCGAGGTGAGGCCTCCATGCATCTCACTTGTTTGGCCAGCACATCGCACAAGCGCTCGAGAGTCTTGGACCACTTTTCGTAGGTACTAACCGCTGCATACCAGGAGCAAACTTGCCCTTATGGAGATGGCCGACGTACAAGCAACAGCAAGACTGTTAGAGCTGAAATGAAATAGAAATAGACAGTAAGGTTCATATAAAAACGATTCAACACTACATCACAACCTTTTTCGCATCACCCGTTACTTGTACAACCATGGCGACTCAGCAGGTCAGGTACAAGCACAGACACACCTCTAGAGGCTTCTGTAGGCTGGAAACCTGATCAACAGTCGTTCCATGTGGAATTAAGCAGGTGGAAGACATCTCCATGACTTCAGCCAGCAGGAAAGAATCGGTCATATGGTTATAGATATAAAAATAAATAGGTCACCAGCCTTGCGGAGCTCCCTGAAGAATTGCAGGAGAGCCTGCTCATGTGGTCTCCATGGCTGCCGTTCCCAGAAGTGATAGTGATCTGAAAGGAGCATCCTTGCTCTGCCTCGTTCTACCTTCTTTAATCGAACAAACCGACCCTTAATAATTGGACAAACCCTTGAGGAACCTTTTCATTTTTAAGGGGAAAATCTAGCGCTCATTTTGTATGAAGCACTTGCAGGAAACCTGACGAGTGTTTCTCAAGTCTTAGGATATACCAAAAACGGCAGACTATCTGAACCGCCACACCTTAACAAAGCAACCAGAAGACTAACGGATCGTGCTAAAAATCGCCGAGATCTAGAACACTATAACCAGTCAGGTATCACGAGTAGCTCCTTATCCGTTATATGGCCACAACAAAATAACCCAGAGAGTCAAAACCCTCTGTGGTCTTGATTTTCCTCGTGTGCTTTCTTTTTCAGGGAGAAGGAGACACCTCCCAGGGGGTTGATATGGAGATCTCAGTAGAGGCAATAGGATCATGCTGCATCTCCATGAGAGAAGACTCTACTTCCAGGGTCTTCCCATGGTTGGTGCATAGTCCAGGATATTTTCCACAGACACGCATGAATAAAACGGTCGAACATAATATTCAAGATGCAAGACTAGATTTGTCCAAGCTTACCCCAACAGAGGTACTCAAGAGAGCTTTTCTCCTTCAAGATACACCCGTAGGACACGTTCTCTCCAAACGAGCTTAGAAAAGATTTTATTCAAATAAGCAGAATGTTCTGAAGATGAGAGGGCCGCTTTGATGGGACAAGGCAAACATGGAATGGAGTAAAGAATTAATGCCAAGATTACTCAACTTTTCCAGCTAAACTTTGGCAGTAAGAAAAACCCTCAGAAAATGTTTTAAAGTAGCACTCCTATAAAAGCTGGAACTTTGAAAAGGAAGAATACAGTTCTGTGCCAAGCTAGAAAAAGTCCCGCAGTGTTATTCACTGGCTATGTACCTAAATCACTTAAATTAGCAGTTATTAAACCCCTGATTAAAAAACCTGACCTTGACCCCTCTCAACTGTCCAGCTATAGACCTATCAGATCTCCCCTTCCTCTCGAAGATTTTAGAAAAGGTTGTAGCAAAGCAGTTATGCTCGTACTTAGATAGGAATAACACTCACGACATGTATCAGTCAGGATTTAGACCTCATCATAGCACAGAGACAGCGTTAGTTAAAGTAGTAAATGACCTACTACTGACCTCTGATCAGGGTTGTGTCTCGCTGCTTGTGTTACTCGACCTTAGTGCAGCTTTTGATACTATAGATCACACTATTCTCCTTGATGGATTAGAAAATGTTGTTGGCATTATGGGAACAGTCCTCTCCTGGCTCAGGTCTTATCTGACCCATCGTTATCAGTTCGCAGATGCGAATGAAGACTTCTCCACGCATACTGAGGTTACCTTTGGAGTTCCGCAAGGTTCTGTTTTAGGCCCACCGCTTTTTACTTTATATACGCTACCCCTAGGACAAATTATTCGTAAGCATGGAATTAGCTTCCACTGTTATGCGGATGATACACAGTTGCACGTGTCAGCGAAGCCAGAGGACAGACAGAAGCTTAGTAAGGTTGAGGATTGTGTAAAGGACATTAGACGCTGGATGTTAACTAACTTCCTTTTACTTAATTCTGATAAAACAAATACTTTTATTAGGCCCACGTGTAGCTAGAAGTAATCTTTCTGATCACATGGTTACTCTGGATGGTCTCTCTGTTTCCACATGTACAGCAGTTAAAGACCTTGGCGTGATTATTGACTCCAGCCTATCATTTGATGCTCATGTAGATATTACTAGGATAGTTTTCTTTCATCTCAAATATTTCTAAGAAATATATTGTCACTACATGATGCAGAAATACTAGTTCATGCATTCGTCACCTCTAGATTAGATTACTGTAATGCCTTACTGTCTGGATGTTCCAGTAGGAATATAAACAAACTCCAGTTAGTCCAGAATGCAGCTGCTAGAGTCCTAACTAGAACTAGAAGATACGACCATATCACAACAACATTATCAATACTGCATTGGCTCCCAGTGAAATCCCGCATTAACTATAAAAAACTTTTATTAGCCTATAAAGCACTAAACGGTCTCGCGCCACAATATCTAAGCGACCTTTTGGTTTTCTATGATCCGCCACGCCTACTTAGATCAAAAGATGCAGGCTATTTGACGGTACCTCGAATAGTGAAGGCTACAGCGGGGGGGCGGGGGGGGGGAGGTTTCGCTTATAGAGCCCCACTGTTATGGAACAGTCTTCGGCACTCAGACACAGTCCCAGTGTTTAAGTCTAGGCTTAAAACATATTTCTTTACTCACGCCTACCCTGACTAGACTTTCTATTATACTAATTCCCAGTCCTAATAATCTTTTCTCTCTTCTCTCCTTCTGCCGAGCCACACACGATTTTATGGAGATACCAGAGATCCAGATCCTTTCTGCCTCTGGCTGGAGCTCAAATCTTCTCCAATTCCAGACTGCTGGGACTACGGCTGCTCCTAAGGCCATACAGACTTCATACAAGTCAATAATGAACTTTTTCACGTTATCTGTCGTTACCCAGATGAGGATGGGTTCCCTTCCGAATCTGCTTCCTCTCAAGGTTTCTTCCTCTTAAAACATCTTAGGGAGTTTTTCCCTTGCCACCGTCGCCACTCAGTGGCTTGCTCAGTTGGGATCAAGTTCGCACCTTTAACATCTGGATACCGTGTTGATATTTCTGTAAAGCTGCTTTGAGACAATGTCTATTGTAAAAAGCGCTATACAAATACAACTGATTGAATATTGGGACAAGTCTTATGAACAAATGACAAAGAAGAACCTGGACCAATGTGACGGGACCTAAACGTACGGAGAACAAAGTGGCTACTTATTAATATCCCAGATCTGTGAAACATGGTGGTGGTGGTGGTACCATGTACGCAAGCATGAAAGACACAGTAAGCATGGCTACCAGTGCAACTGAAAGTCATTTTTATATCCAACTAAATGGCAATTCGTGCCCCATCCGTCAGCAGGAAGTCTGCGGAAACGTCTTTTCCAGGCCCAAGTCGAGTACTCGACCTGAATTCTATATTTAAAAAAAAAAAATAGAGACTCCCAAATCAAGAAGGAAATGGAAACTGGAAATGAAACTAAGACATACCAAGTACAGTAGACATTAAATACAACCCCAGGCAAACGTGCTAACCGCTAAGCCAACATGCCTCCAGCAGAACCTCTCCGTTGGAGTGCGTATGTTAAGGCCAGTTAGCGTAACCAGTTATTTCCGTTCAGTCGTAACTGCAAAGTCAATTCTCTTTGGCAATGCAATGTATACAGAGCTATTTTCAGGCATAAATAAAGCCTATGAATAAATAATGGCCTTGACCTTCTAAACATTACATCCTGTAATTATATAACCTTAGGAGATACTCATACCCTCCTCTGTACATAGGTGAAATAAAAATAAAAAAGAATTATAAAACCCCACACACGCAAGTGTAGCCCTAATTTAATACTGCTAAGAGCTTTATTTCTCTCATCACATCGTTTTACAGTTCTTTTCAGTGACTCACTTGCAGCCTTTTGGCTGATCACATGCCTTACAAAAACGAAGGACTTTCCCGTGTTGCTACCGGACTTTCCAAAGGGCCTGCAGTTCTCACTTCTCATCACGATGCGGCATTTTAGACTAAATAGATCATGATGCAATTTTATGATGAACTACTGAAAGCTCAGATGAAAAATTCAGATGTAATTATTTTCACTGTTTTTTTTTTTTTTAAATGCATACAATTAAAATATATAGCATAATATAATAATTAAATAAACTTCACAGAAAAATGTATATAGTTAAATACAAGAGGGAAAATTCTACTGTCTAACATTCCCAAAGAGTTCAATTAGAAAGTGAAAAAGAAAAATTCTTCACTTTAAGTAACCGTTGAAGTTACTATTTAAATAACGATTAATACCAACAACAATGACCCATGAGCCTGTAGTGAGGAAGACAAAATGGAAAGGAAAAAAAAAAAAAAAAAAGTGGGATTGTGCTCTAACACACACAGGTTTATCATTAAACTTTTCCTACCTACGTGACAAAGGCTGAAGTCACATAAAACCGCACACACTTCCAGTTATCATGTAGCCAACACGCTCACTTCACTTTACACGAAGCGAGCTGATTTCAAGTTAATAAGTGCCAAAGGTTTATCAGCCTCATGGCCACAGTGATGTAGAACCTCATGAAAGTAAGACAAGTTCCACAAACGAGACACTGTCGCATGAAGACGGTGAAAAATTCACACGTAGCACTTTGGACCAGAGCTACCTGACTGAGCACTGCAAGCAAGCCTGTCTCGTCCAAAATCTCTTCCACACACACACACGTACTCGCTTCCGACAAGCCACGAGATCTGCAATTAATATCGCATATTTAATTAATTATATACCAACAATTACAATGCTTGACATAATGTACAAAACACTGCCCATTTTGACAGTTTATAGAGTTAAATTTACAGATCATCGATTACACCATGTTCCACTTGGTTAAACACGTTTTTGTTTAAAAAAAAACTTTATTATTAGGTCTTAAATGATGTGGAAGAAAAAAAAAAAAAAAAAAAACACCCAAAAACGTATTTGAATAAGCGCATTAAACTTAACCTATCGTTCGCGTTACACTCAGAGCTATTGTCCGAGCCATGCCGTTATACGAAAACGGCAGCACACCTCCTAACCAATCAGATTCAAGCACTGTGGAACGGAGTTTAGCTGACGTTTATAGAGGACACACCGTCTTCTACACCACATCAGGCTCTCAAATTTCAGACAAAGACTGGCGAAGTAGATTTGGGGTCGTTTACTCACAATACATTCTGACATCAAGAGAAATGGGGTTTTCCATCCAGCTGACAAAACAACTAACCCTGTGGAGGTAAAAACAAGAAAGGTGAAAACAGTACCAAAAAAATAAAATGGTGAGGCTACTGGACGAGCTAGACTGGTCTCAGAGGCAGCTCTGTGGTAAAAATAGCAAACTTGCAATAGTTTAGGGAAAAGCAAGTGATAGAAATCAGCTGAATTGCAAAAACTGACACACGGGATTAACTGCAGATGCACTTCATTCAGCTGAATGTGTTTTAACCCACTATATACCTAGTCAGATTTAAAAAAAACAAACACACAACAAATCCATCATATTGTACAAAAATCAGTCATTTGTCTTCTGGGCACGAGGTAGCGGATTTAATACTTAGTAGCACAGCATTCTTCGAGTGTACAACGTTACGAATCGAAATCTCATTAACCTTTGCTCACAGGTGACTCGGCCCAGTTACTGAGCAAGCATTTCCCACATGGATGTATAGAAACGTCCTTAAATGACCTAAAGGACTACGGTTCCTCCAGGTACGATCACAACCTTGACCAGGGTAAAACCAGTCAAACGAATAAGATTCTTCAGGAGCATGATCGCAGAACAATCTGTAATGCCTAATAATGATACCCTGATAATATTTATTAAATAATTCATTAATTACTAAAACAGATAATCCAGGGTATATTCCACCCTCACAACTAGGTGCTCCTGAGAATAAAAGAAAGATAATATTTTCAATCCAAGATCTTTACTAGAAATATTACATCATAAGAAGAAGAAGAAGAAGAAGAAGAAGAAGAAGAAGAAGAAGAAGAAGAAGAAGAAATTTTCAATAATTATTAAAAATACTCATTACTGACCCTAATATAACTATTACTAAATCATCAACCACCCACCTCACAGCCAGAGGCAAAGTTCCTGGGAAAGAAACAAACAAGAGAAGTCATTTTCATTGGGATATCTTTACCAGAAATATTACTACATATTATAATTATATTGCATAATTACTTTTTGCTACTTCTATAACCATCAACACTACTCCTATTCACAATAACAAGAAGGAGGCAGCATCACCTTCACTCCAGAGCAAGTTCCTGTGAATGAAATCATGATAAACAAGATAACATTTTCATTGGCATGACATTTCTAAAAATGCTACAACATAATATAATTAATACTATATCATGCATAAATGATATAATTCAATAACGTTGGTTAAAATATTACAGCTATAGTATGCAAGTACTACTACAACTAATAATAATAATACTCAAAGATGTAATCCCACCACACAGCCAGTGTTCCTGGGAATCCTGGGGAAAAAATGAACAGGACAATCACTACATGTGACATTTATAATACTGCATAACTACATTGACGGTGTATAATGCAATTAATTTATAATAAGCAACACTAAAACTTGTTAAATAATAATGATTAAATAAGTTATTACTGACACTACTACAACTAAAATCCCCTCCTCCTCCACAAATACACCCCACATCACAGCCAGTGTTCCTGGGAATGAAAGGATGGATGAACAAGAAGATTAAAAAAAAAATTTACATTTAGATTTATTCATTTCGCAGACGCTTTTATCCAAAGTGACTTACAAACGAGAAAATACAAGCAAATATCACCGACATAACTTCACTAGAAATATTACTACATAATACCAAGTATAATGAATATATTCTTATAACAGTATACAACAATAATTACATAACTTACTCATTACTACTTCTAAACGACGACGACCTGCCATCACATCCAGGGTGTTTGCGCGTCTCATGCCTCGGTGTTCCTGGGCTAGATCTCGGATCCAGTGAGACACTGACCAGCAGAAATCGCTTACTGATGAACAAATACATTAAACAGAAAAGAACTTGAGTATCGTTCACAGACTAGAAATAATATAGAAATACACAAAGCGTTAAGTTAATATATACACTTGATTCCATTATAAAATGTTTAAAAAAAAATAAATAAATCATTTGTTACTGTTACCACCACCACCACCACCACTACTACTACTACTACTACTACTAATAATAATAATAACCACCACCCTGAGACTGATACCCAGGGTGTCCTCCCACCACACATGTTCCCGGGATACACCTTGTACAGGCCACTAAAGCACTTCCTGAAGATAAACAAAAACATACAAACAAAAACAAACCAATAGGGGAGATTTTTCAGGCATAAGAGAACACACACGATCCATAATAATAATAATAATAATAATAATAATTCAATAACAGAGTCAGACACTAAAATTGGGTCGCAACACCCTTAACTTGGGTTACTGCACGTATGCATTTCTGGCCATCATCCATTTATCATACTTTAATGAAATAAAGTGCTCCATCAACATTTAATATCAAGGTTAATATTTAATGTTCCTAACATTCGCGGTCACCATGGAGACGGCGCCCCGCCCTCGTTTGTTGCTGCAGGGAAACAGAGGGAAGACAGAGGAGGGGGGAGGTGGAGCGTGAAGGGCGCGAGAGAGCGAGGCGGTGCCGGTGCGGCTTTAACGGAGCCGCTCGTCCCGCGTTTCCTCAGTCAGCTCAGCGCTCCGTCCCGCACATCGTCATGGGGCGCTATAACGGCCAGACATGCCGGCTGATTTTCATGCTCGTGATCACGGTGATCTTTTTCGTGGCCGAGATCGTTGCGGGTTACATGGGGAACTCGATCGCGCTGGTGTCGGACTCCTTCAACATGCTGTCGGACACCCTGTCTCTGTGCGTGGGGCTGGCTGCGGGGAGACTGGCGCGCCGGCCCGCCACTCCGGGCTGCACGTTCGGCCTGGCCCGGGCTGAGGTGGTGGGCGCGCTGGCCAACGCGGCGTTCCTGGCGGCGCTCTGCTTCTCCGTGTCCGCGGAGGCGGTCAAGAGACTCGCGCAGCCGGAGGCTGTGGCCGAGCCGTTCACCGTGCTGATCGTCGGCTCCCTCGGGCTCGCGGTCAACGTCGTCGGGCTGCTCGTGTTCCAGGACTGGCGGTGGCTGTGCGGGAAGAAGGAGGAGGCGCGCCGGGACGAACCTTCCGACAGCGACGGGAAAATAGTCATGAACGGCGAAGCAGGTGCTCCGATTTGTGCTTCAGTCTCCATTATGCTCCATTCCAGACTTGGGATCATTAAGAGTGTAGCTCGGTGGTGTGTATAAAAGAAAAAAAAAAAAAAATTAATTAATTAAAAGGACACCTTCCCCAAATATAGTCACGTGCTCAAAAAAGTAAAGACTTAATGTGTAGCTTGGAGGGAAAAAAAAAAAAAAAAAAAAAAAACACCTGCAATTTTTACCAACATGAACAATTTGCACAACTTCCATCAGTAAATGTGTGTGTAGTTGGGGTTGCCGGGGGGGGGGGGGGGGGGGGGGAAAGGGGGTATAACCTCAATCTCAAAAATAACTAACAATTCATGAGAATTATTTCGTTTGAAAAGACAAAGGCTCAAAATACGATTAGGGGTGGGGTTTTTTTTTTTTTTATATTGGACATTTATTTTTTGAACTACACTTGTAATGAACGCAAGTTGTGCAAATTGTTACTGATAAGTCACGTGACTCAGTTCCGACCAGTGTGTGACCTATGGTTATAAGCCTTCATTAGTAGTTAGCTAAGCATCAGCTCGGACCTGTAGAGTCCCGTAGAGGCTAGTTTTCATGCCAATCATGTATAGGATAACATCAAGATCAAAATAGTCTTTAAAAATCCTTTAAGATTCAGTTACCTGTGAAATAACACAGGGAAAAAAAAGAGCTTTTAATGTGTGGAAATTCAGCATTTTGTTTTCTGCTTGGTCAGCATGAGTCGACACTTCTGTTTCCACTTTACAGCCAGCTCATTAATGCGCTCGAGTCAATCGGCTCTATTTCTAAGCAACATGGCTGCCACAGTACGACAATACAGCGATTCAGTTCGGTCCCCTAGCCGCGTATTAGCATTGTGGCTGAACGGCAAAATTAGTCTGGTTAGCAAACTAACATTAGGTCCAACACTTCATGTCCATCACAGGTTTATTATAATAATGCGCTCGATCTAACGTTATATCTACACCAACAACTTAGAGACTCGTGGGGGGGGGGGTATTCACAAAAGGTTGAGAAATAATTTAAAACTGAACACAATTGTAGACTCGTTTCTACCAAACTGTCCCAAGAAGAAACTGCTTCCAAACTAGGTGCTCGTTTACAGGCTTAGCTAAACGCATTTTCCACCCTCCATCCAGCCGAGAAGCGCTAAATCTGTAGCAGCACTCAAGAACGCGAGGCTTTCTCCAACAGGAACTTAAGAGCGAAGCCACAGATGTATTCATAGTAATGGGGCAAAAGAAAATTTGATTAACTTGAGCTTTCCTAATTACCCAAGACGACAGAACTTGCAGATGCGTAGACGTTTCTCTCGGGTCTGTGTCAACATGTTATGCTTGCTATGCGATTGCAACATTTTTTACATGGCCCCAGGGCCAGAACTGTTTGCCCAGCTCCCCTGGCCTGACTGGTTATCTCTGTATGCGAATTACTGGCAGTGGATAAGGGTTAAAAGGGAGGGTGGGGACCCTTAGAGAAGCAGTCTATAAATAAAAAGAACTTGAAGTGCGAATGTTTAAGTAAAAGAACGAAAACTTGAATTTCATGCGAATTTCTCATTTCGAGCGAATACCAAATGCACAGTTATTGAATTGAACAGTGAGCAGGGAAAAGTGATGTGTGAAAGAATGCATGTCGAAAATAACCTTGTCAACGTGTCCATGCACATGTCCTCCCCCTCAGCTCCATGTAAATGGTGTAAAACCCCTGCGTGATAGCAGCAAGTGCGCTCAGCACTGGTGTTCTGTCCATCCACAGGCTCCGAGCATCCCGCTTCACAACCCCAAGATAAGAAGCCGAGTGACGGACCACCGCTGAACATAAGAGGTACGAGAGCGTCAGATCCATTTTAGACTGGAACTGTACCCGTGCAAGGATCCTGTCATTTGTCCTATTTTTAGATTGTAGCCTGTGTACTTGATATCTCGTGCCACTGTGTAGAAACCTGTCTCAGGAGTGTAACAAAATTTGACATTACTTTCATTTAGCATCAGTGCAGATACTGGACAAGAGAACTGCATGTATCTCATACTAACGCCTGCTGTCCATAATCTCACGCACACACACACACACACACGACAGGGAGAACGAGAAAGTACGGATGGAAAAGGAAAGAAAGAACTGATGGAAGGAACAAAAAAAAAGAACTGATGAAAGAAAAAGAGAATGAAAAAGAAAGGATAGAGAACAGGAAGAGAAAGAAAACAGCTGATAGGGGAAGGGAAAGGATGAATGAGCAAGACAAGAAATAATGGAAGAGAGCAGTAAGAGCAAAGATAGAAAAGTCAAAGATTGAACAAGCAAAGAACTGCTGAAAGAAAAAGAGAATGAAAAAGAAGGAAAGAGGATAGAGAACAGAAAAAGAAAAAAGAGCTGATGAATGAGAGAAAGAACTGATGGGGAAGGGAAAGGATGAATGAGCAAGCAAAGAACTGATGAAAGAGAGTAAAAGAGAGCAAGGAAAGGATGAAACAATGAAATAAAGAACGAAAGAAAAAGGAAAGAACGAGAGACAGAAGACCTGATAAATGAAAAAGTAGTAATTGATGTGGGAAAAGGAAAGGATGAAAGAGAAGAGGAAAAAAAAAAAAAACTGCTGAGAGCAAAGAGTAAATGGAAGGGCAGACCAAAATAAAATAATGGAATAATAAGGACAAGAGATGAAAGAATGCAGGGAAAAAGATACCAAAAAAAAAAGTAAAGAAAGAAAGGACAAAAAGAAAAGAAACTTTGCGTAATGTAAATAAGTATTCTCTGTTCTCCATGGTGGTCGAAAGCTCAGATCTTAAAGACTCTCCCAGAAAAGTGAAACATAATGCTGATTACAGGTGAGACACCTCAGGGGAAAACAAACCCACCTGTCCAAAATGCTTCCGGTTTTGACTCGGGTCTTAGCCCTGCACTCACGCGCTCTTGTTCTTATTCTTCTTCATGTCCTTTCTGTAGGAGTATTACTCCACGTGCTGAACGATGCTCTGGGTTCGGTCGTCGTGGTGGTGGCCTCGCTGCTCTTTTACCTACGGCCCCTGCCAGACGGCGAGACCTGTAACTGGCAGTGTTACGTGGACCCTAGCCTGACGCTGGTCATGGTGGCCATCATCATGTCCTCGGCTGTTCCCCTGGTCAAAGAGACCACCAGAATTCTTCTACAGATGAGTCCACCTGACCTGGACGTCCCCATGATCTGTGAGTATAAAGAGCTGGTGTTGCATCGTGTCATTATGATATCGTCTAGGCTGACGCGCCTTCTCTCCATCTCTGTCTGACAGTGGAGGACGTATGCCGGCTGCCCGGGGTCCTCGGCGTTCACGAAGTGCACGTGTGGGAGCTGGCCAAGGATCGGAACGTGGCCTCCATGCACGTCAAAGTGACCTCTGACCTGGAAAGCTCGAAAGGCGAAATTCGACGCCTCCATATGCGGATCAGAGAGGCGTTCCACCGAGTGGGAATCCACAGCGTCACGCTTCAGATGGAGTTCGTCGATGAGGAGATGGAGAACAGCCACTGCGACACTCCGTGCATCTCTGACCACTGCCTAAAGCAATCCTGCTGTCCCGCCGATACTAAAACGCACAACCATACCGACGTCCATAAAGTCAACGACTCCCGTCCTTCTGGAGAAACGGTCGTGGTCTTCGCGGACGGGAGTAGAGACGAGCACGCAAAACACTCGGACAGCACGCCGTTTTAAACCTTCAGGTCCGGCTTCTCGAACTAAACCGAGCTTTAACGGAGTGTCCCGGGCACGTTCAGAACGACAGCCATTTTATCAAACACCCCAAGTGCTAGAACCCACTCAAATCCAACCTTTTTTTATTTTTTTAAGCTGACCTGAATTTTCCCCAGAATGCGCCGCAAGCATACAAGTCCTTCAGATGATATTCATTAAACGTAACCGAATCTGTCCGTTTAGTTTCAAGAACGCTTGCACTAACTGCTAATTATCAGCGATTATATGGCGAATATATTGTTATACTAGAAGCCATTACTACTACAACACACCTTACATTTCAGCACGGTCAACAAGCTGCTAACAAAACCGTAGCTTTGGGTTTTGTTCGGGAAGAAAATCAGAGTTTGAGAATACCTTGAACGGTATTCAATAAAGGAAATATTTAGCAATGAAAAGGAGGCAAAACAAAATCCGTTAACAAGTTTAAAAGGTTCAGTAGAACATTTTAACATCAAATACTCAAAGCTCTATTGAGGTCATTAAACATAAAGCTGAAGATTATTAAAAAAAAAAAACAAAACAAAACTCAGTAAAAGTATTGCCCAGCCCTACACGCTAATTAGCCAAGTTGGTGACAATGCTAGGAGGCTATGTATAAATACACTGCCATTGGTCTGCTTTTAATCAGTCCTCGCTTACCTTGAGCTGGCTTCTACATAGACCGTATTTTTATTTTATTTAATCTAGACATCTTTGCTACATCCTCAACGGGACAGCAGAAATACCATTCCATCCAACTGTAGTGTTTAGTTTGGTTCCCGTTAGTTGTAGTCTGGAGAATAAAGCTACCACGGCTCTTAAAGCTACCCTTCAACATTATAGATAAATATTAGCGCAGACAGAGTCTTGCTAACTAGCTAGCTATGGATTAGCTTTGGTTAATACGGCGGAGAAACTCCCTGGAACGTTCCAGTTAAAAATCAGTCCTAATAAGAAAATAAGAAACTAGCAGGGATTTTCGTCCATTATAAAAACACACGTTAAGAGGATCGGTCTTAATTCCTATCCGCTTATTAGCCGAATCATTTTCTCTGTGCGATGTTTAGCTCTCATACCGTCAGCTTGGTAGGTGAAAGGGCTGGTCTTAACTGCTAACCACAAATTAGGCAATTAATTAGCAGGTTCTTCGCTACATACTGAATAAGCTAGCCCTGTGCAAAATCTGACTAGCAAAAAGTCCCCCAGAAATCATCACTTCTCAGAAGGAGTTCTAGCGAGGACTTATTCAACACTAGAGTTTGGGACACAACTTAAAACCTCGTTCTGTTAGCGTTCCGGTTGGAGAAGACGGATTATTCCAGATACAAATCCTCAGGGACTAGAAGGACCATTCCATATTTGCGAGTGCAAGCTACTGTATTTATTTAACGTCCTGTGCTGTGACTGTGATGCAATCAGTTTCTCCCGGACTCTTCAGGTTCGTACGCCGTTCAGACCGTCATGGAGTTTTGTGAAGAACAATCGTGCGATTGAGACGAAACGTGCTTATGATCTTAAATCCCATGGTGCTGTTTGTTTATCCCAGTGAGCACCGACTGGACAGAGACGTCCATCTGCCTTCCAATTAACACACTTCCTTTCTGGGTCCATTTTGTGTTGTACAAAAGCCCTGAACCGAGAGTAAACAAAAAACCTTTTTTGTTTTTTTTTTTTTTAAAAAGTGCTGCTAAGTATTAGTTGGACTTAATCTCATTATTTCAACTTTGAAGCTTGTCGAGATAGTACGTCATTATTTTAACACCTCGTCATCGTGACCTCTAAAATGACCCCGATACTTCAACTTTGTATTTAAAACACGTCATAGTCCATTAGAATAATTTACTGAAAGTGAGCATACGAAATAAGGATAAGCTAATATTCCAAAAAATTAGACACTGCAGGGTCAATTTCAATGTAACACGATATTTAAAGTTCTCGTTTTTTTCTACATATATCTTGAGATAAATTATTAATCTGTGTGTTTATTGAGCTGTAAAGTGGGGGTGGGGGGGGGGGGGGAATCATTATTTCAACTTCCTAACTTATTTCTAAATATGGTCATTATTTCAACTTAATATCTGATTTTAACTTAACTCATTATTTTTAAGCCATTGTCTCATTAATACACCTTACTATTTTCAATTGATACTCAACAGCCCACAATAAATACGATTCAGAGTAAGAATTATAAACGAATATTCAGTAAGCTTAGTTGATTCATAGATTATAGGTTGTTAAACATCAAGTCAAAAAAAAATAACGACGGGTTTCAAACTAACGAGATAAATGAAAACAAGTCAGTATAATGAGATGTGTCCAAATAATAAAGCACATCAACTTTCACAACTTGCAGTTTAAAGGTCTGTCTGGCGAAGACACCTTATCCACGAGTGCTCACTGGGATCATTTGCTATGGCCTTAAAATCCCAAACGGAATTGCTGTACTATTTTAATAGCATCTCAGATTATATCATTTTCTATCAGATCAGCAATTCCTAACTGAGGTTTTTGGGTATTTTTTTAAAATGACGAAATCAATACAGCAAGGTCCTATTTTCGTCTTCTACTTTCGTTTTATTGTTCAAGCTGTAGGTCATTGAACGTTCATCTTTTACCTCAGATATTACAGGAACTACACCTTAATTTTTAGGCAATGCTAACTACTATGAAATAGTATCAATCATTGTAAATTCATAAAATCTTCTATAGCGTACCTTTAATTTTTTTTAAAAAAATCTGCAATATGGCATCGTATTCATTTTGGAGAGTTCGCATTCACACATTACTGTGACTTTAGAATGTAATGTAAATATCAAAGTGCACTTTCTATTCGTTTAGCAGCGTGAGGAAAGAAGGAACTGTCAAAGTAACTAAAATGTAAGTGTAGCAAGTTACGATTCCTTCAGATTTGGTCGTATGTAGCGAAACCTGCCTTACAACTCTGCTTTCCAGACAGTGTGACACTAGAAACTGGGAACGTCGGCATGGAAAATAATTTGAAAGACAAGTGCTTATAATAAATTACGCATTAATATAAGTGAATCTAAATCTCAAGGAGTTTACTTTGCTGTCAGTACAGATGTACGACTTCAGCTCTTCAGTAGCTGGTCAAAAACCACCAAAGGCAGCAGAAATCCGGCATTTTAGCCGAATCTGGAGCTCTAACCCTGCTACAGAGCTCATTATGCTTCAGTCGATCGTTTTCAAAGTCCCCAAGTCAAGCACTTTGTTTATTCACAGTTTTTTGAAAAGAAGTGATCAATTTATCTCTTTTTATATAGTGAACCTGTAGTACATTTGATCAATATTAAACCTTTTATGAACAGAAATGCACATTGTTTCACACCGTTTACGATTCAGAAATAAACATGAGTCTGTTCAGAAAATTCTTCGAGTGTGCTCAAAATATTCAAACAGAATATTAAATCGACGAAGCCATTATCGTAAACAGAATCGAAACATACCCTCTTATTACAGCAACAACATTTTCATCTATTCTACAGGTCCCTGTGTACGTACATACTACATCACTGTGGTTTGCGTTGGTTTAATCTTTGGCCTACATTTCTAGTAAACTTTAGTCGAACGCTGTTAACGATTGGACCACACTAAACACGTTATGTCTGGAAAGCAGCCGAATGTCTTAATTTTATGCACAACTCAGCTTTTTTTTTTAAAATAACTTCTATATTTGATTTTTTTTTCTTCTTTTTTTGCATAAAACCGAATCAATAAACTTCAGTTATTGTTGTGTCTTTTTCTCCCTCCAAACCCTAACCTCATGGATACACACACTAGCCAAAATGAGTGTGGGACAAGTAAACTGATATTTATTAGTATTGCACATTTGGACACTGAATTTTCAAGAAATACTGAATACCATCACAGGTCGAGCACAGGTTTACTTTGCGATCATGATTAAAAAAATAAGACAGAGTCTACTAGTGATACCACTCCTTTCTTTTCCAATAGATAGTGATTTTGATGCTCAGCCGATATTAATACACATTTCTTTAAAAATTACTAAGCTCCAGAATGATGAAGTGAAGTCTGTGGGAACGGAAAAAAGAATGGGGAAAAAACAAAACTAAAAAACAAATCAAAAATAATTATAAAGCACGAACAATTTTAAACTGATCCTGGGGATCGGCTCAGTGCAAGCTCTAGAAAATATAATATTTATACCATTTCTAATTTTTCAAATTAAACATACAGCCATTCATGAAGAATTAAAATCAAATCAATCAGCCCAAAGTGATTTCTTCCTTAACCAATTTTTACACTACCACTATAAACACAAATTTATTGTTAAAATCATCCGTTTATTTGAACACATAGACTTTAAGGCAGACTTGAACGAACTTATAAATTGGTTTGCGTGCTTAACGAGTAGACGCGGAGATGGAAACCCTGGAGATGTTTAGTTTATTTTAGCAGTTAAAATTCAACAGTACAGTAGGGTCCATAAGTCAGAGTCCACTACCAAGAACGGTTTATATTTCACTAATTGTGTCCAACCGTGGGATAAAAAAATAATCAGAAATAATTACATTTACATAAAAGTTTGGGTCTCAAAAACACAAGTTAAAGTGTCCATGCTTACATGACTAACAGTGGTAGATTAAGCAAAAAAAAAAAAAAAAAAGGATGTAATTATTTTCTAACATGGTCTTGTGTAAAAATTTACAAAAACTTAAGGCTAGGATTAGCCGTGGAATTTTCTATCCCTTACAACTACATTCATACGAAATCCAACTGCATCGCGGTTCCTTGTTCAAATTTATACAACGTTTGCAAGAGTCCTTTTCCGTGAAAGTAACTTCACTATAAAGTTGGACTAAATTAGTAGAACTTACATTAAGATGGATAGTGGATACTTCATTGGACGTTTTAAGAAGGAAAATCAATCATGAACACCATTATAAGAAAATAAAAAAAATCAACCTGCCTCGCCCCCCAAGTTGATGAAACAAAAATTGCAGTTTGTTGCACAGAAAACTCAACGCAAAACTCCTGAAAACTTTCCTGTGTCAGAAAGCATGATGGCTTTACCGCTGCAAAGCAGTGACTCTGGAGAGTTCAACTCAGCTCAAATTCTTTATATAGCACTTTTAAAAACCAAGAGTTTACCAAAAGTGCTTCACAACCCCAAATCGAAAAACAGTAAAACGACAAACACACACACTCCAATGACAAATATCAAGTACTCAGGGTTCCCCCAGTTCAAATGCTAAAGTATAAAAATGTGTTTGCAGTTCGCACGATTTGGCGTTCATTTCAGCAAACGCGAAATCCTGAAGGGACTGCCGTAGAAATGATAGTGTATCAGAATAAGCACATTAATATGAACCGGTGGTTTAAATTAGAGCCAGAACTGCTCTCCACACCTAACTAATGTCAACACCTTCTGTCCAATCAGAATCGAGAATTCCACAGCACTGTAATTAAAAACATACAGAAATGGGGAGTAAGAGTAAAGTATGCATAGTAATAAATTAGTTACTTGGATCTGTTCCACTTCGGTTTCATTTCAAACACGATTCCCTTATTCTCTTCGTCCAGGACGTTACAGAAAGGAATCTCCAGTGTCAGGGCTTTGTAACACTCGGTACGTTTACGAGGGGTTTATGATTTTTACGGCTTCTCGGTAACATTGTTTTATTTTACTAAACTCAAGCAGGACAAAGACAGGGTGGTGAAGGAAATACTGTTTATACAGGTGAGAAGTGATGACAGCTACTTACCTGTTTTATGGATGTTTCATAAACTACGAACGGGTTTTTTTTTTTTTTTTTTTTTAGGTTTTTACAATTGTCATTCATTAATAAATGAAACATTGTAATTCACTGTGGTAGAAGAGGAATAAAACTTTTTTTTTGCAGTTATTGGAAAACAATCAAGTTCAGGATGCTTCACGTTCAGCTACATCACACCATCCCAGCACGACCTGCCGTGCCTTATTCCTTACCTTAATGTGTTGCGTCTCTCTTAACAAGAAGTTAAAGTCTGGCAGAGTTAAACATACAGCATGATTAAGTGTAAACACAAACCCATCATGTCCTGTTCTAATGCTCTGAGATTTACTGATATCCAATAATCACTATTAACAACAAACAAAGCCTTCTGAAACTACTGTACAGTAAAACAAACAAACAAACAAACAAACAAACAAAAAAAACCCCCAATGATTTAAGTGCATGAAAACTTTCTAATGCGTCTCATCATGAGATTAATGGACGGAAACCAAACAATATACAAGTTTGCTTCTTTCTAGAAATAAGCGACTGAAATAAGCAAAATTATCTGCTAAAATAGTAACTCATTTTAAGCTTGAAATTAGTTGAATTAGCCTATATTTACGATGTTTCTCTAGCTTATTAGGATATCTTTTTATTTGGCGTTGTTTGTCCTTCCACACAGTTAACTGCCCGCCATTTCCTTACCTCGGATCCACACCGGATGTGTCTCTCAGCAGCGCTTCCGGTCTGTGATTTAACGCTCTTTTGGAAGCTCCAGCATTCAATTAACGCGTATAAATGAGTGAATTTGACACTTCTGTTAGTTTCGGAGGAGATATTACCCGAGTAATGTTTTAATAGTGAATGAAATGAGAGTAGCTGGAGAGCGAAGAGAAGAGACGCCGGTGAAACTTTACTGATTAATCATCACTGCTCACCTGTTCCTCGTGACACACCGCGTCCGCGCGCGTGCTGAGCAAACAGCTTCCCTTCATTCTGGAGAATGTTAGCGTTTCCTGTGCTCCAACACACCTGAGCCAACCAATCAGCTAATTAAGTGGGGAGGGGGAGAGGTTCATACAAAAAGAGGGTTTCTTTAGCTTTCTTTTCCCCAAATCATTCAGCTTTTAATGACCTCCACAGAAGCCCAGCTGTAAAGTGTTGTGTATTAACACAAAATGGGTTCAAACTTTTAAACCAGCAACTAAGCCTTGGACCATTTGTGTTCCTCCCAGAGTGTATAATGTTTACGGTATTTAAACACTACACACTATGTATGTACATGTTGAACTGTGACCAATGACCTTGAGATCTGACACACAACA
Source organism: Ictalurus furcatus (assembly GCF_023375685.1). Lineage (NCBI taxonomy): Eukaryota > Metazoa > Chordata > Actinopteri > Siluriformes > Ictaluridae > Ictalurus > Ictalurus furcatus. Next base: position 1,721,996 of record NC_071257.1, read on the forward strand.
AAACTGATGATTAACTGTCACTGCATTAAACATAAGACCATCTATCTATCTGTCTAGCCATCTATCTATCTATCTGATAGACATAGTTGGAAGTATCGAGTAATTTAACATTATAAATGAAACAACAACTATTATATATACAATTTCCTGTTTTTGTATGTTGATTTATCAGGAGATGGGGGGGGGATTACTAGCGCTGACACTCCTTGATATTACACACTGTACCGTTTGTTTCAGTCTCTCTTCGTTCATATTGATATACAAATATGAATTAAAATGAACATTCCTTATTTTCTTTCTTTCTTTCGTCCACCCAAGAGTCCAGATTAAACCCAGAGAGTTTTCTAGAACAACTCATATTAAATCCACTTATCAAGTCAAAACATGACAAACAAGAAAACATGCTTCTTGAAATTATTATTAATAATAATAATAATAATAATAATAATAAGAAGAAGAAGAACCATCAGAATATGACATTTTTGGTGATGTCTATAACTCTGTACATTATCTTCTGGCCAATAAAATGCTGGAATGAATGTGAAAGAGTGAGGTAAATGTGTGGATATGATGAGACTGTATGGGTAAGAGCAGTTTCTCTCTCCGCACAGCAGATGGCATCAAAAGACACAGATAAAAAGCACACTCTGGGTATTCTGTGTTCTTGTTTTGTTCTTGTATTCACCAGACAGCAAATGAAAAGATTTTGCAAGCTGTAATATAAGGTACTTTTTTTTTTTCCTCCACTCAAATTGAAGTCTGCTGTCTCTAAAATACCCCTCCTCCCCCCCAAAATATTCAGTTTTCATTCAGTTTCAGTAACAATGCTCTCTGCCTTTCCTTATACCTTTATTGTTTGCACTGACTTAACGTTACTCCTCTGCTGAGTTTATATTAAGGTCTTGTATGCCGCGTGATGATTTGCATAAAACGGCAATAACATTTCAATTGAGTTGAACTGACGTGAGACTTTGTAGCATCTTTCACGACTGGGGGTTAAACTGAGTAACTACGCAACTCGAATAAAGCTCAACGTTCTTTTCCGAAGAAATGAATAGCGTACATGCAGGTCATTAAGGTGATTAATTCTCCAACACAGCAGCTCTGACAATACCGGTGTGGTGCTATTTAACAGAGAAAAACGTATAATCGTTAGCATGGTAAGGCTCGGGAATCATCGTAAGCTAGCACGACAGGACGTCCGGCCAAATTGTGTCCGAAATGTCAGTTACTTTTTTACTATTAATTTCTTGTTTATAGAACTGTTGAATAAAAGTAATATCGCACTAACAAACATGCGGTTATACCGAATATCGGCACGTACGATATTGCTCAACGATAACCGGGCCTAACGTGCTTTGCAATATTAAACATCAATAAAAACGGTTAAAAACTACTACGACATGTAATTTATTTATCTTTTTTTTTTTTTTAAATGGGAAATTGCTGTGGTATGAGGAAAATAATCAACCTATGGGTTGTAATAGTAACACCAGTCCATAGTTGATCATTTCCCCTATAACGGCATCTCCGCTCCATCTTCTATCTTATTAGTTGATTTTACTAATCACACAGAAGACGTGTCCTTTGCTAACAAGCATTTCACTCTAACAAGCTGCAGCTTTTTCTTGCATAAATATTATTTTTCCGCTTTAAAACGTAAATAACGATAAACAGTTTTAGTGGAACGCCGTCACGGCTGTTTGTTAAATTAGTGATGCGTCCGTGGGCTGTTGTGTTTTTTTTAGCATCTAAATAGCAGCAGCTCGACGGAGATAAGATGATGAATGAAGGAGATTAAAATGGAAATATAAATAGAAGCAATGAGTGGGCTGGCAAACAAACAAACAAACAAAAAAAAAAGATGAGAGCCTTCAACAGCACATGGAAGGAGAACAGTACAACAGCGTTCATGCTATAAATATGGCCAGGAAGAAGAAGAAGAAGAAGAAGAAGAAGAAGAAGAAGAAGAAGAGGCAGAAGAAGAAGATGAAGAAGACGAAGAAGAAGAAGAAGCAGAAGAAGAAAAGGAAGAAGAGGAAGAAGAAGAGGCAGAAGAAGAAGAAGAGGAAGAAGCAGAAGAAGAGGAAGAAGCAGAAGAAGAAAAGGAAGAAGAAAAGGAAGAAGAAGCAGAAGAAGAGGAAGAGGAAGAAGAAGAGGCAGAAGAAGAAGAAGAGAAGAAGAGGAAGAGGAAGAAGAAGAGGCAGAAGAAGAAGAAGAGAAGAAGAGGAAGAGGAAGAAGAAGTGGAAGAAGAAGCAGAAGAAGAAAAGGAAGAAGAGGAAGAGGAAGAAGAAGAGGCAGAAGAAGCAGAAGAAGAAGAAGAGGAAGAAGAAGAAGCATAAGAAGAAGAGGCAGAAGAAGAAGAAGAGAAGAAGAGGAAGAGGAAGAAGAAGTGGAAGAAGAAGCAGAAGAAGAAGAAGAGGAAGAAGAAGAAGCATAAGAAGAAGAGGCAGAAGAAGAAGAAGAGAAGAAGAGGAAGAGGAAGAAGAAGAGGCAGAAGAAGAAGAGAAGAAAATTCGCACCTTTAATATCTGTATACCATGTTGATATTTCTGTAAAGCTGCTTTGAGACAATGTCTATTGTAAAAAGCGCTATACAAATAAAATAAAATTGAAATTGAAATTGAAGAAGAGGAAGAGGAAGAAGAAGAGGCAGAAGAAGCAGAAGAAGAAGAAGAGGAAGAAGAAGAAGCATAAGAAGAAGAGGCAGAAGAAGAAGAGAAGAAGAGGAAGAGGAAGAAGAAGTGGAAGAAGAAGCAGAAGAAGAAAAGGAAGAAGAGGAAGAGGAAGAAGAAGTGGAAGAAGAAGCAGAAGAAGAAAAGGAAGAAGAGGAAGAGGAAGGAGAAAAAGAAGAGGAAGAGGAAGAAGAAGAAGAAAAGGAAGAAGAGGAAGAGGAAGAAGAAGAGGCAGAAGAAGAAGAAGAGAAGAAGAGGAAGAAGAAAAGGAAGAAGAGGAAGAGGAAGAAGAAGAGGCAGAAGAAGAAGAAGAAGAGAAGAAAAGAAGAGGAAGAGGAAGGAGAAGAAGAAGAAGAAGAAGCAGAAGAAGAAAAGGAAGGGGAAGGAGAAGAAGAAGAAGCAGAAGAAGAAAAGGAAGAAGAAGCAGAAGAAGAGGAAGAAGAAGCAGAAGAAGAAAAGGAAGAAGATTAAGAAGATAAGAAGAAGAAGAAGAGGAAGAAGAAAAGGAAGAAGAGGAAGAAGAAGAAAAGGAAGAAGAGGAAGAAGAAGAAGAAGAAGCAGAAGAAGAAAAGGAAGAAGAGGAAGAAGAAGCAGAAGAAGAAAAAGGAAGAAGAGGAAGAAGTGGAAGAAGAAGAAGTAGAAGGAGAAGAAGAAGAAGAAGTGTATGAAAATCCAGTTCACACACTTTACAACTAAAAGATTCCATTCAGGTTTTTTTCCCTCTTCATTTAATATGAAACCTTTTAGCCCTCAGTGTAATTTGTTTCCATGTTCTCATAACCTTTTACGAACAGGTGTGTAAAGCCTCAGCTGATGAACCACACCATGAGGTCGGGTTTATAAGGTCAAGTTTATGACTTTTTTTTTATTATCATTTATTTAATGTTTCTTTTTCCAAGTGCTCTCTGTTCACAGTCACGCACAGACTTTTCCGACTTTTGCATCACCGTCGCGTGACGAGAACGTTTGGACACACACAGAGACGTGCCCGGGAAACAGGTCGAGAGAATCCTTCTGGAACAAAGCAAACAAATCCAGTATACATCCACATACGCATTATAAATTCACGTTTTATGTGAGGAGACGTTTATTTCGAATTTATGGAAGGAGTCTCCAGTGTCAGCATGTTTTTTCCCCAAAGTCAGAACAAACGAAATGCGGTTTCTTGGTGATATGACAAACTGAGAGAAAGGGGGGGGGAAAGAAAAAGCTGCTATAACATAAGAACACTTACTATTAGATAGTTCCTCTTATCACTCATGTTATAGAGGCTATAAACTGTCGTTCCCTCACTAACTTGTTCGTTTGCTTGAAGTTAATAGGACAAAAAGGTTGTCACGGTACCGAGAGACCGCAAAGCGTAAACTCGGAAAACCGAAAATGGAATATTTACCAGTTATAAAGCACTGACACTGGAGACTCCTTCCTTCATTCACCATTCTGTCACATTGCATCACATTTAAGCACTATATTATATATATATATATATATATATATATATATATATATATATATATATATATATATATATATCTCTGTATGGACGTTAGATTTGCCGTCTGGAGGCATCCCGGTGAGGCGTAAAGGTCAACGCCGGTACGTAAAGCACACATTCTTTCCCTTCATCTCCACCCTGACGGTACAGGTCACGTTAACAACTTTGTTCCCTGAGGTTTCTGTTTTCTCTCCATGATGTCAAAGCAGATAGGGTGTGTGTGTGTGTGTGTGTGTGTGTGTGTACACAAACTATAGGGAAAAAGGACAAGAGCTGACTGCTTTGCATTGACATCACACATTCCCAGGCAACCTGGAAGTCAGTGGTAGTTGTCAAGGCAACAACGTTTCACCTTGAAACGTCTCCTATCGCAGCATGTGTGTGTGTGTGTGCGCGTGAGACCATCATGGCAAGATTCCATGCCCCAATATTAACAGAGATTCACTACATTGCTCTAACTGTACATTCATACTGTATCACAACCACTGTGGATGTGTCCTAAATGGTGTGTGTGTGTGTGTGTGTGTGTGTGTGTGTGTGTGTGTGTGTGTGTGTGTGTGTGTGTGTGTGTGTGTGTGTGTGTGTGTGTGTGTGTGTGTGTGCGCACTGTGTATGGTTTAGCTCATCGCTTTCCAGAGCCAATCAACGTCAAGATGCTTTTAGTCATGTTTACATAGTGAATATTGTGGTTTGGGACACACCCATGATAAAACAATTGTAAGACAACTGTGTCGCTGTTTATTTGGCCTACGAAGTGAACACTGCGTGGTTTGGGACGCGTCCGTAATTAACCAACGGTAAGACTTTTGGTTGCTATTTAAGTAGCATACATAGTGTATGGTTTAGGACACGCCCATAATGAAATTATGCTAAGATGTTTGCAGTGACGTTTACGCAGCCTACGCAGTGAACAGTGTGTGTTTGGGACGTGTCCATAAATACCCGATGGGAAGACATTTGTGATGGTGTTTATGCTGCCTACAGTACACAGTGAAAACTGTGATTTGGAACACGTCTATAACGAACCAACGGCAAGACGTTTGTGTTGATGATTAGCGAATAGCGTGCAGTTTGGCCAACGTCTTACGATGTTTTTCGATTACACTCTCCCCGATAACCGTCTTTCCTATCGGTGTACTACGGCGTGCTGCCAATCATCTCGTTTATGGATTTAATCGGCGGGCAAACTTAGAATCTGTTTCTGAAGAGCAGAAGGGACGACCCACGCATGGCTGAAAAGGTAGATATTTATTGCAGCATTGATCTCGACAGCATGAAGAAGACGACGGTAGCTGAACCTGAGGATAGCATGAGATTCGCAAGCAAGAACATGACACAACCATGGAGGGGAAAGAAAAAAAAAAACACAACAAAAAGAGAACAAACGTGTGTATTAGGACCCGACCGATATATCCTATAATGCACCTGTAATGTCCTACAGGCAAACTACATTCATGAACATGAAGCGAGACTGAATGACCACTAACGGCAGGTAGAAAACGGTGACTCGTTTAATTTGCGAGTTGTAATTATAATCTACTGGACGGCTGTGGCATCGTTAGGACCCACGCTCCTATACATACAGAATACAGTAAGAGTAGAGTATAGTAAGCATTCATGCTACTGAAAGCCTGCATTATTATAATCCTGACCTGCGAGTTCTCAAAATTATTTTCTACCGATTCCGTGAATATGAATAAACGGTGCGTTCTGGGACTAATCGGATGCTATACGTAGCTACATTCCGAGCTAATTTGCATAACATGCAACTCTTTCAAATTCACCCTAGACGGTTCATCCAATTCACATGAAACTTACACAAAAACCTCACTGTTATCTGCAAATTAAGGAGCATTTACAAAGAAGTGCTTGGACCCCGACGATCGCTGGTCGCGGCTATATCTGCTATATTTATGCGGCTGTTCATCGGCGTTTAAGCGAAACGATCGGTGTATGGATAGCTCCTGAAAGTCTATCAGTCGGGCCCTAGTGTGTATCAAAGCAGGAAGCGAGAAATAATATCAGGCGATGCGTACGAATAGAACATTCTTCATCACAGTGGCTGGATTTTGCTGTAAATGTGCTGCGACTGGTAAAACATGTAAACTTTATCAATCCGTCTTAATCGAGAAGAATTACGCTCTTTGTTTTCCTGCATGAGGATAACATAAGACCAGTACTGAGTTACTGTCTCACACACACACACACACACACACACACAAAACAAAACGAGCTATATGAATGGATTGGTCACATACACTAATTGATGGATAGCAGGGAAATTAAAAGGGGTGTGTGTGTGTTTGTGTGTGTGTGTGTGTGTTTTACCCTGTAAAACCATCCTATAAAATCCTCTCAGTCGTCACACAGAGATGAGACACAGACTATCGGAAACCTCCCTCATAAACGCTTCACCGTGACCAAGCATCGCGTTGTGCGTGAGCCCCGTCCCAAACACGCCACCTTACCAAATTTAGGGCACTAAATATCCTTATAGACCAATAAGTTATACAGGGAATGTGCTCCCTGTACTCCATATTAGTTCACTATGCATTACCATTATTCCTTAACGATGTATGGAAATACCTCAATCCCAAAATATGCGCTAGGTAGGGATTAGAATGAATTCTGCACATACTTGCTATAGGGATAACGTCCCCCTGTTAGGTATTTCGTTCCCTCCAAATGCTTGGCTTTAACCCGTGCTAAACCTTTATTAAGTAAGGGCACTACGTACAGTAGGACGTAGGATGGAGGTGTGATGATAAATAATGAAACAGAACAGTAAGCGATACTCAGATTAAATTAGTACTAGACACACAGTGTGTCGACGCCATGACTTCACAGCCTATGTAATGGACTCCTGATCGGTTAAATGTCCAACATAGAGAGTAAAGTGTTCCCGACTGGACATTTTAGCGCACTACTTAGGGTCTATACGAGCCAATGTATTCCATACATTCTTAACGTTAGTGTACTGGTAAGGATTAGGTGCTGAATCCCAGTTCCTTATTGGAAATATAGGGTGCGAGAGCCGTTACGTCAAAGCCCAAAGCCCTGCATACACAGAAAATGTGGGACGGAGCTTCCCCTCCGCCCGGATTACAGACGTTTAAAAAATTACAAACCAGTCCATACTGCAGCAACATGCAAATACACGGCTGTCTGCCATCCCAAATATTTCCGAAGCGTAATAGTAAAAACTGGACTTTATATATATATTATATATATTCTATAGCAACCATTTTAGACAATATTTAAGGCAATTTGTATATATAAGCTGTCCTGTATGCTGTTCGTCACAGCAAATTTCTTAACTCGTAACTAAATGTAGCGCTTGAGAACGAGTTCGTGTATCTCAGTCCGTTTCTTCTCCGAAACCTATGGGTTTTCCTCACGGGAAAAGCGTTTAAAGCCGGACTCCCTCTCCGCCGTTTAATCGTGACGTTTGGGACGGAGAAATGAGCGTTTAAATTTAAATTCTTTTCTGAACGGTTTTAAAAAAAAAAAAACCATATACATACATCTTACGACTATAAGTGCTTCGGTTTTTTTTTTTTTTTGGCTGTTTTTTCCTTGATTTGGTCGGTTACATTGGGAGACGAAGGTGAATAAATCAGTCCCAGCTATGTGCTATGAGTCGATAATTATAAAACGAATAAATAAAAGAGAAAAATAAGCAAACGTTACTAAAATACATTTTTGGAATAGTCGCGGTAAAAATGTACAAGGACCATAAACTTTAACAAGAGGGAAAATATAGATAAATATACGAACACATAAAATTAAATAGAGATGTGGGTGGAACTCAAATGGATAAAAATGTGCGTGTACACACACACACACACACACACACACACACATATATACACACACACACTTATTCCACTCCTTATACACAGTGAAAATTGTAAAACGATACATTTCCAGCACTGAAGATTAAGTTCATCCTGTTTCAGGCAGCTAGGAATCATGCACACTCCTCCTTTATCCCTTCCTCCCTTCCTAGCTGTTGTGTTCACTGTGCAGTACACACTTGGGTCCAGAAGGGGGCTCCAGTTCCTGCTCAGTGAGAAAGAAAGCGAGAGAGTGAGAGAGAGAGAGCGAGAATGAGAGACCGGACAGACCTCTCAGTCTTTCTTTCTTCCGGGCCCATCATTCATTCTTTTCAGGCGTTGATGACACGCCAGCTCGATCAGCTCGACCCCGCCCATCACCTTTTGCTGAACCAGGAAGAAGCTCAGCACCGCCAGGAAGTAGATGCGCAATGGCGTCCAGAGCCAGAGTCCCAGAAAGGAAAAGGCGATGAAGGCGTTCCAGTAGCACAGCGACGCGACTTTGATCAGCGTCACCCTCAGCTCGCTCTTGCAGGGCGGTACGCGGGCGTCGGCTTCGTCGAAGCGCTGAGAGCTGTAAAACGCGCGCAGGCGCTCCTCTTTCTCCGCCCAGCGCTCCTGGCACCAGGCCTGGAGGGCGGCGGTCTCCTCAGGCAGAGAGCACACCGGGTAGCGGCGCACGTGGAAGTGGATCTGGCGTGGGAAGGTGCCGGCCAGCAGGTGGCGCTCTGTCTGAGGGGCGCTGTGCGGGTATGCTACGGTGATGTCGTGCAGCGCGTCCAGATTGTCCCCTGTGTAACACACACAGAAAGAGGTGAAACTCTTTTACGCACAAGTTTGCGCTAAAATGCCTCTGCATTCCATTCACAATCCCATTAAGTAGTGCGCTGAAATGAAGTTAGTATAGTGTAACATAGTAAAACCTAGTATTTAGAAAAAATACCCATTATAAATACCCAGTAGAACAGAAAGATGTAGTACTGAAAAAATGTAGTACTGAGAATTGGCCAGTCAAACTGAAGTATAGAAAATTAGTCAGTAGTTTTGAAGTCCTGAAAAAAAATAATACTCATGCTGAAAATTACGATTGCACAGAAAATCAGTCAGTTGTTTGGAAGTAACGAAAATTGGGTAGTAGTATTAAACTATTCAAATAGTCAGTAGTACAGAATTATTGCGGGGAAGAAAATCAGTACTGAAAATTGGCCAGATATTGTATAGAAAATTAGTCAGTAGTTTGGAAATGTTGCAATTTGGCAAGTGGTACATTTGAAGTAATAAAGCTAGTAGTATGACAAGTTCTACTATTTATAAAATATTATAAATAGCCAGTAGTTTGGGAGGTATAAAATTCAGTAGCTTTGAAGTATCAAATGTAGTACTGAAAATTATAGTACTGAAAATTAGCCAGGCATTATGAAGTGTAGAATATTGACTAGTAGTATTGAAGTATTTTTTTTTAAATTGTAATATTGGCCAGGAATACTAAATAAATTTTTTTTTTTTAAAAAAGTGTCAGTAGTGTAGAACAATGGCCTTGCATTCTGAAGTATAAAGATAAGTCAGCAGATTTGAAGTAATGAAAAATTAGTAGTATTACTAATAATATTACTTTTAAATAACTAAAAAAAACAGCCAGTAGTCTGGACATATAATATTCAGTAGCTTTGAAGTATCAAATGTAGTACTGAAAATCACAGTACTGAAAATTGGCCAGGTGGAAAAAGAATCAGCACTTTAAAAGTACTGAAAAACAGGCTAGCTGTGTTAAAGTATTACAACAGGCAGAAGTACAGAAGTACTGAAAATTACTCGGTAGTACTGAAAATTTCTCTGTAGTACTGAAAATTACTCAGTAGTACTGAAGTACTGAAAATTACTCTGTAGTACTGAAAATTACTCGGTAGTACTGAAGTACTGAAAATTACTCGGTAGTACTGAAAATTACTCAGTAGTACTGAAGTACTGAAAATTTCTCTGTAGTACTGAAAATTACTCGGTAGTACTGAAGTACTGAAAATTACTCTGTAGTACTGAAAATTACTCGGTAGTACTGAAAATTACACATAGTACTGAAAATTACTCAGTACTACTTCAGTAGTACTGAAGTACTGAAAATTACTCTGTAGTACTGAAAATTACTCGGTAATACTGAAGTACTGAAAATTCCTCGGTAGTACTGAAGTACTGAAAATTACTCTGTAGTACTGAAAATTAATCAGTAGTACTAAAATTACTCGGTAGTACTGAAGTACTGAAAATTACTCTGTAGTACTGAAAATTAATCAGTAGTACTGAAAATTACTCGGTAGTACTGAAAATTACTTGGTAGTACTGAAAATTACTCAGTAGTACTGAAGTACTGAAAATTACTCTGTAGTACTGAAAATTACTCTGTAGTACTTAAGTACTGAAAATTACTCTGTGCTACTGAAAATTACTCTGTAGTACTGAAAATTACTCTGTAGTACTGAAAATTAATCAGTAGTACTGAAAATTACTCGGTAGTACTGAAGTACTGAAAATTACTCGGTAGTACTGAAAATTACTCTGTAGTACTTAAGTACTGAAAATTACTCTGTGCTACTGAAAATTACTCTGTAGTACTGAAAATTACTCTGTAGTACTGAAAATTAATCAGTAGTACTGAAAATTACTCGGTAGTACTGAAGTACTGAAAATTACTCGGTAGTACTGAAGTACTGAAAATTACTCGGTAGTACTGAAGTACTGAAAAGGGTTGTAGTCAGAGTCTTTGTGCGTACAAACCCCGTAATTCTGTTCGCCGAAGAAAAAGGTGAACGAGCGCATCAGCGCTGCATGATTAATCGCTGGAATATTTATTCATAGTTTAGTTTTGCTTTTATCGCTCGAGCTTTTGTACCATCAGCATGACGCGCATGACTTAATATCCGCTCACAGCTGATACCATCAAACCCCTTCGCATCGTCTCGCCTGGTGAGTCAGCCTCGTCCCTGAAGACACGCTGCTTAGAATAAACTTCACTGGTGTCCATTTCACCGGCTGCAAGAAACCAGCGTTCAGATATTCTGAGCTGCAGTTTAGCAAAAAAAGAACTATGCTCATCACGGCGTATTTTCTGGCAAAGTGCCTGAGCGTAACACTCTTTAAATAGAGCACATTTATCTCCACCAACACACACACACACACACACACACACACACACACACACACTGCTTACAGAAAGAAGTGAAGCCTGCCAACATCAAAGCATGGCGAATGTGTTTATTGGATGACATGCCTGGACAAACAAACAAACACACACACACACACACACACACACACGTTACTGGAATAGAATCTCCTGGGTGTGACGTCAGAGAGTTTGACACCTGTTTAATGGCGCATTAGTATTGTTCAGCTCCGATTACTTCACGCAGTTGTACGGCTGCCAGGTTTACCCCATTGCAGTGTGTGTGTGTGTGTGTGTGTGTGTGTGTGTGTGTGTGTGTGTGTGTGTGAAATGCCTCTGCGCTACAATTAACACTACCTGGAATACTGAAGTGTTCTGAGGACAGCAGAAACAGTTTATCCCAGTTATTAAAGACAGAGAGGACATGGGTCAAACGCCAGCTGTGCTACGGATGGACAAAAACAAAAACCCAAACGTTCAGGTCAAAAACAAGAGAACTGACTAGCACTACTGTGTGAATCGTGGTTGGGAAAAAAAATAAATAAAAACACAGTTAGTTTGGAAATGTGTAACTGTAGAAATGTACAACGGTGCTAATTTAAATTACCCCCCCCCCGAAAATGTCTCCTTGTCCAAATACGGCGGTCTCAAAACAGCCGGGTTCTCGTCAAACAGCCGTGTTCGTGATACGGCACACAACGCTGAGCGTGCGTATTCCTAGGGCCGACGGGAATCAGGTGGAGGAAACTCGGATAATTAGCACGGCGCTTAGAGACACTGAAACACTGGAGTCATGGGAAAGAGTGTCGCAACTGCGGGATTTTTTTTTTTTTGCGCCATCGTTCCGTCCTGTTACACTGGGGATTGGTCCGCGCGCTAGGGGTTGGCGTTTTTATTTTTGCAGTTATACAAAAAACCCCCATATTTAATGAACACTGACAAAGAAGGACAAAATGAACGATATCGCGATAACCGTGGTATCGATATCGAGATTATATCGTCATCGAGAAAAAAACGGCATCCGGAATTACACAATAGTAAAGATCATGGATTTTCCTTAAAAAAAAACTTAGCATATTAGTTTTACCATAGAACAATCGATTATTCATTTATTGTTTTAAACATGCAAATCCATAAAAAGGACAATAATCCCTTTTCATGGTGTTAGAAATACATACGAAAGTACTGAAAATCAGCCAGCAGTACTGAACTATTGAAATGTAGTGATATTGAGGCGCTAAAGGTTTGCCGGTGGTAGTAAAAATATTTCTTGCCCTGGTGTATTGTAGTACCGGAAATTCTATAGGAGTACTGAAGTACTTAAAAAAAAATAAATAAATAAAAAATAAACAACAGTAGTACTGGAAACTGGCCAAGCATAATGAAGAAGTTCTGAAGAATAGGAAACCGAATCAGGAGTTCTGAAGAACAGAAAATTAGCCAATAGTATTAAAAGCACTAAAAATAACCAGTATTACAGAAGTACTTCAAATCAAACAGCAGTACTGAGATACTGAAAAACAGTAGCATTGAAAATTGGCCGGGTGTACTAATCTACAGATCACTGATCAGTACTTTTGAAGTATTTCAATTTGGTTTGTAGTACTGAAGCCTTAAAATAGCCAAGGTGTACTACTGTGTGGAAAATGAGTCAGTAGTAGTAAAAACACTGAAAAACAGCAGTACTGAAAATGTATATGGCCATGTATATTGAAGAAGAGAAAATTACTCAGTAGTTCTGAAGTACTGACAACTGGCTAGGATTAAAGTATTAAACTAGCCAGGGGTACTGTGTAGAAAAACGAGTCAGTAGCATCGAGGCATTGAAAAACAGTAGTGCTAAAAATTAAGAGTACTGAAGTATAGAAAATTAAATCAGTAGTTTTGAAGTACTGAAAACTACTGGTTAGTATTAGGTATCGGCTAAGGAAATAGCCAGTAGTAGTCAGTAGTACTGAAGAATGAAAGATTAGTGACTGAAAACTAGCCAGTCTTTTTAAGTACTGAAAATTACCCAACAGTATTTAAGTCCTGAAACCTAGTCAGTATGTAGTGCAGAATTGAACATTAGTCAGTAGTACTCGGAAGACCCATCCTGACCTTTGCGGAGCTCTTCCACGATGAAGGTGAAGCCGGTGGTCCGTGGGTGCAGAACGTACTCGTACTTCGGCAGGCCGTTCTTCTCCGCGTACTTGTCACTCCTGGCTCGAGTGTTAGCTGCACAGTAACGTTTAGAGCGCTTAAGCTTTACTTCTCCTACGAACCCAATATCTTTTTACAAACCCTTGAAAACATTAAAAACCAAATTCAGATTTTGAATGGTACATAAGGTCGAGGTTTTTTTTTTTCCTAGTTCGCTACCATCCTGGGGTCATGTGGGTTTTACTGTGCAACAAACGGCATCGTAACATTCTGGTAATAAACGTGGTGCTAATCCTTTAACTTTATAGTTATCTAACGTGTTTTAATCCATTTGCCGAACGCCACCTGAGACACCACTCTGCCTTACATAGCCATCGGCTGACTGAGGTCACTAGGTTCACGCTCTGACACACACACACACACACACACACACACACACACACACTTGACCAGTAATTAGATCAGGCAGTTCTGATCCCCTCTGGGCTCCTACAGAAGGGATTAAGTGCATCATTCCTCCGGGCTACAGAGAGACAAAGAGAGACAGGCACACTAAGGCCACTAAAATGAAGATGTCACTGTTGGACAGGTCTCAAAATCGCTTTTAAAGCCAGGACTAAAAATAGGATCGGTCACACGCCCAGAGTTCACATGCAGCTTTAAAATAAGAAGCAAATCGTATATGCTCAGGCCTAACTATACGTAAGTATAAATAAATAACATAACTATACGGAACTACATACAGCTATAAGGTGTGTGTGTGTGTGTGTGTGTGTGTGTATGTGTGTGTGTGTCTCACCGGTGAGGTCAGTGCCCTCAGGAAAAATCAATAGCTGCAGTGGTTGCCTGATATCACAGAAGTACTCAAGCATATTGGTCAGGTGAATCTGATCCTCCTCCCACTTGCGATGGATGAAGATGAATGAAGCCACCTGCATCGCCCAGCCTACACACACACACACACACACACACACACACACACACGGTAATCAGCGTATACAAATGAGTTGACATCTCTCATCAGCCGTGATGTCACTATTCTGAGCCATGCGGTTATGCTAAAATCAATGTTAACCAATATTATGTTCACACACACACGCACACACACACCACAGGTAGTCAGATTGCTCAGATTAGAAAGGAGAAATGGCACGGTTGTCACATCGTCCATCATTCTTAGCATCCTCCGTCAGAGAAGCACAACAACGTGAGGAAGGCTCCTCGGCTGAGACGCCATTACACAAAATGGACGCCGAACTGATTCGCCTTGTGCATATGACATGCTGCATTGTTGTTATTCTCTATGCGGCGCCACAAGATGTCTGAAACTTGCGACGAGGAGAGGAGAAGGAGAAAAAAAACCACAACGGACAAAACCGGCGACAGGTAACGGGAGACCCTCGCTTAACTGTAGTGTGTGTGTGGCAGCTCACTAACCGAAACCCGGCACGGCTTTGAGAGCTGCTTTGAGGCAGATCTTCTCCAGACGGAGGTAGCTGTGCCTCAGCAGGCAGCACCAGAGGAACATCCAGTCCAGGCGTGTGCGGTGGTTCATGATGATCACGCTGCGCTCGCCGGGAACAAACCCGTCACCCGTGATGATCACCTTCACCCCGAACACGAGCTCCAACAGAGCCTGGGGAGACCACGATAATATTGCAGAACGTAAGGATATGTACGATAACGTATTAATATTATATAAAACCGCACTAATGTCATGCATGAATCGACTACGGGTCGACCGATTGATCGGTCTTGCCGGTTAATCGGCACCGATAAGTGTTTGCCGGAACTATCGGTTATCTGCAAAAATACGCGCAAATCGCAGGAGCGGCTGACGAGGGTCCGCTTTCGTTACACAGTACGAGAGCGGCCTCTAGAGGCGGAATAAAAACCATCGCTGACTAATTTTGTCGTGTTATTTGAAGTGTTTTTTGATTCATTTTGGACGTCTCTGTTTTTATTTGTTATTCGGAGTGTTACTTTTTGGTTCGGTTTGATGTATATCTTTGATTTACTTTAATATTTATTAATATTTATTTCCATTAAAAAAAACAAAACATACAGTACGTTTTCATGGTGCCGTCAGTACTGTGTATTTCTGTAATAAACTTCAGCAATATTTTTCTTGGGAGTGTTGCGTTTTCATTCGGTATCAATTTGAAAAACTAAATCGGGTGATTACTCGGTTATCTTCGGGTAGGTCCCGCCCGACTCGGTCCTCGCTATCGGAAAAATCCACTATCGCCCCGCCTCTAGAAATCAACACCTTCTGACCAATCAGACCGGAGAATTCGAGCGCGCTGTGGTATAACACGGATATTTCCCAGGCTTGACAAACGAACAATACCGTACGTATAATTGTTAACGGGGATGTTTACTTAACGTTGCGTGGAAGGAGTCTCCGGTGTCAGCATTTTTGGAACGATCCGAGGTAAAGCGCTAAGAATTACGACATCTTCGGGACGGACGAGTTTACGCCTCGCGGTTTTTCGGTGACGTGACGAGCTGCTGGTGAGGGAACGGCTGTTCGTAGCTGCTATAACGTAAGCGAGAATACGAACGCGCTTGTTTCACGGACGCTCTGCTCTACAACGTTCATGTAGCTGTAAAACTACGTCGTTTTAGCACTGATTTTTATTTCTAACCCAGAGATTTTCCATATAAATTACCGAGACTTCACTGTAAACCGATCCGTAGTAGTTTTGGTTGTTTTTAAAAAAAACAAACAACAATATAGCGCTCTCACTGTGATGCACACTTGGAACAGATATATACCGGTTTCGCTGAGTAACATTGTGTTGAGTAACCACGGGCTTCTCGATTTATGAGTGAAACATTTGAAACGTTTACGTTTCCACATGCGGGTGGGAGGTTATATTTAGGAAACATCAGGAATGGACACATTTTTTTACAGTTAACCCGCTGTACTGCGTCGCGTTCCAGTCTCATGGTAATAATAATAATAATAATAATAATAATAATAATAATGACCTTTGTGAAGCATGTCGTGCGTTGGGTGCGGGGGGGGATATGGGAATAGAAAAATGTGAGTTTCACAAACAGGAAGTCCAAATCATGAGGAGGTTTTACTGGCTGAAAACAAATGCAATAGTATTTGATAGTGCTGGTGAATGTGTGTGTGTACCACGGGCAGGGTGAACCAGGTGGCCACGATGCGGTCCGTAAGCCAGCGGTACCAGGCCGGAGACAAGAACATGACGGGCAGCACCGGACCCAACATGAACACGCTGCCGAAAAAACTGCCCAGGAAGAGCGTGAGGATGAAATACACACCTCTGACGGACACCGTCGCCATGCCTGAGAGAGAGAGAGAGACAGAGAGAGAGAGAGAGAGAGAGAGACAGACAGGCAGATTAGTCAGTCAGACAGACCTCATCGGAACACACTGACTGGATTATTGACCTCAGGCGGAAAAGTGGAGCAGTCGGGGTGATGGAGCTGGAAAGAACACGAAGCGTGTTGATTTGGAAAATCGATTTCGGGTCAGTCGTTACGTGGAATCCAGGGAGCGATGGTGCTCGTGACCGGAAACTTTTAATAGAGGGCGGAGGGTGGGGGGGTATGGGCGGAATCGATGTCGTAACCATGCACCAATCAACAACATTCAACAACAATTTTTCTTTTGTTTGTTTCTTTGTTTTTTAGAACATGAACAATGTTTTGAACATTTTGCTGAAAGCAGCTGGTTTCCAGCTCCATTAGAAACCTGCAGGCCCCCAGGCTGGGCTTCACAGATCCCTGGACCCCTCTTTTTGACCCGTCGCTTCAGAAGACCCTCGATTACTGGAACGCGTGTAACAATTCCGACACAGACATCGTTCCGACTTGCGCTTCCTGATGGACCTGAAGTTTTGTGCTTTTCCCTTTTTCTCCCCCCTCCTTATTCTCATTACACCACCTTCGTTCCTTCAACCCCAGCCTCGGCTTTCTTTTCTCTTTAATCGTGACTCGGTGCGAGACGTGGTTACGGAGTCACTTATCCATTTCCTCCTTTCGCCAACGGAAAACATGAAATCCAAGAGCGAAGGCTACGATGACTCGGCGCAAGCTGATTACATACCCGCACTTGGGACTCGGAGTCCAAACGTGTTCACACACACACACACACACACACACACCATTGTGAGACCTCTGGGCAGTGGGTGGTGGTTTGTCAAGTGGAAAGATTGTGTTTTTGTTGGGTCTGCATGAAGTCGGTCGGGGGGGGGGGGGGGGGAAAGTTCTAGTTTCCATTACGAGAAAAGGCGGGTAGATTCACAGCTGACTCGGCATTCTCCCACTTTGGATTCGGGCGCTCCTGGATGCTTGTGTAACGCGCCACGGCTGGGCTGTGACCTACATCTCAGCACGTTCGCTAATTACCAACAGCTTCGCAAAACCGAATGTGGAGGTTTCGAGCGTCTGTGATGTTTTCCCACCTGACAGGGATTCGTGTTCATTCAGCTCCAAGAACGTCAGTGAGGTCGAGGTCAGGCACTGACGTTGGGATGACGAGGAGGTCTAGGGGTACAGTCGGTGTTCCAGTTCATCCCAAAGCTGTTCAGTGGTTCAGGCTTGAGGTCAAGACCTCTGTGCAGGACACTTCGTGTTCTTCCACCTTCTTCCGACCTTCTCAAACCGTGAAGCAAACAGTGTTTGGTGCCTCTTAGTTCCGGTGAAGAGAAACTTCTAATACTGCAACACACACAAAGACGTCCCATACAAGTGTGTGCGTCTAACTTTGTTGCAACAGTCTGGGGCTGAACCACATATGGGGTGTGATGGTCAGGGGTGCACATACTTTTGGCCATATAGTGTCGTTACTGCACGCTAAATCGAATCGGCCCTAAATATCACGAGCGTTTTTTGTCATCTTGAGACAAGATCATCAACATCAGTGGAAAATGTTACAGAGGTCAAGAGAGGTCACAGCAATCTGCTGAACAACAGTGGAAAAAAAGAACCAGAAGACTTTGTCCTCTTTTTACCATCCATCCATCCAGCCAACACACACACACACACACACACACACACACACACAGTTAATTACTGTCTGTGCTGATGAGCGAGTGCTGTGGGAGGCCTGGAAACTCGGCTTTGTTGATTTCTTTTTTCCATCCAGCTGCATGACAATATCTACAGCGTGAATGAGCTGCCAGGACACACACACACACACACACACACACACACAGACATCACGTCTGCGATTGTGAAGATTAATGATTACAGCGCTGTATCATTCCCCAAGTCACGTACGCACCTTGTGAAGGGTCACAGGTTGGGAAACGGACAAGGATCCGTCGCCAACGCCACCAAAACTCTTTTCATAATCTAAAACAGAAACTCTGTTTATTCTAAAACAAATCGAAAAAATAAACCCCGACTTCATGTTCCGTTAGAAATCGCGCCGCTCTATTGGATTTTTTTTACGTTAACCGAACGTCCGAGTCGTTAGCGGAAACGGCGTTTAAGCGACTCGTGTGGACGTCGCTTCTGTCCACAATAGAGCCGGTTTACACCGTGCGCTCGTCTTTTTGAACATTATTACTCGTCACGCCGCACGAGGGCGCGATAAAATCTTGCTCGGATTTCGTAGCAGCTAAGAAGATCCGCTGATGGTAGATCTACGACTGAATACAAATCGCCACGTTCACGGAAACAAGGACGATTCTCTGTGCGCTCGCAGGTCAAGTTTCTCGCCATCCTTTTGCCGTCCTCCTATCGGTGGATTTCAGGCACTCTGAGATTTCGATCGGAAACCTTCGTCTTCGGTCGCGGCGGTATTAAAATGGCCGCCGGGTGCGCGGGTGGCGTTACGACCGTCGATATGAACTCACAACCAAAGAACGCCTTTACGATTTCTACCGCAAAGAAACGCCGCCTGTCTGGGTAACTTACTCCCGATTGGAGCTAGAGTTTTTTGCCACCATTGATGATGATGCAACTGTAGCAGCGTATATAAACGCTTGCCTTTGTTGCCTATACAACAGACAGCTCCTGAATGAAACAGAACGAACAGACAGTCTGAGACGCCAGCTCAAACCTGCTTATAATTTCAGTAATGAATCACTGCACCACAGCGTATCTAGCGATTTCAGACTTCTTCCTTGTTTCCATTCATGCTCCTGTCACACGCAGGTTTTTTTTTTCACCGCACCAATGAATCCTTCCCCTCTTTTATTTCCATTCTACAAGCCGCAGTCATGAACTTCCGGTCCTTCCCTTCCTCTTCCATCGTGACTCAACACGAGATCAGGTTAGGGATGATTGATCCTGGCATGATTTCCACCGTTACCAATGGAAAATATGAAACCCGGGAACGACTACTCGGAACAAAACAGGTTTATTGCATTAGCGCATTACGGACTGCGTTCCAAGTGTGCAACTGGTTATCGGAACAAGGCTGCGTGGGACGTCGGGCAAGCGGTGCCAGGCGATTCTGTGGAAAAGGGTTCAAAAGTACACCACCGAGAGTTCACCACTAAACAACAACGTGTTTCTTATGTACGGGAATAAAACACTTGGCGGTGTGACGCTCTAGAAAAAGAAATCAACAACATGGGTGTTTTATTCCTCTTCTACGACGGAAATTTTTCCAACTATGAAAAGTTTTTATTCATTAAAAAAAAAAAAAAAGACCATGCTTTCTATCCATTTATAGTTCCGTTTAACGTCGTGGAACAACCGCGGAACTAGTGACTTCCTGTTATCGCTTTTTTCCTCTTAATCCGAGGAAAAAGCACAACTTATTGTGGTACTGAGAAAGCTCTGACGCTGGAGACTCCTTCCAGAAATGTTCTCCACATCAACCAGTAGACATTTTTCTTAACGTGAATAAGTAATAAATAACGTAAATAACGTGCTTTTAAAAAAATAAATAAATAAATAAATAAAGATTTCCCTGTGTATGATTAAGGTTTCGAATGATTACGTGAATGACATACAAGAACGTAACATGAGTCCCGGTCATGCGGTTTGTTACCGTAGAAACAACAACGTTTGCGCGTATTAGAAGAACTTACTGTGCAACTTACCCACACCAAACATGTTTCTTTTATACGCAAGAGTGAACAAAATCGGTACTTTATCAGCTTGGATGAAGGAAAACAACGACAACTGTAATAAAAACAAACAAACAAACAATAAAATAAAATAAAAACAACTGAACCAGATACTAGGCAGCGCTAGATACTAGCTAGCTAGTTAGCTACTAACGAATGGAAGCAAGACAGTTGATAAATTGACTGAATTCAATTCATTCGCATTCATTTCTTACAGGCGTTTTGGCTCTTGTGCTTTTTTTAAAATTAGTTATTTTTACCCCAGGTAGACATGAACACTTTGTGATCTTCTGACCTAATTTACTTTACGCATATTGCAGTTTCTATTCTTTTCACACCACGAGGAGACCCCATGTGACTGCCTGAGGAGTAAACCTTTTGTCCAAATGAATTCTGAAGTGTGCTCTTCTGCATATCTATTTTAAAAATCATGGAGCCCCCTGGTGGTCTGGAGGCCCTAAGCGACACGTAGCACTGAAAGCAGTGGTCACTAACCATCTTCTTTGAGATCTACTGTACCTTCTTGCAGGTTTCATCTCCAACCAAAATCTAACACACATGTTAAGCTGATCAAGACCTTCTCAAGGCAATAATTATATGGTCAGGTGGGCACGATTACGGTTGGAGCTATAGTCTTCAGGAAGGTAGATCTCCAGGAACGGGGTTGTCGAATACTGACTTAAAGCAAGAAACATCTAACTGCTGTTAGAGAAAATCAAATCAATCAATCAACACCTTCTGACCAATCAGAATTGAGAATTCATCTGTGATGATATCGTACCGGTCGGACACGTAATTGCGAAACCGCTGGACTCCATCGGGTCGAGGCGATTTTCCACTCGGCTGATCTGTTTACGCAGGAGATGGCTCATAAGCTTTAAAATACATCAGCGTAATGAGCAACAAAACGACGATGGTTTGCGAAATAAAACGCCAGGAGACTTTAGAAACTGTATCCCGCAACGCCTTAATCCGCCACGCAGGAAGTAAAAGTCTCAAAATCAATAAGAAACGATGGGATCGCCTTTCAAACCGGTCGATAAATAAGAACCTCGTTTATAGCACAGCTTTATCGGGTTCTCGATTCCGATCGGTCAGAAGGTGTTGACGGATTTTCAATAAACAGCGGCTCGGACGGTAATACGGGTTGAGATTAACGAGCTCGTCTGTGATATGTTATCGTTTCCATAATAACAGCTTGGATATAAGAACAGGAACTCGCACGAAGGACGATCCACTTAATGTGAAACTAATAATAAACAAAATTGTAAACAAAACAAAATTGTAATTGTTTTTGTTTATTTAACAAAGGAAAACGTATATAGTAAAACATTTTCTGTAAGGAGATTTCCATTCGTGGAAGGAGTCTCCAGTGTCGGCGCTTTGTATCAGTAAGGGGGTTTTCCACCATGGGAAAGTCTTCAGCAAAGAAGAGTGTTTTTGTCTTAATTACTTCGAGAGAGCGAGAGAGAGAGAGAAAGAGAGAGAGAGGCTGGTAAGGGACCGTGGATGTTCCACAACAATACATGTAACTATAAACGGATAAAACATATAAGGTGTCATTCTTTCATTTAAAAAAAAAAAATGGTAACAATTGGCAAATAGAGGTAGCAAATGAGGAATAAAACACTTCAGGATGTGCTGAAGGAAAGTCCATCATTGATGAGTTTCCTATAACAGCGTGCCCCGCCTTTCTTTCTTTTTTCCATTCCTTTCACAAAGGCTGTTCCTATGTTGCGGACTTAACCTCGGGATGAAATAAAAATGCCCCAAAATTCTTGACCGTCTACGATGACGACATTGTTACAGAATCGGTACGTCCGATTACTGACCCGCACCTACATGCAGTATTCATAGAAATGAAAACATTTGCGCTCAAGCATGTCTGATTTATTTATTTATTACCGTACGAGGGTGCACGAAGCATGAAGAGATTTTACCTAAAGAGCACCTTGTCTTATCAAGTGCACGCTTTCTACCCGTTCCGTGCAGGTGATAAAGAGGCACGAGAGTAATAAAAGCACTGACTGCGGCCGATTTGCCTGGAAACTGTGGCATCAGCATACTTTCGCCCTCATCGCCTCTTTGAATAGGGCGTGTGAGCCGTCATTTATCTTACAGTCCGGCCTTACTAAGCGAGCTAAAGACGTGGCTGTTCATCCTGATGCTTTACTTCTGCACGCCTTGCGACTCGAATACATGTCTACCTTAAAGAACTGTGTATGCTGCTACCTGGATGCTGTAGATTTGCACCTAATCATAATCATAAAGACCGCCTTATGCGCATCCTAGGACACTGATACGCATAATTCAACACCACTGAGCACACAGAACAGGACTGGTTCCCTCTTGAGTCTTAAGGTTTCTTCCTCGTTGATCATTCGGGAACAAGTTCGCCGGTCAAGTGAATCAGACGGCCGTCGTTTCGAAAAGAAAATCGGACCTCCCTGAAGTTGGTTCTCCTCTGGTGCGGTTTCTTAAAGTGTCAGTCAAAAAAGTAAAATAATCGGACATTTGAACTGTACGTTGGTTTTTTTTGGGGGTCATCTGGCCTAAGACAGCAATGGAAATCCTGGTCACAACCAAGGCCTAAATATACTATAGGACACGAAGATTTAGTCTCAGATAACAGTACGCCTACATAACATGGGTGGTGAGCGTAACCACGTGGTAGATGTAGCTAATAACCTGCTACTCAGTATGTCCTATATAGACTCATTATATTATATTATATGATATATATGTATATATACACTCATATATACGTAAAATATGTATCTATTTATCCATCTCTCTCTCTCTACACACACACACACACACACACACTTGTTTAAAGTGTTCAGTGCATCAGAGAAAGTTTAACATGGACTAAACCTCATAATTAAAATGTCTGAAGCTGACGCATTGGCTATAATTTATTTATTTATTCATTCATTTTTTTAAAATAAAATACCAAATAGAATTCACTTTCGAAATCATTCTCACTTCAAATGACATCAGGGCATTAAACTGTGGGCGTAGAAGCGCACTGGTTTTCATTCATGTCCCACACGCCACCACACTGCCTACATATGAGCCCCACATTAAGAACAATAACACTGCATTCTCCGCCCTATATAGTGCACTATATTGACTACAACGAGCTATATGGGATTGAGCCTTAAATGTACAGCAGGCTAGTTAGTGAGGTTAACGCAAAACCCTATATTATATATTGTCAGCATGCTTCATTTAGCTTGGGGCTGCGTCCAGTTTATTTTAAATCCTCGAAGGTTGGGATAATCTCAAGAGTTTCATGTATTTTAACTGTTAGCTCACGCTAAGAAGCCAGGAGTCTGCGGTAGCTAAGCAACCCTTGCTATTTACAGAACCCTTGCTAAGTTGACAGGAGCTAGCGAGTTAGCTCAGGTTACTCTACATAACTTCAGTTTTAATGTAGACAAACTATTTATGTAGTTTAATTGACAAAAATGTCTTTAACTCACCCTCACCTCAGTCTGCGGGTTTTCAAACTTCCGGTTTGATGACGACACGGAAGCGCTCGGTGTTGTTAGCTGGTTAGCTAGGTTGCTAACAGCATAGCACCTAGCACGGATTCCCCACAACGGTTCTTCACATAAATGTTACAAAAAACATTTAGCACCCGAGATAACGTTATATCTGGACGGTCTAATGCATTAACAATGTCATTATCTATTAAAATAATAATAATACACGCATACGTAGCATCAAGCTAGCGAGTCACATATTAGCCAGGTAGCTAGCGTTAAGCAGTGAATCGGATAGAGAAGCGAGTCAGAGCATCTTCAGCGACCTTTAGTCCAGCTAAAAATAATTTTCCGCCTCATGAGGACATGAAGACACGGAGTTTGTTAAGTGTTAAGAGGATGTAAATCTCCAAGATGTCTAGCTTGTGGTGGACGCCGTGGTCTTTATCTTATTAAACATGCCGGTAGTCAGTAGGGGCCGCAGTTTGGTAGCTAGTCAACTGCAAAAATACTGGCACCCCTTCATATCCTTCAAGAAAAACGGCATAGTTTATTGTATAGAGTTAATATTAGACACAAAAATGAGAGGGAATGACGAGAAGTCACCATATATCTTTTATGGGTACTAGCAACGTGACTGGGAACATTCATTCATACATTCAGCCATTCATTCATTCAGCCATTCATTCATTCATCGCTTTATTTGGTCAAGGTCAGGATGGATCCTTGGAATACTGTGGATGAGTTGGGAATATGCCCTGGATGGAAGACCAGTCCATCATAAGGCACCACACACACGCACACACTCGGAGCAGGGCAATTTAGAGTTGTCAATCCACCTTCCCGTATGTTTTTTGGGAGATTGGAGGAACCCCACACAGACATAGGGAGAACATGCACAACTCCAGACATACCAAAAACCGAGATCAGGGTCAAACCCTGGACCTGTGAGGTAGCAACGCTACCCGCTGCACCTCCATCGTACCCAGTACCAGGGTATTTCAGCCCTAAACCTGGTTGCCTCTACCACGAGGTTAAGACTTGGCAGTAGATTGACCTTGATCCTCTTTATACCACAGCAGTTTATCAGTCCGTCCAGGATTTTGCTGCGATCGCAGAAAAATAACACGGAATCAAGCAAGCTCTGCAATATTTCCGAGGAGCTTGCAGTTTTTCAAAATTACCACTGATTTTCCACAGATTTGGGCCAAGACGTGTCACCACATCGCACATTCAGCCAAAGCCTTCTTCGATTCCCGTGCGTCGAACACGAGTACAGCTAAAAGGTCTCATTTACCAACAAACATCGCTGCGAAAGAGTTTCATGGAATTGCAATTTCGCCAATTCAAGTAGTTTTCCACACAAAAAAAGCACGAGAAGTAAGAAATTGTGCTTTTGATCACTTTATAGTTACTTTTAAAGTTGTGGAACATCTGCAAGACAAGTTATGTCCAGTGTTCCATTCTTTTATGAGGAAAGTAGCTAAAACACGCCCAAAAAGTCACTAGAAGTCGCTAGATGACAGACTAATTTGCATGTTAATTTATCACGATCACTGCCATATCAAATGATAAATTAGGGTACATGAAGAAAGGATATTTTCAATTAAAATATAATAAACTAGAATAGAGTTGATCAGAATAGAAAGTAATAGATCATTTCTGTATTTCTTAAATATTTATTTCATAAGTAATGTATTTCTTCTAGAAAGAAGTCATCTTGTTTTTATTACTATCTCAAAGAAGAGAGTTTAAAGTGAAGAACAAAGAAGTGTGAGAGTGGGACAAACATTGCTGATAGGTGATTGGTCATTGGGATCAGTAGTGATCAGTGATTGGTCATTGGGAACAGTCGTGATCAGTGATTGGTCATTGGGAAACAGTAGTGATCCATGATTGGTCATTGGGAAACAGTGGTGATCGGTGATTGGTCATTGGGAACAGTAGTGATCAGTGATTGGTCATTGGGAAACAGTAGTGATCAGTGATTGGTCATTGGGAAACATTGCTGATCGGTGATTGGTCATTGGGAACAGTAGTGATCGGTGATTGGTCATTGGGAAACATTGCTGATCGGTGATTGGTCATTGGGAACAGTAGTGATCAGTGATTGGTCATTGGGAAACAGTGGTGATCAGTGATTGGTCATTGGGAAACATTGCTGATCGGTGATTGGTCATTGGGAAACATTTCTGATCGGTGATTAGTCATTGGGAACAGCGGTCACTAAGGTGTGTTCAAAAGGTTGCTAGATTTGTCCATAGGTTCTTTTTTTTTAAATTGAAGTTGCTAAAAAGTCACCAAATCTAGCCACAAAGTCTCTAAGTTGGCATCATTGGTTAGTTCCTCTCATCATTTTATGTTATAGCAGCTATAACCAGTTGTTCCCTCACCAGCCTCTCTTTTTTCTCTCTCTTAAGTCGAATAAGACTAAAATGCATCTTGTCACATTGCAAAGAAACCGCAAGCTCATCTGTCCTGAAGACTTTCCCATTGTGAAGAACTTACTGACTGTCACAAAGCGCTGACTCAGGAGACTCCATCCATAAATGTTAAATAAACATCTCCTTACAGAAAACTTCACCATATCGTGATTATACATAGGTTTTGTTTTGTTGTTGTTCTAAAAAACCTTGTTAGACTTTGACCAATCAGAATCCTGATGGTGGAAAAAGCAATCGTCAAACATCACAGAGAGCACTGTGAGATCTACTGCTCTTTAGAATAACAAGCACTCATACACACACACACACACACACACACACACACGTGTTTGTTGTTTATTCCCGACTCTGAAAGTGGAACGTCGCAAAACCTCCGGACTCGGAAGTAAGACATTTTACGAAGAGTGCTTAAAGAGTGCCGTAACGTTTCTCAGAACTAAAAATATCTCCCTTTGTGTTGTAATGAAAAGACAAAGGCTAAACGAGTTCACGTTGTCCTTTGGGTTTCTTAACATCACCCAGAAGATCGTTATCGTGCCACATGTGCTCTGGACTTTAAAGACAGAAGTGGAAAGGGTCAGGGAAGTCTATTAAAATTGCACTTGATGAATGTTGAAAGGGTCAGAAAAGTCTATTAACTAGCCCGTGCAGACACTGAGCAAATATTTTCGTGCGCTGTTCTCCGTCTCACCCAGAGAACACATGGAAGACTGGAAGTGGTTGTATAACCGGGACCTCCATGAGTTATCATAGCACTCCATTTAAGGGCAATGGAAAAATGGACAGCTCGACAAATAAACCCTTTTAATAGGGACCAATCCTACCATCACATTATCTCAGCACCAAAGGATGTATGTGTGTGTGTGTGTGTGTGTGTGTGTGTGTGTGTGTGTTAAGAGTGTGTGTCCACGTGTACACGTGTGGCCCCTGCTCTTAGCCAGACTTGAGACTTTTCCATGACCTGGTCGCTTTGGCATCTGCTTTTATCTGAAGGGGATTGAGAAGTTTATCTATAAACCACTCCAGGGTCAAGCGAGAGGTCGAATCAAAGTCTGACAGATTTAATGCCAGCCCGTATCGGCGCAACGTCTCTTTTCCTGAACTCCGAAAGTGGAATGCGCCTAAATAATGAAAAACAATCCTCCAAGCTAAAGATGGTTCAACATTCAACACACGTTACCATATATGGTGTAATAGCAAGGCGTATGACTAAAATCGGCTTCTCGTCTTACCTATTTTGTATTCTGCTTCGGCACATAACCATCATAAAAGCCTAAATAATGCGTCTTACGTACGCAAACAGCCAGCCTCGATTATGCAAAGTGGATGCGAACAATAACACAAGCACGTTTCCTGCGGTTTGCTCTCTCTCTCACAGACTGCTCAATGATCGACCTAACGGTTTGTTTCGCTCGCGTCTTCAATTCCCAACTCCGTCTCGCCGTCTGGCTCATCCCGTGTGAGCAATCGCTTCATCTCTGTCATTTCCTTTCCTTGCCACAACAGCGACTCCGCTAATGAAGTACGTGCAGAGACCCCGAGAATTCGCGGCGTGCGCTCGCTTATCCTTTCATTCTCGCAAAGAGACTTCCAGCCTGAGGTGAGAAGGTTTCAAAAGAACTCAAAGGCCTAACTTTCCGTCAGTCGTGGGACCGGAACTCACAAACGAGGTTCTGGGTTCTTATGGGGTCTAAACGAAAAGAAATCTCGAGAATTCTTTGGATGATTGAAGGCTCTAGGTTTCTATAGTGGTTTCTAAACGCTGTAGGGTTGTACACAGAATCTAGGGACAAAGCGAGGAATCTTCGAAGGTATTATATCATATGGAACCTTGTATTATTTTTTAAACAACCTGCTTTCTCTCAGGTCAATTGGATGTGTTTTGTGATGCATTCCACATGGAAATATTTTCGTGACATCATTACTTGTACTGTTATAACATATATAACCTAACAGTATAACTATTTTACATCTTTTTACCATGGTATACTGGTATACTGGGGTATCGTCCCACCAGTACGGATGAATTAAGAAATAGTGCTTCTCACGTGACTATGAAAGTCATACGAAAGTGACCTAGTACCGATTTTGTGTCCTGCAAACATTTCTGTGCGAATTGAATGCAGGTTTGTGCTCATTTTCTTTTTAAGTTGATCAACACAGAATGGCCAAGTTTTAACCTCCTTGCAGAGGCAACCAGGATTTTGGTTTAAATATCCTGATACTTACAACTACAATACACTTTCAACTGTTCTTGAAGTTTGTAACTTTTTTCTTTTTTAAATCTTGGCCTTGATTGTGTAAATAGAATGTCTGAATGTGAGTGTGTTTGTGTGTACTGTAAATGTAGCGTTGGACATTAAGAGTGTGAACACATGCTTGTGAGGATGAGGATGTGGACAATGTTTTACGTGGATGTGTGTTTTAAACCCACACAGAACATGAATGTATGAGGATGTGGACGGTCTTTGTGGGGTTTTAGAGACACATGGACAAGAAGTGTGTGTGTGTGTGTGCGCGCAGGAGGGAGGAAACGGCATATTAAGAAACGGCACAGAGAATGTTTTCTTTTCGACTTCGGACATTCTGTCTTGGGTTTATTTTAAAAGCAGGCTATTGATAGCACTTTAACAAGCCTTCGTCGGAAAGAATTCGGTGTTTTGAACATTCTCGTGACCTTTGACCTCTCTCTCTTTTTTTTTTGGGAGATGAGAGAAGAGAAGTGTGCCTGTGAAGTGCCATACTCCAAATTTATCTCTGTTCTTAATCTGCATTCCAATCTAAAGTATTCCATTTCTCTTTGGGTCCTGGGGCAAGTTTACGTCTGTGATGTTCGACCCGTTTAATTTGGATTTAATATCCATTCACAGGGTGAAGATATTGAGTTAAAAGACCCATAAACCTCCTCGTTCTTTCTTTCTCTCTCTCTCTCTCGCTGTTTCTCAAGGACTTAGTTTTTCCAGAACATTCTCCAAGCATAAATAATCAGCAGACTTCAGCGACTCCCTATTTATATCAGTGTTGCTGAAGGAAGTATGGAGATTAAAGCATTAGCATATTAAAACACTCACGCGAGCTGCTCTAACATAAAGACACGCCGATTAAATATGTAAGGGATTAAAAAACAACAACAACAACGGGACATGCGGTTATAGGAAAATAATCAACGATGGGATAACGTGATGAGGCCCGATGTGAAATGTTACCACCGTGAACCATTCTTTTCCAAAGACTGCACATGCCGAAGCGTTTTATTCCTCTTATACCACAGCAATATAATAATGCTAACAAATTTACATATTAAAGAGCATGTCGCACTTTTTCATCCGTTTAGAGTTACATTTAATGCTGTGGAACGTCCATGAAACAACTTAGTTCATGCTATCGCTTAGATTAAAGCAACTATAAAGAGAGAAACCATAAAGCGTAAAGTTAAGGCTTTACGTCTGACTATTACAAGGCACCGAGACTGGAGACTCCTTCCATGAATGTTAAATAAACTTCACAGAATCTCCTCGCAGAAAATGTCACCATACAAACTGCTAAGTGATATCAGAGGCTATGCCTCGATTAGCTCTCTAGCTTCCTACAGCAGTTCGTCCGCATCGGCGCTCCTTGGTTTTCGCGGTGGATTGTGGGACGTGAAATTTCCAGTGCGCTGGAAGGAGTTTGCGATCGACACAGCCCTTAAAATGGCCGACTCCCCGATCAGTGCCCTGGCTACTGAACTAGGCAGCTGATTGAGACGCGCCCAGAAACTCCACGACATTAAATGTAACTATACACGAATAAGAAGCGTATGATGTGTCGTTCTTTAATAGATATAATTTAAAAAACGTAATCGTTAGGAAATCGGTACGTTACATGTTTATAATTCAACAGTTCAGGATGTGGTGTTATCGGAAAATATTCAGCTTTGGAGCGCTAACGTACCGTAACAGCACGCCCTGAAATGTTTTCATACACAAATTTCATACATACTGTAAATAGCAGGATATCAGTACTATTGAGTGACATATGAGCACCTAGATCCAAAAATGCAAAAGTATCGAATCTGGTGTAGAAATATAATTACGACCCTTTTCAGTCCCTCCAGGATTTTGCGATCACAGAAATGAACTCAAAATCAAGGAAACCTGAAAAAGCAATATTCGGAGGAGCGCGCAATTTTCCAAAATTACCGCAGGTTTGGGCCGAGACGCGCCATGTGACATCATCACAAAGCGCATTCAGCCAAAGCCCTCTTCGATTCACGTGCGTCGAACACGAGTACAGCTAAACGGTCTCATTTACCAACAAGCATCGCTGAGAAAGAACGTGCGAAAAAATTTCTTGCAGTGCAAATAGTTTTTTTCAAATAATAATAATAAAAAAAGTTGCATCGAAATTTTTTAAATGCTGAAGCAAAATCAAGCATTTTTGCCCACGACAATCACAAAAAAACAAACAAACTCTGCTATATCTCCTGTACGGACTGCGTATTTTACCAAAATCACTATAATTCCACTGAAATGTCAAAACAAATTTATAGCCAGTCGTCTAGTGTTTATGATGCACCTCCAACGAATAATATAGAGAACCCGCCTCGTAATCAGAATGGTAAACGAAACGTCTTACAATGACTTTCACCAGACAACTCTGTCACTTAATGGAAAACTATTTCTAACGTTCAGTTACCGTGCTAATAAAGGCTGCTGAGGGGGGAAAAAAACCCTAAATACCACATGAGCATCACATTTCAAGTGGTAAATGTGGCTGCTTACAGTTGGGTCACTGATCAATGCCATAACGGGGTCTTATGTGCCTAATCTAACAGCAGTGCTGTGGTCAGACTCTGACACTGATGATGGTTTAGAGGAGCGGTAACACACACTGTGTATGGAAAAAGATGAGCTTTAATCTGTAACTGAACACCTACATGATGCATTAATAGGATAGGCGTGTGTAATAAAAAGTACGTGGACAAGCAAAAATAGTGCCTTAATCTGCTGCTTATATACATGACAAAGTCTCTCCACTAATAAATTGAGTCTTGTCATGTACTGTATAGAAAACTGCAGGACTGAATGACATGTTAACAAGCTCATGGTAATTTTAGCTGAGAGACAGAGAGAGAGCGAGAGAGAGAGCGAGAGAGCGAGAGAGAGAGAGAGAGAGAGAGAGAGAGAGATGATGTCAGGATCAGTGACAAGCCTTCATGATGCAATAAACCCAATCAATCCAAGGACATTTACAGCACATCATTAAGGGCTGAAATAGATTTTATACACTAAAGATAGAGACAGGAACAAAAGAGATGGACAGATTGAGACAGGGAGAATGACAGACAGAAAGAGAAGAGAGAAGGATTACAACCGAGGAGAGGCAGTGAGACACTACAGACATATCAGAGATAGATAGATAAATAGATAGATAGGAACTAGATATATATATAGAGAGAGAGACAAAGTGAGGCGAGAGAAAGGAAAAAAGTGAAACAGAAAGAAAAAGAGAGACAGATTGTATATGTACTCTGTGTGTGTGTCCAGCACCTTTGTAAAGCAGTACTTGTGGTGAGCGGGTGCTGCTCTGTGTGCGAGGACAGCTCAGGGTGTAAGTGTGTGAACACGGATGACAGGTTGGAAAGTGTGAGCAAGAGAGTGAGTGAGTGAGTGAGTGAGTGTGAGTGTGAGTGTGTGTGTGTGTGTGTGTGTGTGTGTGTGTTGAGAGACAAGGATCAGTGGCAGATTGTTTCCAGTGGAAAGAATTCTGGGAATGAGAGAGAAGAGCTATCAGTGACTGAGCACTATGACCCTGAGAATAATTTAAAACACACACACACACAATATCCATGTGGCTCTGAAACCACACAGACTGTCCACATCCTCCTCTCTCTCTCACTTTCTCTCTCACACACACACAATGTACATATGTACAGAATTAAGATGAAGTTTTTACTTTGCTAGGATCCATTATTGACCGACTTGTGATCTTAACCATAAAACTATTGTTAATTTGTGGATGAATTCTGTAAAACAACGAAGCACCATTTTTTGGGGATTCGGGTTTTCTTTGAGAGTCACAGATTCCTTTTTCATTCATTTCACCTTGTCTATATGAATGAAAAAGAACTGCTGAATGCACACTACACAGCACTATTTCCTTCACTCTGACACACACACAGTCCAAGTGTTAACATCATGATGAGGCGATTTTGGATCGCCTTTGGTGAACTCTAATACTGTCCATGCATAAATAACTCAGCTCGGTTGTGCGTGTGTGTAACCAGGAGGTGTCTTTATCGGAGTGGAATGTCCACTCAACGTTTCCAGGAAGTAACCTGAAGACCTCGGGATGGAACTGAGTCACTCTTCAATTGATCCATTTCGCCAACCTGTTACTTAACCAGACACACACACAGACATCATGGGCAAAATGTCAGAATGTCACCGCTCGTGTTTGGCCAGTTTGCAGTCATGCTAGCTTTGAGAAATTTGTTTTTGTAACAAAGAAGTTTTGGGAAAATGCTTCTTTGTGAAATTCCTGTTACCACCCTGAAGTTGATTAAGATTTTACCTCATTACTGTTTCACTTCACATAAAAAGCTCACATTTACTAGTTCTACCTCACACATTCATACAAAAGGCTCACATTTACTAGTTCTACCTCACACACTCGTACAAAAGCCTCACATTTACTAGTTCTACCTCACACATTCATACAAAAGCCTCACATTTACTAGTTCTACCTCACGCATTCATATAAAAGGCTCACATTTACAAGTTTTACCTCACGCATTCATATAAAAGGCTCACATTTACAAGTTTTACCTCACACATTCATATAAAAGGCTCACATTTACAAGTTTTACCTCACGCATTCATATAAAAGGTTCACATTTACTAGTTTTACCTCACACATTCATACAAAAGGCTCACATTTACTAGTTTTACCTCACACATTCATACAAAAGGCTCACATTTACTAGTTTTACCTCACACATTCATATAAAAGGCTCACATTTACTAGTTTTACCTCACTCATTCACACAAGAGGCTTACATTTACTAGTTTTACCTCACACATTTATACATTACATATAACAGGGTATTAGAACGATATTAATATAAGCCTGAGATCTGAATTTCAACTGACACTACTGTCCGAGTTACTGTTATAAAAAAAATAATCAACCTTCTGACCAGTCAGAATTGAGAATGCAACAGCGCTGTGGTTAAAAAAAATAAAAATAAAAAACACGGAACGTAAGCTAATCTGTTTGAAATCAATTTCTTGCTCCATAGAATCTTGATTCACACCTGCGTCAGTGATGAGTCAGTGATCAGTCTTGTGTGTTTGCTCAGATGCTGGAACAGAATAAAAATTGCAGACTGGTCTTGGGTCCTCAGAGACCGGGTTTACAAAAAAGAAAAGCTGGTTTCTGCAGTTCTTTACCCCTACAAATAATTCTTTTTCCGTTCACTGAGACTGCTAATTTCAGGCTGAATGCACCTGGTACAACACGTGCATGTTACAGTATCACAGAAAAAGCGGCTTGGGAAACGCTGATAAATCTGTTGGAATCATATACGACACCATTGGAGGCTAGTGTCAGTTGCATAGCAAGACACATAGGTCCAAAAATAGAAATAGACATAGGGGTGGAACAGCATGGAACAATTCTTGTGCAAGGCTAGAAAATACAGAAATGAAAAGCATTATTATTATTTTTTATAACTGGTAAAGTATGAAAACGTTTGTAAGAAAAACTTTTCATTTTTAAAGTAATATAGACTCCAAATCTGTTTAGCTAGCATCGACCATTTTTAATTACGGTGTCATTTGTGGGGTCGTGTCCGTAGGACTAAAGCATCACAAACCAGTGCATTTGCCATGCTAAAGCAAAAACTGGTTTTGTTAACTACTGCATTTCATGTGGAGCTGACAGTTGACCTCTGGTCAAGGGCTTTATAAGAAACAAAGACATGCAAATGTGAAAACCCTCAGCTTGCATAGAGGAAGTGTGCAAGACTCGAGGTAAGTTTGGGAAGGCAGGAAGGCACAATGCGGTTAGTGCAACTAAATACAGTATGCATTCAAATACCGTGCACAGAACACACACAATGTTTTGCAGGAAGTCAAGCCACATTGCTTTAAAGCTGCTGCTAAAGGAAGTGAAACTGAAAGTTTTTAAGATATATTTGTTTTACATGCTGAACAGAACAAAAAGAAGACAACAAGAGGCATAAAAATCTCCCCAAATTCTTAAAAGACGATCTCTTAGCGTAATTCTACCCCACACATACATCGAACGTTCTCACATTTTACCTCACACATTGACACAACCCGGTCACATTTGCTAGTTTTATAAAACTAGCACAAGTAAATATTTTGTGACTATATAAGATAATCACAAAATAATTACTTTTGCTAGTTTTACCTCACACAAAATGCTCATATTTTCTGGTTTTCTCCCACACATACACAATAAAAGTGAACATCTCCTAGGTTTACCTCACACATCCACACAAAAAGCTAACATTTTCTAGTTGGACCTCACACATTCATATAAAATGCTCACATTTCCTAGTTTTACCTCACACATTCACACAAAATGCTCACATTTACTAGTTGGAGCTCACTCATTCATATAAAACGCTCATATTGACTAGTTTTACCTCACACATTCACAATAAAAGCTAACCTCTTAGTTTTACCTCACACATTCATATAAAATGCTCACATTTGCTAGTTATACCTCACACATTCACACTAAAAGCTAACCTCTCTTAGTTTTACCTCACACATACACACAAAATGCTAACATTTTTAGTTGTACATCACACATTCACACGCTCACCTGTACTAGATTTACCTCACAAATTCACAAGAGAGCCTAACATTTAGTGGTTTTACCACACACATTCAAACAAAATACAACAGAGTTCTAAAGAATGTTCCAAATGTTTATTTACAACAAGTGGTAAAAGGGGGGGGGGGGGGGGTCAAAACCAAGAGAAAATGGCAGCTATTCTCCCTGAGCTGTACACAAAATACAAAGCAAATCTACAGGCAATTCACACAGAGGACCCTCACACTTACTTAACACACTTGACCCTCATAACACCCGCATACACACATCTAGACTGAGACCAAAGCCTTTATACATAGCCAGGAAGTAGACAAGAAACAGACCAAAAAACGAAAATAAAGGCTAGACATTGTGTCAATATACAAAAGGTGCTCTCAGTGCCAAGGTGACCTTCTGTAACCTTCCACTGAGGGAAGAGGATTATTTCAAAAATCACACTTTGGATCCAAATCGGAATTTTTACTCTAAATGAACGACGTCTAAACAGAATTAAAAGAAGAATGTGATTAGCATTAAATCATTCCATGTGATTTGGATTTTTGTTAACTCCCACCGAGCGTCAATCGTTACCTATGTACAGACATACGACTACATGCAGATATTCACAGTGAAAATGACTACTTCTGCGTACAAAACGTATTTACATACAGTATTAAATGGGGGGGGGGGGGGGGCAAACAAAAACAAATAACAGTGACTAGGCAAAACCAGAATTAACAATAACATCCTACACAGTTTATAGCTTCAGTGCTAAATAAGCCACATGGCTCCATTTCGCTGCTCGAACATGAAATTATTAAATCGCTGCATTTCGGAAAATCATTCTTCAAGCAGTGAAAACCGAACAGTCTGAACGCCAGTGCTCTTTAACCCTGTACAGTCCCCCAACATTATTAACCTCCTAAATCAATACATTTATGATTATTATCCAAAAAAAAAAAAATAAAAATAAAATTAAAAACACTGGCTCTGTACGATCATCTAAAAGTCTGTATGTTCTTCATGAGGGATCTCGCCCTTGTCGGAAAATCAAGTCCAGGAACTAAAGTCCTCCTCAGTCACTGATGAACATATGCATAATTATATATACGGATATTTATGTGTGAGAGAAAGTGTGCGTGCGAGAACAAGGAGGAGTGCGAGAGCGAGTGAGAGACGAGAACGCGTGATGACGGGTGACGACGCTGGCTTGTTTTGTGGCTTAAAAGGAACTCGACGTGAGATTATTTTACCAAGTGAACGTGAGAGTGCACAATGTGAGGGTGTTGATAATCACTGGGCCATATTCGTAAAGCTTTAATTTAGCACCAGGTGCGAGATCAGCTTCGAAATCAGGATCGGCATCTCGTCACTTTCCTCCTCTTCATCCCCTGCTCACTGAAGGACTTTTACATGACGCTTGTGTGTGCACGCTTGTGTGTGTGTGTGTGTGTGTGTTTGTGTGTGTATGCGTATGTATCAGTCCTTTCTTTGCGTTTGCTGTCCTTGTTGTACGTTCCCGTCAATCTCCTCCTCCTCCTCCTCCTCCTCATCTTCCTCTTCATCGCCCTGGCTGATCAGGAACTCCTCGGGAGGCCAGCGCAGCTCTCCGCTCTCCACCTCGCCCTCGGTCGCCTCCACCACGATGGACGGAAGGCGGTCTTTCAGCTTGCAGCAGCGCTCAAAGTCCGACGGATCCGGAAAGATCTGAGAGGAGAGCGAGACGGGGGGGAAAAAAGAAGAAGAAAAAAAAGGCATTTCTCTTTGGTTGGGTTTATTAAAGTGTCACATTTTAAACGGTTCCAGAACCAGACCACTCATAACAAAAAGTTTCCACATTATAGAGGTGGACGTGAAATGGGGCTGGAGCGCCATGACGAATTGATGCTACGTTAATCTTCCAGTGCGAGATCACGTTTCAGACGTTCCAGCACGTCGCAGTATCAGCTTACAGTTTTACTTACCCCATGGGGGGGGGGGATTGCTCAGAAGGTGCTGATTCATATTCTACACGACTTCTCGCACAGTACATTTTTTCCCCCTTATGTTTTTCTTATTCAGCATAATTCACCAAAACGTTCTACCGTCACGCTAAACTTCTTGTTCCATGATTTCTGTGACCACGGTATTAATGCTAAATTTACAATATACGCATATATGCATCCACACAGCCAACATTTCCCCCCTTAAACTTAACCTTAGCCTCTTTTTCATTCTTTAAAAGTGTGTAAAAATACCCCCTTTTTCAGATTTTCACCTTTTCAACGACCCTTTAAAAAAAAAAATAAAATAAAAAAAATAGAAAAACAAATAAATAATAGCCTTCTCATCACAGCCCCACGGTGAAAAATCCCACAGAGATGAAATTCGACGCGTGCTCGAGTTCTGTGCGCGTCACAGAGAGATGAAATCGCCCGAGAACCTGGCGTAAAGCCGAAACGACGTCGAGGAAAGGGCATACGTGACTTGTAACGGTCTCCAGCAGATTCTCACGCACACTTGGCTTTCTTATTTATATCCTTCGTTCTTGGCCACAGGAAGAACAACATGCCCCGAAAGCTTCATTTCGCCTGAGAATTGGAGTCATATTTTTAGCTCGGTCTTTTTCGGTGACGCGGATTGAAGGGACAGGGATGTCACCGTCTGGGAAAGGTGCCCGACGCAAGAGAGGCTGAGGAAGTAAGATGCTGTGGCTAGGCCATCTCTAATTTCAATATTTGGGAGGGGAAAAAATAAATAAAAATCAAAGAATGAAATGGAACTTTCTTTTAAATATGAGCTCAAATACAGTCTGAGATGAAAGGGCAAGAGAAAGAGGTGTAAGAGAAAGGTGTAAGACATGGTAATCACACCATTACCATGGATAAAAGAGGTGTAAAATAAATGTGGATGGGGGTGGATAAAAGAAATAAAAAACAGAGAGAAAGGCTGATGCACAACTGTTGTCTGGTAACAATAACGCTGCTTCGTCACACCATCCTGACACTCGTCACCTTCCTGTAACAGCACGCCTCGACGTGTTGTGCTCAAAACTCAAACGCACAGCTGTGTTCCTGGGTCGAGGGAGGAAGAAAAGGACAGGAAGGGTGTCCTGGGTAGGCAAAACCGGAGTCTGTCGAGGACGAGACGTCTGTGCGAAACATGACACGATGCCACCAGATTGAATATATTCATAAATTTCACTCGAAGCGCTCGGAGTGCATCAAAGGACGACTGCGTTC
Organism: Ictalurus furcatus; assembly: GCF_023375685.1. Taxonomy (NCBI): domain Eukaryota; kingdom Metazoa; phylum Chordata; class Actinopteri; order Siluriformes; family Ictaluridae; genus Ictalurus; species Ictalurus furcatus. The sequence continues at coordinate 1,760,345 of NC_071257.1, forward strand.
CTTCCAGAATCGTCTGTCTCGGAGAAACGAGAGGAAACATGGGCAGCCGGTGTGATTGTCAGGTTTTATATCGGCTGTGACGGCGGCATCAAATCCTGGCATGGTTCAGCACCTCAATTATCCCACAAAAAACAAAAAAACAAGAAGACTGCGCACACACACACAGTCTTTAAATAGCTCAGGAGTGTGTATCTTAGTGCAGCAGAACTCATAGCAGAAAGGGAGAACAAAAAAAAAGAAGAAGTAGTGTGTAGTGAAATGAAGAGAGAGACAAAGAAAGAAAGCAGGTCCCTGAGGAGTGCAGCTGGGAAGGGAAGAGAAGAGATCTCTCTCTCTCTCTCTCTCTCGTTTTTTCCCCTCCAGCACAGAACGAAAAAGCGCCCTCTAAAACGGCAGTCTGGGTAAAATGCTAATAAGGACGGTGTTACTAGCCGCATTATTGGAGCCCAGACATCACGAAATAGTTCATATGCTTGGTGTAGAGATAAAAGACAACATGTGATGATGGGTGATGAACACAGATTTTCCAAATAGATGACTACATAGTGGGTGTGTCTAAAGGTAACGTTATTAACTTCATTGGACAAAAATAAATAAATAAATGAATCACTACAAAAACCTGAGTGTATGCTAGTGGATGAAATGGACCATATATTTTAGCATTCCCCCCAGACGTCTGCGAAGTAAACTTAAGGAAATAATAATAAGAAAGTAATAATAATAATAATAATAAGCAGCTACTCTGTTTGAACCGCCCAATGAGACCGCAGTCCCGCCTTCTCGTTTTCTATCGGCTCACAAGAATCGATAAAATGCAAATGCAGCCTTCACAACCCGTGTCCCTTTCCCCTTCGGTGAATTAGGCTTTCCCCCTAATTTGTTCTGCTGATTCGGTTGGAAAAGAAGAAAGGCGTAGGTTTCAGACAGGTACGCTGGTAAAAAGTCAGCACTTCTGCTTTAACATGGAACAATACAGTGGTTACACTACTGTTCGGTACAGAGCGTGTTTTGGTGCCATCCTGTTCCTCTTTTTCAGAAAGGAAACACCCCCCCCCCCCACCCCCCCACCCCAAAAAAATGCTATTCAAATTTCAGAAATTTGCTTACATTTTGAGAAATGGAAAAAGAATGACAATTCTCCTCTGAGGAGTTTGATCTTATTTTGGAAAGCAGCAACGTTCACTTCTGAAAGGAAGCCCACGGTGGAAAGCCTGGCCTGAGAATCTCAAAATGACTCGGGTGTGAAAGCAATGAGCTATTTCTTGAAGTGGCTGTTGAGGCTGTTTTTTTTTTTTTCTTCAAGGTTGTTTTGCTGTTCAAAGTTCTTGGCAATGTGAAGCAGTACCGAAACTTTTGGTACCTGAAAAGTGAGGCGGTCTTTGCTTGGGCTGAGCCGTATGTCCTCCATTGGAGTGCTGCTGATCATCACTTCGGTCATCTCACGGCACGGCACGAACACAGAGCTGCCAACACACACAGGCCAAAAGTCAGGTCAGAAACGCTAGAACGTGTAACTACCATGCAGGACCTGATGAAAGAGATACTGTTGATTAGAAATGGGTCGATATTAGGTTTCCCATCAAGCCTAGCATTTTATCATAGAATGCGAAGGATGAAATTTGCAAGCTTCGTCTATCTGAAACCGTAACACGTTTTGTAGAATACTACATCATAGAAGTGTCTACGCAGAACCCATGTAGGAAGCTAGATCCCTTGAGAAACACTTTTTCTAAGAAGGTGTTTCTTACACGATCATCCAAAGATTCCACCTCATCCATTTTGCATCTAGCACCGTAAAAGGGTTCTTCCGCTTTGTCCCTCTGGAGGAACCCTTTAACATTATATACAAGTTGCTACAAAATAAGAATCCAATTAGAACTCATAAGAAGCAAGAACCTTTAAACCTCCAAAGACCACAAAAAAAAAAAAACTTAGAAGCTTCCTCTTGCACCTTTCCCATGCTTAAAAGTTTAAAGCCATATTGTGGTAATCTTCACTACTTAGAAACAAGAGTTGTATCTAGTATCCTAAAGCAGTGGCCACCAACCCTGCTCCTGGAGATTTACCTTCCTGCAGGTTTCACCTCCAACTGAAATCTAACATCTCTTTTAGTTGATCAAGAACTTCTTAAGGCAGTGATTAGATGGTCAGGTGGACACGACGATGGCTGGAACTAAAGTCTTCAGGAAGGTAGACGTACAAGAACAGGATTGGTGACCACTGGCCTAAAGTTCAATAAGATAAGTACTAATAACCCACCCCCAAGAACGTAGAAACATCCCACCTCGTCCATGTTGCAGTCTAGCGTCTATCCAACCAATGGATGTATTCCTAACACGATAATGTATCTGAACGAGAAGACTTCTCTTGCACGTTCTACCTCACCCATGTCGTGTAACTGGTCTGATGTATTAAAAAAAAAAAATGAAAATGAACATTAAATACACACCACATCCGGTAGCACTGAGAATGTTCTACCACAGTGAGGTCGAAGGGCCACGACTCCGCACTCAGGTGTGTGTGCATCACACGTACATAAATACAAATATAAACACATGAAATGAGCACGTGCATAGAGCAGCCATTATGAAACTGTTGTGGGTGTGCAGGAGACCGTCACATGGATCTGACACGAAGGACTTACAGAAAGACATTTGGGTCACCATGCTTGCTGGAATTTGCTGATGCTGCACGCCAAACATGCACGAAATACGCTGCACCTTTTGACACACCCCATTAAAATAAATAAATAAATAAATAAAGTCGCTCTGAAAGCCATTTAATGGTTTCGTGTGAAGGGCGAATATTAAAGCACTGGCAAGAAATGGCATCTATTCCTGTATGAGCTGAGACTGCACTGAAGCTCCTTTCTCACAGACGTTATTTAAAGCCTGCCGGTGTAGTGGTCAGTGTGGGTGTGCACACACACCCACAGCAAACACACACACACGATAGATCCAGCTAAATAAACTCCAACAAGAGCGTTTATACAAGCTTGGGCTGAGGCGAGCTTGAAAAAGGAAAAAAATAAATTAAAAAAAAAAAATGTCCCAGACTTCTTCTCACGGGACTATTCTGGATCAAAAACGCTCAAAAACATCTGTGCGTTGTGCCCCAGTGGATCAGGAGATTAGCGAAGCAAGCTAACCGTCTCTGCTATATACACTCACTAGTAGCGCTGACGAATCAAGCCAGTGGTTAGTCCCTTCCACGCTTTATTTATTTCTTTTTCCCCCCCCATAAAGTCTCTACAGATATTTAACAAGATGACAGGCTAAGACAAAACCGCTGTAGGAACTAATTACTTAAAGGAAAGTGGGGAACTGAAGAAACGTCGGACCACGCGCGCCACAGGATCGGGTCTGAGGAACCGTTAGCCCTCACCAATCACGAGCATTCATGTAGCTGGATTTAGATACCTCATGGAGTTGCATTTCTTTGTCATGTTCCAGAACATACCACACCTTACCTTCCTAGACACAAGCGAACATCATCTCCTACCTCAATCACCTCCAAACTCAACGAAAGCCATCAGGTGTCTCGGCGCGTGCGGAAATCCCTGGACTACGGACGGCGATCTCAGTCTTATGAGCAAAGACTGCGCATTTAGCATCGCAAACGTGTTACGTTATTAATTGAAGCCTGCGCTATACGTAACCTTGTGCAAGCTGACCTGAAAAGCCCGTTATGCACATCGTGATTTGTAACAAATCGTTGCAAGGAAACGCCGTCTGAAAAACATCACTGCTGAATCCAAGAGTGAGCGGAGTAATACAGGTGGCTAATTCGAAAATATTAGCTGTCGAGTTACAGATCCTGCAGTTGTAGTTACAGTAAATACAGTTCCTTCTGAAACTACCGGAACAGCAAGGCCAAGACATTTGCTTGGGCTGTACACCAAAGACATTTGGGTTTGAGATCCAAAGATGGATATGTGATGAGAGTTCATTATTTCAGCTTTTATTTCCTGGTATTTACACCAATCATAAAACAAAGAACCTTTTGCTATCAGACCAGCCAATTTTTCAGACCCCCCCCCCCCCCAAAAAAAAGTATAGGAACAGATAAGTCTTGCAATAACCGCATCAAGCCGGTGGCATCACCAAATTGTTGGTTTCTTCTTTTTTGATGCTTTCCAGGCTTTTACCAAATGAATTGGCTTTGCCGTTCCAATAGTTTCGGAGGTTACCGTATGTATCTAGTGTAATAGAAAAAAAGGTCCTTAATTAACCAAACTTTGTCCGAAAACGTCTCCTCATCACCATATGTTAATATGTAAATACAGACCATGCGGGCAAGACTAGCTTACCAGGAAAATGGTGGGTGGGTGGGGCTTGTAATGTTGGGGGGCGTTTCCTAATTTGCATAGTCATACAATATTGACTGTATGAATCAACGGGAGCCGTAAAAGGGATTTAAACTTTTTTTTGTGGAGTTTATTAAACTATCTAGCATCCTTAAACGCTCTTTGGTTTGTCCTGACAGAACCCTTAAAGGCTCTGCGTAGAACCCTATAAGAGACGGGTTCCATTTCTGAGCATCCCTTTAAGGAGCGGAGTAAAAAACAAAAACAAAAAAAACTCTTACAGGAAAATAACCAATAACAGGATGGCGTAATGAAGCGAAGTTACACTCCCCCCCCCCCGTTGAATATTTCCCTTATTCCTCTTACACCACAGCGATTTTTATTCATTAAAGAACACAAGTGGGTTAAAAAAACAAAAAACAAAACATTCATAGTTACAATTCATCTTGTAGAAAGTCCACAAAACGTTGTAACTCCTGCCATCCATAAACGTTAAATCAATTTCCTCTTTAAATTTTTTTTTTTTAAACATTACATCAACTCTTTCTGACCAATCAGAATCCAGAATAGTATTATACAGTAAACATCCTTAACTATCCACTAAAATGTTATATGAAGACACAGAGACGGTTACGCGCTGGACATCTTAAAGTCAAACCTGTGTTTTATGACTTCCTCTGCACAGCTGTGGCTTGACTGAAAACAACAGCTGGAAATCCAAATCTCTCTCTCTCTCTCTCTCTCTCACACACACACACACACACACACACACACACACACACACACACACACGCAAAAAGGAGAGCAATAAAAGTTTCTTACAAAAATAACTCAAAAGCATGAGGAATTAGTATGCAGTGGTGTACATTCCCTTTTCCCCCCACAATCATCTGTGGTATTTACTATGAAACATAAATGTTAGTTTATTCCAGCACTCAAAAAGAGCTGAACGAGATACAAAGAGAAAGGAGAAAAGGAGAGAGAGAGAGAGAGAGAGAGAGAGAGAGAGAGAGAGATTGAGAGAGAGAGAGAGAGCGCGAGCAGACATAATGAATGTGCACTGATTGCACAGACGTGTTCCTGAAATCTAAACACTCGAGCGTTGCCAGCGATATTTCAGCTCCGTGGCCACATAAACATCCTGCTCGGCTAAGAATAACAGAACATCAGCCTAATAAAACACAAAACTGGGAGGGAGAGAACAAAAGGAAGCAGGAAAGCGTGCAACAATTCAAACTCTACAAACATACAAGTGTTAAAACCAAAAACAGAACAAACAAACAAACAAAAAAAAAACACGTCCAGGTCAACGTCGCGCTACCAAACACGCCGTCTTCGTTTCCACGGAGCTGGAAAGGTCTAGAAGCTCCGATTGAAGAGCCCTTCGCCTAACGCAAACGAGACGTCAAAACGACCGAGCGGACCATTAGTGCTGAGAAGAGCTGTTCTTAGCATCAAAGCGAATTGACATAGCGAGACATATTTCCCCCAACAATCTTTGTATTAATGTGTTTCAATAAGATTGTATGAACACTAAGGCTGGGCAACATGTATATACTGTACATGCAATATACTGGATGCAGAACAGCATACTGTGACCATGTTGTATTGGAGAAATATCATGAGGTGATAGCGCCCACTCCTACCAACACTGCTGAGACAGGAAATCTGGGTGGCAGACGGAAACCCTAAAAGCTCAGCATCAACACACACACACACACACACACACACACAGGCTCAAAAATAAAAGACAGCCATGTCGCTGAATACCAGAGCAAAACCCGAGCATTATCCTCACCACGCTCATCTTCCTCCGGTGTAATCAGCTGTGGAGGCATTACTGAAGATTTCGATAATCTCTATGCAGGACATGCAGTGCTACTGTTGCAGATTTGAACCTGGAGCCTTCCTGGCATCTAAATCTCTTCATCCGCTTTAATAGGAAACACGGGAGCACGAGGCCTGGTGGATTAGTCGAACCCGAGCGGCTCAGGATGTTTGGCGGAATAAAACCGTGCTCTTTGTTCTTCTGTGAGTCACTGGTAATTTCCTCAATCGCTCTGCGCGATCTAAGCAAAACAACACCGGGGCTTTCATTATTTGTAATGAAAAAAAAAATAAATAGGAAAAAAAAAAAAAAAATAGAAGGAGGACACACAGTAGCGGAGCTAGCGTTTCAAACAAAGGAGATACGATTTGAGGAAAAACAAACAAACAAACAAACAAAAAAAATCATATGATACTTCAGGATACATATGCATCTTGAGATCAAGACCTTGGAAGTACGAGGTTCATGCTTTTTTCGCAAAAAAAAACAAAAGAATAATTAATAAACGTGTTAATTTACATCAGGGGCGAGCGACATGACAAAACTAACTTAAAATCACTTCCACGATATATAGGTGTAATAATAAAAACCCTAAGTTTTACTTCACAACAAAAAATTCAAAACTTTAAAAGCTGTAACTTCTAATCAGGTGCTTGCGGTCAGAGTTTACAAAAAAAGGGGTACGCAATACCTATGATCGAAAAGTGTACTGTGACGTCATTTATCACGATATCGATATCGCATTATCGTATATCCCAGACTATACAGTCGTACAAGTTGTACGTATGACTTTGTGTTTAACGCGACGAAGAAATAAAAATAAAATAGAGAAGGGCCGGCTCGATGACCCACAATGCATCAGCTCTGTCCCGCGGTGCTGACACACACTAAACTCACAGGGCTATCAGACTGCGCATACCTCGCATTGTTTCCCATCTGCTCCAGCTGTATATCTTCGCTGTCGTCATGGTTGCCAGAGGGACGGAAGCTGACACGGTCAACGGCGCTTGCCAAGCAAAAATGGACCGTCAGACGCGAGCAAAAGGTCAGGAAAGAAGGTAGGGCGCCAAAGCAGTAGACACCAAGCGAGTGAGTTCAAGCAGGATAAATGACCCAAGATAACCTTTACTACTACAGGGTTAACATCAAGTCTGTGCTGAGATCAACCCAAATATTTAACTGGAATTTGGACCCCAGTCACCATGCTGGAATGGACTTTCTTGGCCCTCTAATCGTATTTTCTTGGGCAGAAAGGTAGATAGAGAGATGAATGCTGGTGCGAGACAACAAGAATTGAAGCTGGTGATTGGTGAGTAAAAACAGACCACCAGAAACGCAACGAAGGATAAGGGAGGAATGGAGGAAAGCTATTCTTCATGCGATCGAGACAGGAGTTCAAGATGGACGCCGACCCAACATTTTTAAAAGTAGATTAAAACCTTTAACCACTAGAAGATTGGCATCGAAACTCGGCTTCGGTTAGCCAAACACATCACCCTGACTTCATGCTGGAACGAATATCTTAGAAATCGACCCTCTCGGTTCTCCAGTCATATCTTGGTCGGCTGCAATTCGATTCAGCCTGGGAACTGGACCAAACTGGTTATCCGTCAAATCTTCTCTGGCTGAAAAGAAATGGATGCTGATGCTGGACAAAATAATTCGACCAAAAGAACTGCAGTGAAGCATCAAAAAAAATATTTAAAAAAAAAAAAAAAATCAGCAGAACATGCCAAATTATTCAAACAAATCAAGAAGCAGTGTGATCCAAGACCACCTTCATTACAATAGATTGTCAAGAGAACCACAGAAGCACTTTTTCCTGCTCACATCAGCCCAGAACCATCCTTCGGCCATTTGAGCTTGATCACAACGCTGGATCCAAATCACTGTTTATTCGTCCAAAGCTCTTTACAGTGAGGCCCATTTTGCTCATATTCGCTGAAAGCAACCTTAGGACATTTGAACCTGAACACAATGCCATCCCAAGACCATCCTGTTCTTCCAATCACAGTTTATCCCTCCAAAGCTCTTTACAATTATTTCCATGCAAACGTTTCCAGTCAGGGACAAGTTTCCAACAAGACTAGGCTAGCTTAATGCTAACCATAGAACGTAAAAACCTAAAAAACGGCAATCAAAAAAAGTTGAAAACGACATGGAGTCAACTCGCCAAACATAAACTTTGATTACACACCTACGGAATCACCGAGGCTTCCTCAAACACGAGTTGTGTTTCAAGAGGAAACACAAGGCCTTTGTAAGAGAGGAGATCAAGGGGGTTTTGCAAAATAAACCACCAGCTATTGCAAGCTATTGCAGGGGAAAACAGTGAGTGCACACAGAGAAAGAAAGCTCTGAAGCTCTGTTAAGGAGGTCAGGTCGATGCATCCTGTTCACGGTGCTGAAGCAGTTCGAACAGGTTATATCAACATTAAACGATGCTACACCGACATGGCTACGGAAGTGCTATTAATGGTGCTCCATTTTCCCTAGAGGTGGTTTGGGGTTTTGTTTTTTTTTTCTTTTCCTTTTCCCCCGCTTAGCTAAAAGATGCACAGAGAAAGATCGGGGGACGGCAAGCGTATTCGACATTGCTTTATCGATTTCCAAGAATCATCTCAACACTTTGGAGATGAATATGCATGATGCTGTAATTCATATATACTAATGAAAATGAAAATAATAATAATAATAATAATAATAATAATAATAATAATAACAACAACAACAACAACAGCTATCAAATTAGAAACTTTAATTCGTCCAAACACACCTGAGCAAAATGTTACGCAGGAGTCTTCAGAAGTAGATCTAAGAACTCTGGCCTTAAACTATATGTCCAACGTGGAGCTATTTTGGACTCGATCCTACCGAGTTCGGGTATTTTGATGCTTTATTAAGCGCTGGCAGATCGATTCCACACAATGGAACATGACCTTTACTAGGAAAGTAACAAGCGAATGACTCACATTGCCCGCAGTGCAGGATCTGAGTGGAAATACCGCCGTGAAACTTCCAGTGCAAGTCACACCGAGCCTATAATCTAGTCTATTGATTACAGCATCCTTTTTTAAAAATAAATAAATAAATAAATAATGATTCAAATATCAGGTCCAAAAATACAGAACATTTCAAAACCAACTGGGGATGCTCAGTAGAAATACAGGAGATCAGTACTTTTCCTTGATGCTGGAATGGTACCATAAAAGGGGACATATTTTATGTCTTTATGATGTTTGGGTAGGATGTAGAGTCAAGCTGAAAAACGTACACCGGTGGTCTGCGAGATCTAATTTTGTACCCGAACATGTTTCCAGGTCAAAGATACACCTGGTACCACAGCTTTATTTCTGTCGGTGTAAGGCAGTGGTTCTGGAAGTCGGGTCCATGGAACATAGGCAGGTTTTTGTTACAGGGTTGGAAATCACAACCCACCTTCATTGAAGCTGTTGGTTATATTTATGATAGTAGTGACTGGTCTCTGAAATCCAAACCCCAAGAACTCAAAAACAAGCCTGTAAATAATATCAGCTTGTGTTCTGTTGGTGGAAAAATTCAGGAATAATAATAATAATAATAATAATAATAAGCATTTTAAAAAAGCTCTACGGCTCCAACAAATAAAGCAAATGTTCTTGTGGTGCCGTGGGCAGCACTGCCACTTCATGGCTCAAGAGTTCCTGGTTCAAAACTGATCTCGGGTTACTCGGAGATCCTCACGGTTCTCTCCAGGTTCTCCTTCTGCAAACATGCCAGTACAGTAGGTGGACTTGCTACTCTAAATTGCTTTAAAATGGGAATGAGTGTGTCTGTGTGTGTGTGTGCACACGAGTGTGTGTGTGGTGCCTGGTGATGGACCAGCCTCATATCCAGGATGTATTCCTGACTCACACCCAATCTCCCTGGCATAGACTCTGGTTCTACCACAATTTACCGCTGACCAGGATAAAACCCTCCGACAAGATAAATGAAAGAATTATGTTTAACGCAATGGGGGAATTTGGGTGCAAAAGTTTGTACACCCTTGCTCTAGTCTAGGCTACATCATTTTGACACCAAACTACTGCAGCACATTGTAGCTATGTTTGGTACAACTCAGCTCATTTATAACCCTGGTACTGGGGTTTAAATCGGTTTCATTTCATTACAATTCCACTCAGGTGTTTGGGTTTAAGTGAGGGGGGGGGGAAAAAAAAAAACACCCCAACATGACACGAAGGCTGAATCCCAATTCACACCACACTCCCTACAGAAGCGCACTACATTACACAAGAAACAACAGGATAGTGTTGTAGTAGTGCACTAGATTATCAGTAGCCAGCTTTTTGGGATTGAACCTTGTAAAGCAAGTTAAACACTGACTTCACCTGGGGCTTTTTTTTTTTTTTAAATCGGTTTTAATTTTTAAAAACACTTCATTTGGGTCAGTGTAAAGCAGGAAATGAATGCATTCAGCGTTAAATCAACAACAACAACAACAACAACAACAAACCAATCAAGGTGTACTGTAACGTTTTTTTTTTTGTGTGTGTGTGTTTGTTTGTTTTTTTTAAGGAAAGATGGAGTGACTTACCGGTACACCTGAGGATAGCAGGCAGTCATGTAGAGCTTCACAACATGAATTTGTAGCACTGCGGTGAAATTAAGTCGCAGGACGGAAAATTCAGGATTTTTAAGTTGAGGTGTGTAAAGGACAGCAGGCAGGCAGTCAGTCAGTCGGCTCCATGTAACACTGGCACTATCGGATGCACGCGCCAGACTTCACGACTTTATACAGAAGGCGTGGTAATGCGCCGAAGCCACGCCCACTGGCGCAGAATATTCATGAATGGCAGTGTGGGAATAAAGACGGTGACGCGAATGGCACGAGAGCCAATCAGCAGCCGTGTTTTGATGACGGCAGTGGAACAAGGGCTTCGAGTCATTGGATGCTTGGCGCACACTCACACACACACACACACAGTTGTGTGTTATAATATCAAAATGATGCTGTCTACACCCAACCCTAATCCCAAGCTTTTCAATGTACACAAATATAATTGCATTTGACCCCCCCCCCCCCAAATAAATCCTCTTTTCCTTTTAAATCAATCAGTAAATATACACAATAAATATCATCTCTTATTCATGGAGACAAGTGAAATGTCATCACAAGGTCAAATTTGCCAGGCATTCCACTACTATAAGCACATACACATGCACGAGTGATATATCATTAAAATTACACGGCTTTATGCACGTCTGACTATATTATACATTATAATCTTTCAGTTGTCATTATGATGTTGCAGGGAATAAAGCTAATCATCCATCCATCCATCCATCCATCCATCTTCTACCGCTTACTCCTTCTGCAGGGTCGCGGGGGAACCTGGAGCCTATCCCAGGGAGCATCGGGCACAAGGCGGGGTACACCCTGGACAGGGTGTCAGTCCATCGCAGGGCACAATCACATACACACTCACACACCCATTCATACACTACGGACACTTTAGACACGCCAATCAGCCTATCACGCATGTCTTTGGACTGGGGGAGGAAACCGGAGTACGCGGAGGAAACCCCCGCAGCACGGGGAGAACATGCAAACTCCGTACACACAGGGCCACGGTGGGAATCGGACCCCCGACCCTGGAGGTGTCAGGCGAACGTGCTAACCACTAAGCCACCGTGCGCCCTTAAAGCTAATCATGCCTTTAAAAAAAAAATTCTGTTCATGACATTCATCCGATTGTTTAATATTTCCTCTAAATAACCAGCTTGAGGATTTATTTATTCATGGATGAGATATGAAGGGCCGCATTTTTGTCCTCAGGACATTATCAGTCACGCTTGGAATGTTGCTTTGCATTCGTTTCAGTGTTTGTAGTAGAAATAAAGGCGGTGTTACAATACAGGTTGGCCCCAAATTGGCTGGACTCAATTATTTTTTTTCTTTCACACACACACACACACACACACATGATTCACATCATCGGTTGTATGGAAAGTGTGCACGAGAAGGGGAACAAAAAAAAAAAAATCACAAAACTGTGCTGAAACCTAACCATACAGGTTTGATGCCCTCATGTCACAGTCATCTTACAGAATTTCCGAGACTACTGCAGAGAAGTTTTATTAATGAACTTTGCTCAAGAGTTTCCATTCATGCATATGTACTGTACTTGACAGGTCAACAGCAAACTAGCAACTCAGCATATATACCTCATCTATAAACACTATAAATTTACTACCATGATGAAGCAGATTTTATCTCATATCTTATTTTATAGTCGCCCCCCCCCCCCCACCTGAATGATCCTTGGCACTGTTCTCTTACTACATTACAGTGGAACTTACAGTATATTATAGATTCCTTCATAAATTTCTTGTTATCTCCATGTTTATGAGCTTCAGTCTCTAACTGAACAGTTGGAGTAATACACGTAAGCAATAAAGTGTGGGTAAGGGTTAGCACTGCACTTGTATCAGCACCACACACACACACACACACACACACGTCCTTTTTGAATATTTCACTCCAGATATAGTCTCACTTTTGCTGTTATAATAACCGCTACTCACCCGGGAAGGCTTTCCACTAGATTTTAGGGCGTGGCTGTGCAGATTTGTGTTCATTCAGCTACCAGAGCATTAGTGAGGTTGACGTCAGCAGCTGATGTTGAGTAAGGAGGCTCCAATTCCAGTCCATCTGAAGTTGGTCTTCAGGTTTCCGGAGGTCAGTGCTCTGTGCAGGATACTCAAGTTCTTCCGCACCGACCTTCTCAATCCATGTCTTCATGGAGCTCGCTTTGTCCAGTGTCATCCTGGAGCGGGTTTAAACATCTCAGTTCCAGTGAAGGGAAATTGTAATGTTACAGCACACAAAGGCATTCGATACAATTGTGTGCCTCCAACTTTGTTGCAACAGTGCATGCATGTGATGGTCAGGTGGCCGCATACTTTTGGCTACATAGTATAGGATTTTCACTCATAGACATACAAGACAGGGGGTGATAATTCTGCATAGCAACAGTCTGAATTGAAACCTAAAGGTGTGCAAACTTTTGAACTGCACATATAATCAAACGTCCATTTCATAAATAATACACTGTTATAAATCTGATCACACTACAATACGCCAAGATTAACGCAATATCACATTAAATATATATATATATAATTTAGGGCTCTGTATGGACAAATCTTTTATTTAATCAACACTGCCATCTGCTGGTCACTAATAATATTACGTACAAGACAAGCACGCCCTCTACTGGTAGATTTAGGAGAAAGCACATCATCTTCATTTATCCCATTTTTTAGGCTTCTATGTGACATTGCAGTGATATATATATATATATATCTTTATATATTAAGCCTAAATAAACTCAAAGCTGAGACAACTTTATATTATTTATGATTTGGTTTAAAACATCTGGAAGGAGTCTCCAGTGTCAGCGCTTTGTAACAGTTGTAACTAAGTTTCCAGACGTCTTCGGGACAGAAGAGTGCGGGTTCTTTCTAACACGAAAAGCTGTGTTTTATTATTATTATTATTATTATTATTATTATTATTATTATTATTATTATTATCAATCTGATATAAAAGTTGTGATTGCATAAGTATTTACCCCTGCTGGTGTGAAACTAGTTCCCATTAGAAGTTACATAATGAGTTGAATGGAGTTCATGCATGTGTGTTTAAAGTCACATGACTTCACTTGCTCTTGGAAGAACCCAGAGTTTGATAAAATGCAAAACAAAGAACCAAACGGGTGTTTTGTGTACATTTACTCTGTTCCACGGTACTTTTATTATTATTATTATTTTAACACACTCTTACACTGTCACCTCACACACACACACGCTCATCTTTTTCCATGCACGGCGTGTATTAGTGTTCCTCTAACAGCCACGGCATTTTGGTTGAGATTTTTTGGACCCGTAGATCCTCCACAGAAATAATATGATACATGATATATTATGCACAGCATCAGACAAACGAAAAGACAAACATGCAGCAATAAGATTCAGATAATTATGCAAAACAAGGTCACTTCCTCTGTGTGTGTGTGTGTGTGTGTGTGTGTGTGTTGGAGTGTGTGTGAGGGTTGATCTGTGCAGGTGTGCAGAGCACTCGGTTTTCTCCCCTTTAGCTATATTAAGAAACGGCACAGAGATTCAAAAAAGATGAGGAACTGAAACACTCCCACAACCTGCTTCTCCTTTCTGCTGTTTTTTAATTTACTATAAAAGACCTGTGTGTCTGAATGCTCTCAGACCTTCTCTGATCAAGCAAGTGAAGACATGATGATCCTGAACTCTGTGTCTGTCGCTGGGCTCCTCCTCCTCACCCTGACCGGTAAGACCATAACTATCTAACAGCACCATCATTAACATCATTAACATAATTAGCATCATTAACATCATTAGCATCATTAACATCATTAACATCATTAGCTCCTGTTACCACCCTGAAGTCGATGATTTTGCAATAACGACTATTATTTGACTTAACAGCGTGTAATAGTCTGCAAGGTAATGCTCAACCAGCCGTCATCAGTACAAGTCCAAATGAGTGCACTCGTCTAACATTCATGTCATTCTCACGTCTGTCAGGTTTGGCGGCGTATGATTTGAGTCAGGAGAAGTCCAAATCGGCGAAAGAGGGTGACAAGGTGTCCATACTCTGCACTGCGGAAAATGATAAATATTACATTTCATGGTACCAACAAAAATCCGGTGGTCCTCCTGAGTTTCTGCTCTGCAATGACAACAGAGCGAGCGGATTACCTGGCAGGTTCACGTACACTGACTCGGGCAATCAAGATTATCTGAACATCGAAGGAGTGAGAGCTGAAGATGAAGCGGTTTATTACTGTGCTTGTGTTAACTGTGGAGGAGCACAGTGCTACAGTCCAGCAGAGCCGCTGTACAAAAACCTCCTCTGAAGCATGTGCTCAGAAATCTCTGAAATGACGTAAAAGGTGGAATTTCCCTCCCATGCTACGCAGTGTCCTTTAATGCGTTTTATTTAACACGGCCACTAGCTTGAAAGTCCTGTCTGTGATCCATTTATTCGCCCACTATTCATTAAGTTTGACATAAAGCACCGTCACAATACATTAGCAGCACAGCTATAAGAAACGATGAGCGCAGACTCTGTAGAAAGTGTCACCAAGCCTTCGAAATGAGCTCTACACACTTACGACGGAATAAAACGTCAGTTCCGGTGTTAAATCTGCTCGTCTTTCTGCTCTTTTCTTGCTGTTTATTCCCCGTTCAGGAGCAGCGATGGGTTCGTGAACGGACGACGGCGCTGAGGTTTTTGTACTGAGCTCTAACACCGTGGAGCCTACGTGTTCGCTCAAGGCACAACCTCAGTAGGGAAAAAACAACTCGTTTTATTCGTTTCATCCTTATTTCAGTGTTAACTGTGGGTCAGCATGGATGATTAAGTACATTACTGACAGAAATTCATCTGTCGTTGTTTGTTTTTTTTTTTTTTTCATCTCCATTTTATTTAGCGGGCACGAGAGCAGCTGGGGTGTCGATATTTAATTTCGCAAAAGAAGCTATTAAGTCAAAATCCTACACACTCCAACTATATTATTTATTTATTTATTTACTTATTTATCTATCTGTTCAAAAACGCCTTCATGGCCTATTTTCAGACATTTTTAATTGTTATTGAATTAATATAGTTATTTAATATTATTAAATTTTTTTTTTTTTTTTTTTTTTTTTTTAAAAAGATCAGATTCGGTGCTCTGAAAGATTCTTTTGTAAAGAGGTGGATGTGAGTGGATGCAAAACATTTATTATTTTATTTAATGAAGCTAAATATCAGTAAAAAGCACGACTCTGTGGGGAACGAAAAAGCAGCGGATCGAATGATTAGGCGTGATGATCATTCCAAATATTTAAAATGGTATTTTGTAAAACAACGTGCATGCAAATAATGAAGCATTGACGTAAAGTGAGAGTCATAATCAGGCATACGGATTAACCGAGTAATTAATTAGCGTTAACAAAAAGATTCATTATAACGAAAGGCTTGAAACCTTTCCGAACAAATTGATTCCACTTCCTGAGTTTGATCCGAATTGATTCTTGCTCTTAACCGACACAAGTTTGAGTACACTGTTTAGTACTGTTGGAGAAGACCTCCAGAAGGAAAGCGTAATGAAGAACAGCAGGAACGTTCCTTGTTGATGGCGCCATGTTGAATTATAAATGAACCGATGTTTTGTGTCCTAGTGATATCAGATCGTCCATCGTCTCCTCCGTCCCTGCTTCTTCTCGCTCCATCCGGTTCTCCGCTCTCTGAAGGTGATGTCAGTGTGATGTGTGTGGCTCGGGGCTTTTACCCCGACAGTGTCACCATGTCCTGGTCTGAGAACAGCAGCAGCGTGACGGGTGACGAGGCGCAGACGGGTCCGCCTCGGCGTCAGGCCGACGGCACGTTCTCCCGGACCAGCGTCCTGAAGCTCAGTAAGCAGCGCTGGAGCTCCGGGAGAACCTACACGTGCCGTCTGAGTCACCCGGCGCTTTCCACACCGCTGAGCCAAAGCACCAGCCTGGACGAGTGCGTGTAGAGAGATCTCACAGTGCTGAAATACCAACAAACATGCATTTCAGATTTCCACTTGTTCTTTAGAAGCTTGCTTTAGATCTGTCTCCAGCTGGAAAGTATACAATAATAAAGTTATACTTGAATCTGCGGCCTCCTTGTGTTAATAATGGCATCTGCGACAGCATTTCTACCACTTATCTAACGATCCCGAGCGAAGACGTTCATTAAACGTCTTGATGAATATACTTTACAAACACGTAGTTATAGTTACATACAGCTGTACAGTTATAAAGCACGAGTATATAATATTCATAATCTCAGGTTACACAGTGCATTATAAAACGTCTTCGCAAGAATACTATAAAAAAAATGACAGGCTCAAACTTCTCGCTCCTGATTGGTCAGAAGGTGTTGATTCATTTCCTAGAACAGCTGCTCTTACAGTAGTTCCAGCACGAACGTCTTCAGGACCGAGAAGTTTACAGTTTCTGGTTTCTTAGTAATATTTCAAGAGGAAAAAAAAACAAAACAAAGTATGACGTGAAGTTGTTTGCTGTGGTATAGGAGGAATAAAACACCTCGGGACGTGCTTTTAAAGAAAAATAATAATGAACTTCAGGATTCTAACAGTACTAACTCCTCACCCCATCCCGTACCTTTATTCCTTACTTACTACTTAAAAACACAGATACTATTAACGTTATATACTCTGATATTTATGAAACCTTTACCCGGGGGGGGGGGGTCATGTAACCATGACAACACATGCCTTGTAGGTATCATGCCATATAACATGTCATAAGCATTTATAATGCATTATTATCAGTTTGTAGTGGAAGTCCGTTTATCACAGACGGGATATACGGTATAATATGCGCAAGATGATATAGAAGTACAGGGTTTGGTCTAAAATAAAGAACAGTCTGACGTCTGGCCTTCTATTACCGAGTAAAATCATCATCATCATCACATTTGTGTCTCGTTATTAAATGATTATATCGATCAAATACAAAATTCCAGGTTTTAGATGACTCCAGCATTCACATCATGACACCTAATGAATGAGAAGCATCAAAATATCGTGTTAGCGATATTACAAAAACAATGTCTAATCTAATCTGGACCACTTATTGATGATAACTGCTCCGTGTTATTTCACACATTCATTGATATTTACTCCTATATCGCACACCTGATCACACCTACTATCGAGACTTTTAAAATGGCTGAACATGCGGACATGGCTAGCAACACACGGACAGCAGTTAGCTCAAAATGCTAACTGGTAGCCACTTACTTTCAGCCACTGTTAGCATTGGTATTTTGGTCTGAACTGTCAACAAGACTATTTATGCTAGGTATGAAGTACCTAAAAGAACATATGCAGAAAAAAAAACAACTTTAATGGTACACTGATGCGCTTTTGATGATAATCTTGCTGGATAAAGCTACTTCTTGACTGTAATTCCTTTTACGAATGAATGAACAAAATAATTTTCGGGAAACCTTTACGCCGTCAAACGTTATTCATTTCCCAGAATCAGGTCAGTGAGTCTCAGAGTTTGTGCATATAGAGATGTACTTTAGCGCACGTTAAGGTTCAGTAAATTGACGCGCACCGGCGGAAACAGTCAGCAAAAAGAGCGAGAACAGAAAGTGGATGCAAATTCACGGCCTCCAGATGAAACTCTATTAATAGAGTCCTGCTTTCACCAACGGCGTTCTAACAGACAGCAATGTGCACTCCTGAAACGAAGCTAATACATAAATTTGCCAAGGTCGTGTGTGTAAATACGCCTTGCAGAATCTTATTATTATTTTTTTAAATAAGAAGGATAATAAAAATGACATTTAGTTTTTTTTTTTTATTTAGTCCCGCCCTGAAGAAGCTATTTCACATAACAGATGTTTAGATATAATCACCACGACACTGTAATAACTGAATTTATACAAATGAACCAGTTCAAAAGTTTACACACGCTCGATTCTTAATCCCGTGTGTCGTCACCTGGATGAGCGACGACGTGACGTGTTTATGTTTTGTGAGAGTCATTCACGAGTCCCTTGTTTGTCCTGAGCAGTTAAACCGCCCACTGTTCTTCAGAAAAAAATCCTCCAGGTCCTGCGTGTTCTTTACTTTTTCAGCATCTTCTGCATCTTTGACCCCCTTTCCAACAGTCACTATATGATGTTGAGATCTGTCTTTTCACACTGAGGGTCTCGTACACGACTAGCCTATTACGAAAGGTGCAAACGTTCACCGATGCTCAAGAAGGCAACACGATACGTTAAGAGCCAGGAAGGGGCGGGGAGGGGGGGGGTTAACTTTTGAACGGGATGATTGGTGTAAATTGTTATTATTTTTTCTCGTGGGAAACATGTAAATATCTTATATAGCTCCTAAATGAAAAAATCCCAGCTCTTTAAACAAAATAATTTACACCGATCGCCCTGTTCAAAAGTTTACACCCCCCCTGGCTCGTAATGTAGTGTTTCACCGTCTTGAGCGTCAGTTTATCAACACCTTCTGACCACTGAGGATGGCAAAATTCAACAGCGATGTGGTGTCGCGGCAAACGATTCGCTCTCAAGGCAATGACCTGCAAAAAATAATATTTCTGTTAGTATTAGCCACTCCCTCACACCAACCCCCCACCTCTTTTTTTCCCTTTCTTTTACATGCATGCAAATTTGGAGAAGCAGTTATGTAGTGAAATTGTGTGTGTGTGTGTGTGTGTGTGTGTGTGTGTGTGTGTGAGACCAAGCGTGCTGCCTGTCTTTATAAGTGTCAATCCATAACTCGTCTCGCATAAGTCCCACACTCGTCTCTCTCTCTCTGATCACCATCACCAGCAATCAATCATGAAGATCCTGAGCACCACCGCTCTCGCCGGACTCCTGCTCTCGCTCTCAGGTAAGACTTTTTCAATTGAATGAAGAAGAAATAAAACAAGATTAATTGTAATCCTCACGTCCTACTTTGGTCAACACTTCCTCTAAAAACAGTTTAACATTAAAATCCGACATCACGTACAGGTCATCTGAGAGGATCCTAAAGCATGAGAAGTGCTACTGAGCATCTAATTCCATCAATCATGTTCACACTATTATATAGAACAGAGATGAACGCTAACTAAGCGATAAAAATTATCGTACATCTGTATTGCTATGAAATCTATAGAATTAGGCAGGACCAATGGGAACTCCCGTTGGAAAGAATTTAAGATCACACGCTTATATATTTGGGATTCTTGTGTTTTCCCAGGGTTTGAGGCCATAGTGCATCTGACCCAGGAGAAGATCTTGAACGTCAACGTAGGACAAGATGTACGGATTCTCTGCAGGAGGGATAGTGGAAGCTGGGGCATTTCATGGTACCAGCAGAAAGCTGGAGATACTCCGAAGTACTTACTAGCTGATAGCAACAGAGCCAGTGGCCTGTCCAGCAGATTCACATACACGGACAACGGTAATGATGAGTACCTGAACATCGCCAAAGTGGAAGCTGAGGATGAAGCGGTGTATTACTGCGGCTGCTTCATCTGTGAGAACCATCACAGTGCTGCAGTTCAACGAGCCACTCGTACAAAAACCTCCCGAGCGTTTCAGTCATCCTGAAGATCCATTCCATTCACTCCAGGAGCTCCAGTCCTGTCAGGAAACGTTAGGAAACAAGTCTCTTACGCTTTCTCAAGTCCCATGTAAGAAATTCCTCCTGATTTCTCAGTCTGAGTTCCAGTATTGAGAACGTTGACGCGTTCAGTCTAAGCAGAAGCAGCGGGCTGTGCAGATGAGGTTTTTGTACGGCGCTGTCACACGGTGCCACGGCAGCATCGGCGGCGGCACCGAATTAAAGATCGGTGAGTCCTAATCTTTCTGCGATTTTTGAAAACATTACAGGATTACTGTTCATTTTCACAAGGTGTAGTTGGAGGACTACCCAAATTGATTTCTCTCAAATAGAATTTAATAGCCACGTGACCATTCCGTTCAATCAAATAACTTTATTACACTGGATTGCATGAAATGTATTCATTTTTATTGATTGCATTAGCTTATTATTATGAATATTTTCATGTGAATAATTCAGTAATAACGGAATACATCCAGTTCAAATATATTTCCCGTGTTGATTTTTAAATAACGAAATTATTGTAACGTTTTGTTATTGTAAATAACAAAACGATGGTATTTTTTTTTTTTAATAGATGTGAATGAACTAACGAACTAGCATATTAGTAATAATAATAAAAAGCAAGTTTGGATGCCAAGTTTGTTTCTATTTCTGTCTTCATTTTGAATGTAAAAAAACCGTACAGAAACGATTACATTTGTCGATTACATTTTTGGAAAAAAATGAACTGCGATGCCCATATCAACACAAATGGCATTCTCACTGACCTTTGAATGACTCCAGTTTTAAAATAAATCGTTCTCCTCTGCAGCTCGTCCATCGTCTCCTCCGTCCCTGCTTCTTCTCGCTCCATCCGGTTCTCCGCTCTCTGAAGGTGATGTCAGTGTGATGTGTGTGGCTCGGGGCTTTTACCCCGACAGTGTCACCATGTCCTGGTCTGAGAACAGCAGCAGCGTGACGGGTGACGAGGCGCAGACGGGTCCGCCTCAGCGTCAGGCCGACGGCACGTTCTCCCGGACCAGCGTCCTGAAGCTCAGTAAGCAGCGCTGGAGCTCCGGGAGAACCTACACGTGCCGTCTGAGTCACCCGGCGCTTTCCACACCGCTGAGCCAAAGCACCAGCCTGGACGAGTGCGTGTAGAGAGACCTCACAGAGCGCCGTTTCATCTGTTACGTGTTGCATATCAATAAAACGCGCCTCAGTGAACAAAACTGTCTTTAATAACGAGTGTTGTGTGTCGTCCATTTCAACAACCGCTTCTGTTATTGCGTAATAAGTCTCGTGGCTCTCAACTCTGTCGCTTACTGCTCATAAGCTTCAACTCTATTACTACAATAAATAAAGCATCTAAAAGGTTCAAATGAAACCATATAATCGAGATCTTTTGCAGTGTTTATTCCCTTTTCAGTCCCCCCCCCCCCCCCACTTGTGCACCCCTGGGATGTACTGAATTATAAACGGAAGTTTCATTTTCAGTTTTTCTCATGAGATACGGTTTGCATATGGTTGCTCATCAGTGCATGAATATGTGGAAATATTCAGAACGGACTCTTAAGGTTAATACTGCAAAAACAACTGGAACAACTGGAACGCAATGGCGTAAAATAATAAAATTAAAAAAAGTTCAATGATTTGGTCGTTTCAATCTAATCTAATTCCATGGAATGTATTCAGAATCTGAACTTGGTTTGTTCAAGATTCAACATGAAATGCAGCTGGAAAAGAATTAAACAGTTCGGAAATGACGACCTTTAATCGAACGCACCGTTAATCGTCTAGTGTCCAATCTTATCCGGAAAGTTCCGGTGTGGATGCAGGTTTTCATTCCAACCAAGCAATAGTCACACCTGAGTCTACTGAACGCCAAGATCAACTGATTAAACAGGTGGAATCAGGTGTGGCTCCTGCTCGGTTGGGATGAAAACCTGCACCCGACAACACCGGAACTTTCCGGATAAGGCTGGACACCCCTGGTCTAGAGGGTCAGATTTCCATTTCCGTGCTCCACTGCATGTTTACAATAAGTTTTCCCGTACTCCTCGAGAGATCCCTTTCCATTTCTTTTCAAATACATTAGCTTATCGAGACTAGCATCTAAGAGTTAATAAACAATGATTGTGAAAGTTCAGAGGAAAGTTTGTGGTTATGGGAAGAGTCCTCCGTAGTCACCAGGGGGTGCAGTGTGCCTACACGCCACCTTTAACAGCTCCTTTCCAGTGGTGGTAATGACTTCCTCCTGAAAGCAAAGAGGAGCCAATACAAATATGAAGTTTACTGTCCAACCACGGTGTGGTATAAATATGTTTATATTGTGACGTGTTTAGCGAATCTGGTGCTGATTTTCTGGCTGGTGCTACATTTTTGTTGTTCTGTTGAGAAGTTATGGGCCGCTGTGTGCCGCTCTGACGTCATAAGAGGACAATGTCGCCCGTAGCAAAGTTTTAAAACGATAAAAATTCAAGCAGTTTTTTTTTTTTCCTCCGGAATTTGCAGAACGCAATGCAGCTATAAAGACTAAGAATATGTAACTCGCTCACGGTGGATTTATCCTTTAAGGAATATTAAAGAGAACCTCTCCTATTAGCCCACCTTGTGGAAGTCGATGAGGTCAGCGAGAGTGGCGTGGCGGTTCTGGTCCACTCCTAGAAAACCGTAATAATCCCCCGAGGCGTCAATCAGGAAGTGTTTGAAGCCAGTGGCTGTGCGATATGACAGGATGTAACCCCAAATCCTCTCACTGACTCGCACCAGGAAAGAGCCTTCAGCTTCGTTCATCAGTAATTTCTCAGATTCCTCACGTGTAATTATTCCTGTGAAGGGAAAATGAGAGAAACATAGCCTCAAACCAAAAAATCTGTCAATCTCCCCATAACTAAGCAGCCCCTTTTTCTCCCAGTAAGAGTTTTGTCTCAGTAGTTGTAAAATCCGGCATCAGTTTCTAAGGAACATGTCAACGGCGTGCCTGGATCCCCTTGAGAACCGGGTGACAACTTCCCCAACCTAAATAAATAAATATATAAATATATAAATATATATACATCCATCCATCCACTTTCTGTACCACCTATCCTACACAGGGTCACGAGGAGCCTGGAGACTATCCCAGGGAGCTTGTAGCACGACAACACACCCTGGATGGGGGGGGGTTGGGACTGGGGCAGCCCATCGCAGGGCAAAATCGCACACACATTCACACACTACAGACAATTTGGAAATGACAGTCAGCATACAGTGCATGTCTTTGGTCTTGTGGAGGAAACAGGAGTACCCGAAGGAAACCACTGAAGCACGGTGAGAGCATGCAAACTCGACCCACACAGGGCGGAAGAGGGAATCGAACCACCAACCCTGGAAGTGGAAAAATGGGGGAAATTTTTGAAGAAAACATGTAAAAAACATTAAAAAGAGAGTGTAAATTTTTAAAAACAAATTGAACATAAAAACCCTGAGAAAAAATTATTTAAAAAAAAAAAATATATGTATATATTTGCATTTTAATGAATTTTCTAATGTTATACATGGCTATAAAATGAATGTACAGATATCTAATTAACCCTGATTTTTTTTATTATTCTTTATATCAGTCACAGACATTATTCTACAATAAAAAAAGTCACAAAATCCCTAAACTGCGGTAATTCCACGGTAATATTACATTTTTAAAAATATCTTTGTTCCTCCTTCACTGATAAAACCCCCCTCAAAAACCACAATCCCTCAAACTGATTCAGATAATCTAATAAAATCCAAATGATTTATTATAAAAATCTTTCCTGAAGATCTAATCCTAACCAGATCCCAGGCTAAAGCTCCACAAAAATAACTCCACACTCTGTAATCTTGTCATCTCTTCCTCGGCAAGAGAGCCGAGCGCATCACGGCGAGCGCTCTAGTTACCCTGCTTCCAACGTACAGCACGTGACCCAGGCGTGCTGGTGTAACTCGTACCCTCGACCGACCCTTGACTGGTGTATCTCGGTGTGTATGTATCCTTATCTAGAGCGCTCTTAAAGTAAGAAAGGAGAGCGCGTGTTCCGATGGAAATTAACACAGGCGTCAGACAGCTTTATTGTCTATTAAACAAGAGTCACACTCTACGATCCATCTGCACTAGACAAAAGAGGCAGGACTTAGCCAGTAATTAGCCTAGCGAAACAGCTGAATTATTTAAGAATCCACGTCATTTCTCTAACACACACACACACACCTCTACACAGCTGCTCTCCATCTGTCCGTTAGGAAGTCTCGGTTTACAAAACAGGAGCGGGTGGTTTTCATTTCGCTGCTTTTGTGGATCAGGAGTGATCGTATGAGCAGGAGGTCAAAAGGTTAGCATGTACTTAGCATACCGCTTACAGAATGATGTTTCTGGACAAAATGTACAAGCTACAGGTTTGACACAATGCCGCTCGCTATCTGTATACATGCATCTATATTCCGATTAAACCCAAAAAGGGGGCGTGACTTAAACCGCTCTGCCCCACGTAAAACACTTGATTTTGCCACCTTAAACAGAGTTTGCATGTATTTCAGGGTGCCACACATCGAAGTACATCTGTGAGCCAGTTTACCATGAAACCACGTGGCGACGGTGCCGCTCGTCCGTTCATATCCAGCCCTCTTCGGCTTCTGGTCCTCAGAGAACCACAGTATGACCGATTCTCTAGAGCTGGGGCGAGGAGCACGGACCCAGGAGGGGCTACAAGGCAAGAGAAGAGGACGAAATGAACGTATTGTTTCATAACGATTCGTTTAGCGTCGAGACAAGCGCATTTTAGCGGATGTTTCCGTGAACCAATCACTATGCAGTGGGCGGAGCTATAAATGACCACGTTTCCTTAAATTTAATTTCGGGTTATTTGCGCAGCATAAATACTCGCCCCAGTTCTGATAATACGTTAACGTTATATATATGAAGATATATAAGGATATAAACCTAACAATGGGCCTCATTTAGCAAAGCTGGATTGTGAATGTCATCCTCGTGCTAGTTCACTAGGGCAGGGACTGAGAGGACCAGAGATAACGTAAATCAGTCATTTGATATTAAAGAATATAAAAAGTAAAGAACGCGCGCCGACACAAATCCATAAACTAAGACAGAGGAAACTAATCATTTAATCATGGCAAAAGAAATGGCGCCGTATACAGTAAACGGAGGACCGGGCCCGTCTGTCTGCGCAGAACCGTAAATAAGCGCCCAAGCCGATGGAAGATTTAGCGCTCGCTTATTATTATTATTATTATTATTATTATTATTATTATTAACGTTACATATTATTAAATCATTTTTATTGGCATAAAGTTGACTCAAAATAACTATCGTGTCTGTTTTTTTATTTATGTTGTTTTATAAGGCTTTACCCTTATTGCTCATTTCATGCTTCTAGCTGTCTGTGCACATGACCTTTTATGGAGTTTTGTGGGTGTCACGACGTGCAATCGAGCTGCGTTTCCAAAACGTGTGCAAAAAAAAACAAAAACGTGTGCATCCATGTTTACGCAAAAACATTTACGAGCAACTTCACTAAAAGTCTGATAAATGATTCCCGCCGAACGATTCAAAACGTGTTGTTAGTTAACCGCTCTACTGCTACTTGACACGTTTAAAGATCTGACCCGCTTAAAAACCTTTTTAAAATCCTGATGACGTCATGTTAGAAATCTAGGGCTGACTTTACTGTGAGAGGCAGGGCTTGTGAGTTTAGATGAACTAAGCAGTAAAACAGTAGATTATATGGTTTAAGGTAAAGTCACCTATCCATGAGTGGCTGCGACGCGGTGCTGCCGTGTTTGCGGCTCTGTCGGCGGCGGTACAGCGGAGGATCTGCAGGTTGGAGGCCAGGCCGAGGACGTTCTTTGGGGACTTTATCCTGCGATTTGTCCGACGGCTCTATTCCGACTGCACTGTGTCTCCTGCTTATGGGTATTTGCTGCTTGAAATGGCCTTTCTCCACGGCTCGGATGGACTGGCGATTATATTCATCCCTCGCCCAGCGTGCTCTCCTCATCATCTCCTCATCTGCCGCCTTGGAGCGCTGCACTGAAGAAGATACACACGTGACGATAGGATGAAATGGAGAAAGTGCTATACAGACACAGGCTTGCGAAATATTTTATATATATTGGTAACATGACAAACTGTGCTGTCTTATTAACAACTGCTAGGCTAGGTTTAAACAAAAGAAGAGCAAACAAACGAGGGGGGGAACAAAAGAGATATTTTCTAGAAGATACTCACGTTGTTCTTCCCACTCCTTGTCAGCATGTTCACTTTGTTTTTTTTGCTCCTGCTGTAGCATCATGTACAGCTCCTTCACTCGCTTCTCCTCAGCACACCGAACCTCCTCCTCTCCCTTCTGCCTCTCTTCTTCCTCACGTTTCTGCGCACGAGACGAAGACGACGCCTCGTTCTTATTATTAACCCGCACATCAAGCGTTTCCATGATATAATGTGTTTGCATACAAAGGCAAGCTTGTTTTAGAAAGCTAATCACGTATTTATGGTAACCGGGGGGCATGATGGAGTTTTGTCGACTTTACAATGTACATAATCGTGGTGGGGGGGCGAGTCAAAACAAAAAACTCAACATGGTTTAAGTTCAGGGGCGCACGGTGGCTTAGTGGTTAGCACGTTCGCCTCACACCTCCAGGGTCGGGGTCGGATTCCCACCGTGGCCGTGTGTGTGCGGAGTTTGCATGTTCTCCCCGTGCTGCGGGGGTTTCCTCCGGGTACTCCGGTTTCCTCCCCCAGTCCAAAGACATGCGTGGTAGGCTGACTGGCGTGTCTAAAGTGTCCGTAGTGTATGAATGGGTGTTTGAATGTGTATGTGAGTGTGCCCTGCGATGGATTGGCACCCTGTCCAGGGTGGATGGATGGATGGATGGATAGATGGTTTAAGTTCACATGCTGACAGATAACGTTGAGTAATAATACTGTGGTAATTAAGTGATAAGTGATGATCGATAGCTAAACGTATGACGTTTCTCCCTGATCATTCAGGAAATCTCGCACAGCTTGAGAAAGCAGTTCAAAGATGAATGGATATTCAGAACACTGAGGCGAACCTGTCAGACAAACAAGCCCTTTAATATTTTCTTAAGAAGATCTTATTACTGAGCCCTGAATCATCGATGGACATGAAGACCTCAGTGGAGATCAATAAAGTAGGCGATGCTGACAAAATGATTACAGGGCCCTCTCTTATCTCTTTATATTTCCTCAGATTAAGTTGGCAAAGATAAAGCTAAACTTTGAGGATGTGAATGAAAAATATTCGTTTAGGCTATTTAGAGTCGATTTAAGTGTGTGTAGTGAGGAATTGATACTGAGGGTACAAGCCATACGAGGCATATTGTTCATTCATTTGCAGTGTTTAATGTGATAAATACTATGAGGACTATATTGGGAATACACTAGACTCCTATTAGATATTTATTTAGTTTATCATAGAAGGTTTTTTTTATTTTCATTTTCTTGCTTTTATGTTAAATAGTATTACATTTGACAGAAAAGAGAGAGAGAGAGAGAGAGAGAGAGAGAAAAGCTATTTCCTTCTACGGTCCTCATTTCCTCCGTTAAACACAAGACAAGTGCTTGAGAAATGATTGAGATTTCCCATCTGGAAGATTTTTGTGAACAAACAGAAACCCAACAAAGAACCAGCTTATCGTGAGTGTGCAGAAATGACCGAGGTGAGAAGCAAAAACACCCAAGATGCTCCCAGATATCACGAATACGGGATTAGTCCTGCTATGATGAAAGCATATATATAAAAAATCTCTACCTTTAGCTCCTCCTGTATGCGCTCTTCTTCCTGTTTGGCCGCCTTCCTGTCCTCCGCCTCCTCTTTCCACTTCCCGGCTACCAGACGTGCCTTCTCTTTAGCGATTGCGTCCCTGAACTTCTGCTTGATCTCGGCTTCTTTCTTTCGCCTTAGAGTAAAAACAAGTACAATATTGCGCGAATGTGATAGGCAATGCTATGCGAAGCTAAAACAGCCATACGGTGAAATGTATACAGATTATGAATCACGTTGTTTTTTGTAAGTACTGCGATTTAAGTTGGTGCTAACTTAGCGATGCAGCAAATGCCCCAATATTGATGTTTTGCCTATTTAGAAGCTAGGTCTATTCCCTCCAGATGCTGCTCCATAGATACTCACCACAGCTCCCGAGCCTCTAATTGGGCCTGCCTCCGTGCTTTCTCCTCCATCAGGTTTTTGATGATCTGCTCGTAAGATCTATCTCCAGGAGCTTCACCCATGACCCACACCCACACCTCACCATCAATGCCAGAAAGCCAGCGAATGTGCTTTCTCGCCCCTGGGGACAACATGACACATGAAAGATGACCTGACGGCAGCATGGCGATTTGTACCTTCACAGCGGTCCAAGACCAGGACATTTACGGGTAATTCTAAAAGACATCAAGCGAGCTAGGAGAAGGATTACAGTATGGTTCAAAAGTCTTGTTCCACTACTTAGAAACTAGGGCTTAACTATTTTCCCCAAACATCTCATTCTTCACTATATACTAAGTCTAAAGAAAGTCCGTTCTGGTTCTGGTCAAGGTGGACCCCTAGCCCAGGAATCCTGGATCCTATCCGAGGAACGCTCGACAAGAGGTGGGAATGCACCCTGGATGACACAACTGCAAACACTGTATTGGAGAATCCTACACAGAACCTTTGATGGTTCCACGAGAAGGACAAGCCATAAAACGCTTAAAGGTTCTACGTTGAACTTGTAGCTGGTGACCACCACAGCAAACTGGCTGTGAAATGAAAATCATCTTCATTTCTGGGAAAATAAATTCTACAATATGTGACACACAACTAAACATCATAAGCAAACATCTGGCTCACTGTGTTCTCACTTCATCTCCCTCAATCTGGAGCTCTGAGGACTTGAAAGAGCTGACTGTTCTCACCCTCCCTCAGTGATGGAGCAGAGTTCTTCTCTGAACTTTCTTCTCGAGCCTCCTGCTCCATCCAGCGCCGGACCTGCTCCTGCCGGATCTTGTAGAAGAGGATCTGCTTTTGTTCCTCGTTCAGCTCGGCCAGCAGTTCCGGCTCCACGTACATGTCGCGGAGGATCCTTCGCATCATCCTGACCTTTGACCTCAGGAACCCCACAGCAGGAGTAGACGGAGAGGATCTATTAAAATCAACATTACAAACACGCGGAAAATATTTAAAATACCCACGAATTTTTCAAATAGGTCGCTCCTCTAGGGTAGCTCATTCAACAGCTTGGTCCAAAATTCTGATTCTAGGAATAAAACACTTAGGAAAATAACCAGTGACAGGTTGATATGATGAAGCAGGGCAATATGTCTAATTCAATTTTTACTAATTAAAGAACATCCTTTTTTTTATTATCCATTTACAGTTACTTTTATTGTTGTATGTCCTTGAAACAAGTTAGTTCCTTTTATCGCTTACATTCTAGCAGCTATAAATGGTCGTTCCCTCACCTTGAGGGCTTGAAGACTTTCCTGCGTCTGAAAACTTACTAACCTTCACAACGCACTGACACTGGAGACTCCTTCCATAAATGTTAAACAATATGAGCCAAGCTCAATAATCACTTCATACATAGCTGCAAAGGGACCTGTGTGGTGTGTGGTCGGTTGATCTGGTAAATTTGCTTGGCGTATAATAGCTAAAACTTTTCTGTTGAAAATTCTATAACAAACGGACATGATGCTGT
The DNA here is from genome assembly GCF_023375685.1 of Ictalurus furcatus. Classification (NCBI taxonomy): domain Eukaryota; kingdom Metazoa; phylum Chordata; class Actinopteri; order Siluriformes; family Ictaluridae; genus Ictalurus; species Ictalurus furcatus. The sequence continues at coordinate 1,790,388 of NC_071257.1, forward strand.
CGTCCGTCGTTTATAATCTTGCACGTATGCTTGCACAGTTGAAGGAGACCACCGACTGGTTGCATTTCAGTGCCCTACGGAAGCAAAATGCAGGACAATATTCTGTGCATAGAGACGTCTCTGCGTACACGTACAGTATATGGTCTAATATTATTTCCAACTCGAAATAATAGTCATAATTAGATAAGTGCTTTAACACACCTGAGATATTTTGTTGGAGTCACTCCTTCTCCACGGCACTCATGTTGCAGGTGTGTACGCTTGTTGAATCCCTCGCTGTCTCGTCTCTTAGTTGTCCTGCTGTGTCACCGAGGTTCGGAGAGGAGCCAGGTGTAGGTTAGTGAAACTGCTGACCCACAGCCATGACGCAGTGCTGATAAGTGCTGTTACGATGACTTGAACACGCTTTAGGATGAAACCGAAAAGAAGTCGCCAAATGCAAGCAATCAAACAGGTACAGATATAGGCTCCTGCCAAGACAAAGATCCGAGTAACCCGATCAGTGTTTGTGTGGTGTGTGTGTGTGTGTTTGTGCACTGTGAAAGACAGGGGGCAGTGTGTATTCGCTGTGAAACATTTCCCCCTCCAATTTCATGAGCCTGTTTTTATCTGTATGAGAAACACCAGAGTCTCCATCTGAATGCTTCAGGTCGCCAAAGGATCGTGTAGGATGATGTGCATTTTCCATCAGCTACTATTGAGTTGATTATTCAGCAACAGAGAAATAAGAGGACATCAAAAAGAGTGTCAGACATCAAAACAGACTGCAGATTGGACTTCCTGACACCAAAGAGCGGGACACAGTAAATTACAATGCGGCAGGAATCGTACGCAAAACAATAAAGTTTATTTCCCAAGTTGGAGACGGGGTTCATGAACCTAGTCCCAAGTCAGGTCACGTTTCTGAGATGTTTGCAACATCGCCTTATAAGGACATGTGCAAGAAATAGAGTCATGTACTTTGCATTGTCAAAAGACATTATCCAAATATAGAAAAAGAATAGGAGAACTACGCAAAACTAGGGTGAAAAAAAAAACTATTTAATGAATGCTATTCATCAAAACAAAGGTCTTGAGCTAATGCAGGACAAAAAAAAAAATATATCAGGGAATGGCTTTGTATGGTAGGAATAAAACTTAGTCAACAACAAGGCAGTGCGATTGATTATTTTCTTATAACAGCACATCCTGAAGTGTTTTATTCGTCCTATCACGCAATTTAACAATTAAAATGTTTAATTTACTAATAAGCGATAGCATGCTTAAAAAAATGTCCACGAAACAAGTTAGTTCCTCTTATTACGGCCCAGTCTAGGTTAGGCCGCACAGAGTAACCAGCTCGGGATTCCATGGAATTTGACCCCTTTAATGAGGGAGCCGGGAATAACAACACAACAAGGTTGTTCAAAACGAAAAGTTGTGATATATTGTAAAACACAGAATTATACACATACAATTCTACAAAGAACCAAACCAGGCATAACTTCAGGGTGGGCCAAAAGCCAAAATAATAAACAAAAAGGATTCTATTATTAGGTAGCTAGCTTACCTAAAAAGAAAATAACAAAGAAAATACAAATACTTCCCTAACTCCCTAAGCCAAAAAATAGAGACAAAAGAACCCTCCCCAAAAGGAATGGCAGCCACACCCCTACCGCCAGTGAACCAAGGGAACGTGTATACACTTGTGAAGAGTATATACAACCAGATACAGGACCAACCAAAATCACAGTCCACCCCCTGGCAAGACTCAAAACCCAGAACAGCAGTCAGAATATAGAATTGTGAATTATAGAAAGGGCAAACAACACAAACCAAACAATCTCCTAGCAACACAAAACAAACAATCTCCAAGCACAAATCCCACGTAACCACCTCCAACATTCCACAACATCCTGACTCTTCTTCCTCTTCAGATATGGCCACCGCTCAGTCATGCCATCCTGGGAGGCGGAAGCAAGGCGGGCTACGGCAGGTTGGAAACTCTGGGCGGGAGTTCGGACCTGCACGCAAAATATGGCACCGCACACAAAAAAAACTTCCCATCCCAAAGCTAGCAGGTTGTAACACTCTTGTCACAGGTTATAGTAGTTATAACAGCTGTTCCCTCGGCAGTCTGTCTTTTACACTCTTGGATGTAGCAAGAGAAAAAACCCAGGTGTCGTGTTACTGAGAAAGTGTAGCAGCGACATCGACAATGCTGACAGTGGAGACCATAAATACTAAACATAGTTTTTGACGTTTTTCTCTGTTAAATAATAGACCTCTGTGTATTATTAGCAATATTACAAAGAAAAAAAAGAAACGCTTCTAAATTGCTGTTGCACTTTTTTTTTTTTTTTTTTTTTTAAATCGTGATGCCCTAAGATTATTCAAAGGGATATAGGTGCTTGAAAAAGGTTTCAGATAACAACCCAACCCAAGTCATTATTTCTCAGAATAAATGGCTCTTGGGCATGTCACTGGTGAAATTCCGCACGGCTACGTAACACTCTTTCTTACTTTGGGTTCATTGGGGCGGCTGTGGCTCAGGTGGTAGAGGGGGTTATCCACTAATTGTAGGGTTGGTGGTTCAATTCCTGAGCCACGTGACTCGACACGCCGAAAAGTGTCCTCGGGCAAGACACTGAACCCTAACCGCCACCGTTGATGTGCGAGTGAATGGGTGAACGAGAACCAGTGTAAAGCGCTTTGTAGAACTTATATATAGAACAAAAGCGCTATATAAGTGTATTATTTATAAAAAGGACAAGTGCCCTATTTCCTACAGAGGATACGCAAGAATACGCAAACACCTACCTGTATTATACATAAATATTTCAAGATGGTTTGTTAGACGTTCCTTTGGATATGCTTTTTTAAATTTTTTTTTATTACATATGAAAACAAACATAATCGTTCATATTTACTACACCTGCCATGAATTTTGAGATTTGGTTGAAATTCATGACCATAGATCTACCACGAGAGGATTGCCCATCTTATAAAAAGCAAACGCTTAAAGCAAACTGAAGGATATTGATTTAGGCTTTTTGGACTATGGAGCATTCATTTGTTCAGCTCATGGCTTCACAGTGACGGACATTCCTTGGAGAGAACTCTGAATGATTTGTAATCTGTGCCATCAACAATGAAAGCTTAATTTTGTTCTCTGGGGACATGGTTACGACTGGACCAAGTTTAATCCATCTTTAAAGAGGCACCGATCCAGCATTTAAACCAGCACGAATGTCAGGATTGATTTTCATGTCGCAAGTAAAGCCATGGTGTAGAACATTATCAGTGGTTGTCAGTCGCAATATTGCGCTGTAAAATCGCACTGCCATGAGCAAGGGCAATGAGAATGCAGCAGAAATTGATGTTTAAGTTGGCTGTGAAGACACTGTCACATGAAACAAGCTAAGGTGCAAAAACTCAAGCGTGCGTCACAATGACTGCCTTGTTTCCTTTATGGACATGTCGCCTGCTGCCACACCCACCAACGAATATAGGCAGTTAATCAGATGAACCAGCTGCTTAAGTGGTGCCACAAGAACCTTGCACAAGAATGTAATTCCACAAAGGAATTAAACAAAAATTCCCATGGGTGTAAGATTTACAATCGAAAGAACATGCTGACATATCACAGTTTCCTGTCTTTCTTCATCTGTCATTAACGTTCAACTGAATTCGAATGAAAACGCATATCTGACTATCTGTATCTCACTTTCAACTTTACCCCGAGTACTGGCATCACTAACAGCCCATTGTCCCAGTCAAATCTGACAATACCAACAGTCCGTTGTCTCCGTTCAGTCTTGAGAAAACCAAAAGTCCAATTCCCCTGTCCAGTGTTGACAAAATCAAGAGTCTATCCCCTACAGTCTCGACTATATAGATTTGAGTCCATTCCACATTCAGTCTTTAAAAAAACATGAGTCAATGAGGCCCTAGTCCAGCCTTTAGAATACCAGGAATATATTTCCCCGGTTCAATAGCATGGAATCATTGCCTTATTCCAGTTTTGGTAAAACCAAGAGTCTCTTGTCCAGATTTAATCTTGACAATACCATGTGTTTATTGCCCTGTCCAATCTTGGCAACACCATAAGTCCATTTTCCCAGTTCAGTCTTGACAGTACCATTAGTCAGTTTCTTTAATACAGTCTTGACAATACCATGAATTCCTTTCCCCAGTGTGGTTGTTACAAAAAATTCATTCCGATCTATCCAGTCTTGACAAACCCGAGTCCAGTGTTCCTGGAGGCAGGGCAATCTATCTCTGCTTTATTATATTGCAACTGCTAGCATTGTTGGCCTATGATGATACACTGAAAATACTATATTGCTACACTTCAATGCACTTCAGCAAGTTCCATTTCTTCTTTACCAAAGCGATAGTGTCCATTCAAAATGGCGGCAAAAATTTTCATGATGGATAGTGACGTCTTAGTAATTAACATAAACGCGAGTGCGAATTTGGACAGTTGGTGGCGCTAGAGAGATTGATTTACTGACTCCAAATTTGCTGTATTAACAGATCATAATGTCCAATATCTGTGTGCCAAATTTCAGAACTTTCCCGCAAGCAGTTCTAACGAAAACTAACGAAACTTACGAAAACAATAGGCTTGAGCCCTAATGAATGATGACACTAAGTGAGCATTTCCTTCAGTATGTGCCACTGTACTCTCCTCACAAAAGAAACAAATGATTGAAACACCCACGATTGTGCTCAAATGCATAAGTCTTCCTTCGGGTCATGATCAAGTATTTTAGTGCCTAGACAGATCATGACTCCAATTACAACTCATACAGACGAAGCCACTCTGAGGCTACGCTTATAATGGTGAACAGAAGCAGGGGAATGTGAATGAGGATCCATGCTGAGCACAGTGTGTTCGCCCAAATGCTGGTGTCATAATTGTGCCCTGGAGTGAAGACGCTCAGAGCGACTGGTATAATTTTTGGAATTGATTTGAATGGAAAATCCAGGTCGGTGCTGAGAGAACAGCCAGATTTAAATACGTGCTGTATTTTTCATCTGTGTGCCCAAAGATTTGACTGAGGCTGCATCAAAAGAACCGACGAACCTACTTAAAGGCCATAAAGGGTGTCTAATATTCTTCTGATTCTTATTCGTAACACTGAGCGTAAATTTAAGATTTTGTTTAATTTTCCCCAGCAGAAACAGAAACTGAATGGTTCAGAGACCAAAAAAGTTTTTTTTTTTTTTTTTTTTTTCTTGTGGGTGTGTAAGCATTTCCCATCATTGTTTAGAATTGTGGTCTATCCGGTTTTAAACGTTTTCCTTGTTTTTAAGCTCTGTGAATAAAATGTCTAGAGGATAGAATCTAATCTATACCCCACGTCAGTTCTATTGTTTGTCTTTGTTTGTTTTTAAAGAATTTTTCCCCATCCGGCTACTTTATTTATTTATTTATTTATTTATTTATTTATTTATTTTAAATTAGCTTTACATTAGTTGGAGAATACATGGCGAGGGATCTGAGACCGTACCTCCATACAGAACCTCTCCAGATCCTTCACATTTCGAGGTCCACGCTGGTGGACTCTCCTCTTCAGTTCACCCCACAGGTGTTCTATGGGGTTCAGGTCAGGGGACTGGGATGGTCATGGCAGGATCTTGATTTTATGGTCAGTAAACCATTTTTGTGCTGATTTTGATGTATGTTTAGGATCATTGTCCTGCTGGAAGATCCAACCACGGCCCATTTTAATCTTTCTGGCAGAGGCAGTCAGGATTTCATTTAATATCTGTTTTTGGATGAGAGTAGAGGCTTTTTTCTTGAAACCCTTCCAAACAACTTGTGCTGATGTAGGTGACTTCGGATTGTAGTTTTGGAGACTTTCTGACCCCAAGACGCATCTAACTTCTGCAGTTCTCCAGCTGTGATCCTTGGAGATATATTGGCCACTCGAACCGTCCTCTTCACAGTGCGTTGAGACGATATAGACACGCGTCCAATTCCAGGTCGATTCATAACATTTCCAGTTGACTGGAACTTCTTAATTATTGCCCTGATGGTGGAAATGGGCATTTTCAATGCTTGTGCTATTTTCTTATAGCCACTTCCCACTGTGTGAAGCTCAGCAACCTTTTGCGGCACATCTGATCAGATCAGATTACTTTATTTTTCCCCTATATGTGGGAAAATAGGTTTGCAGTACTCTCACAAGGTATATTACCACAAACACCACAGAGTCACCAACAAACATACACATACACTCACAGCTCGCTACTGGCCAGACCAGTTGAACATCCTGCTTATTGTTGTGTATTACACCTGTTTAAAATCTTAATGGCTTGTGGAACAAATGAGAATTTTGACCTATACTTTACTAACAGTTTACTCGCCGTTGTTATCATTTTTCTAACAGTCTTTTTCTGTGCCTCAGTAGCATTGCCAAACCAACAAATGATGCAGAAGGTTAGAACACTTTCAATAAAAGCACAGTAAAACATTTGAAGCATTTTGTGGTGGACATTGAAAGGGTAATTTCTTTAAAAATGTACGTTGTGTCTTAGTGCCTATAAGATCAGTCCACAGGTCCCATTTAAGCTTATGATCAAGCACCATGCCAAGGTATTTGTAGTTTATATTGTTGTTTATAACAGATCATATTGATGAAGGTAGGGTTAAAGGACTGGAGGTTTCTGAAATCGATGGACATTTATTTTGTTGTGGTGGTGTTAAGGAGGAGGCTTGACTTCTCACACCAGTTTAGGAAATGGTCAAGAACTGGCCCATGCCCCTCCTCCCCATCATATAGGAGGTTCACCAAGGCAGTATCGTCTGCATACTTAATAAAGTGCCTTTTAGGGAAGGTGCCAGTGCAAGAGTCGATATATAAAATAAACAATAACGGTGATCAAACACATTTTGTGGGGGAGCCAGTGCGAGTCGCCATTTTTCAGAGCGTGACGTACCTACTCTGACTTGCTGGGTTCTAACAACAATCCATCAAATCAAGCCAGCTTCAAAAGAAAATTCTGTAGCCAATATATCTGCTAAAATATTGGGTTGAATAATGTTAAAACAGGATGAAAAATCCATAATGGCATGTCTTTGGTTTCTCAAGGTGAGTGTGCAATAAGTGCAATAGTGTCCGAATCGCATTTTCCACCACCCTTAGAGGCTGGGTAGGCAAATTACATGGGGTCCATGAGGTGCTGTGGTTGAGATACAATGTACTTCTTCACAAGATGCTCAAAGCACTTCATGACCAGCGATGTCAATGCTATTGGTCGGAAGTCGTTGGGCCCTGTGGGTTTGGGAATTTTTGGGTACAATTGTATATTCAATTCAATTTTATTTGTATAGTGCTTTTTACAACGGTCATTGTCTCAAAGCAGCTTTACAGAGACATATCAACACAGGATACAGATTTTAAGGGTGTGAATTTATCACAATTGAGCAAGCCGGTGGCGACGGTGGTGAGGAAAGACGTTAAGAGGAAGAAACCTTGAAAGGAACCAGACTCAGAAGGGAACCCTTCCTCATCTGGGTAACAACGGATAGTGTAAAAGTAAAGGAAAGTTCATTACGTTAGATGTTTTCCATAGGGTAGGGACCTTGGAAAGATTAAAAGAAGACCTAAAAATGCCACTGAACACTGCTGCTAGCTGTTCAGCAGAGTGCTTTAGGACACTTCCACAAATATTGGCCTGGGGTTTTTCGTGGATTCCTGTCTGGATTACCACAGGGCGGGAGAGATGGAGCCATGACTGTGGTAGCCTCAGCACTATTGTCACTCTCAAAGCGACAAAAAGTGGTGTTGAGTTGGTTTTCCATCTCCAGTCTCTCACTACCATACATTAAAAATGTAGGGTTTCTCCTGCCTTAGTGTGGAACACTGCTCATGGTTTTAATTCCCTGCCAGATGCCAGTGTGGACTCTATCTTTTATTTGTAGCTGTGCTTGTCAAGTTGCATTTGTCTTTTAACCCGTCTCTCCATATCCCTTCTCGCTGTTTCGTCCTGATTTCTGTAAGCTTTTCCCTTCTGAATTATAAGATCTTTTAATTTGTGAGACACCCAATGCTTTTTACTTGGATACGCTTTAAAGGTCTTAGAAGGACTCCCAGAGTCTCCACAGAAACATATGTAATCAGACACTGCTACAACTCGATCCCTTACCTCCGAGTGGTGCCTCTTTTTTTCCGGAGTTGTTCTAAGACACTTCGGTATAGAGTTTACAACAGCTGAATAGTCCGAAGCTGTGTGATTGCGAAACAACAGTAGGAATTTTTCTGCTGTATTGAATTTCACAGGCTACGCCGCCAGCACCATAACTGTGGTTGTGTCCTCGAGTAACATAAGTGTTTAGAATCACCCTAAACATGTCAAACAAGCGAAATCCATCGTTGATACATTCAGAACAGCAGGGCAGCCACAGAGCAGTGCCCCCTAGCTATATTCTTTGGTCTTACCCATTGTGGAGACTCCTTCCATGAATTTTAAACAAACATTTATTTACACATAACTTTACCCTATCAACAATTATACATCTTGCCCTCCAAGTACCAGTGTAAGTGTTTTTATAGAAACAATAATGTATAAACAACGCATTAACGTATGCAAATGAATCAACATTTTCTGATCAGAATGTTTTGAGAATTAACTGCACTCTGTGGGGCAGGATAATGAATAAGGCTGGAGCTACATGACACTTTGAACCCTATTTTTATTACGTTTGCACTGGTCCCGTTCTCTAAAATGTTTTATGGAGTTTGGCAAACACTGTGAGACGCTTGACAAGGGTGTGATCTATGAACAGAGAGAAAGAGTGCAAACAGCAGCGAAATCTCAGGTCAGCATTAATGACTCTGGGGCAGATTGGACAGATCTGAGCACATGGATTATAAAAGTGTTTAAGATCCTTTACAACACAGGTTGGACTGACCTTTGTAGACACAAGTGCAGATAGGAGGGCTTAAAATAACACACTTCTCTTTGTTCAGATTGTATATCCTTAAAAAGGAAATTTGTCCGGAGTATGAAAAAAGAAGAATAATCCACACATGTAATGCAGAGAACCAATTAAATCGGAGGTTACAGGTGGAGCCTATAGAGTGAGTGTGTGTGCGTGTGTTCCCGTGTTCCCGTGTGTGTGTGTGTTCCCGTGTTCCCGTGTGTGTGTGTGTGTGTGTAACCTGATATGGGCTGACAGTGTGAATAGGGAGGGGTCTCTGGTGTCATCTTCCTGTTTCCTGCTTCTTATTCTCCCTCCTACACAAGTGAACACTTTCAGGTAAGCTTCTTTTAAATCAAATTTTAAAAAAAACCCAACCTTTATTAATGGTTCATAAAACACTAGACTTGAAATAATAATAATAATAATAACAACAACAATAATAATAATAACAACAACAATCTCTGAAACATTCTCAGTGCTGTGTTGAACCAGGTTAAGTTTAATTATTATTCAGAAGACACTACAGTAAGGTCTGTTACGTCATCTACAGGGCTGTGTTTCAGAGAATAAACGTTGCAAGGAATAAAGGAAACAGAACTGCAAAAGGAAACCATATCTGAGGTTTTGAAAGAAAATTGAAGAAGTAACTGTATTGTTGGGTTTCTTTTTTTAAGCTCTAGTTGAAGCTGCAGTCCTTATCGCCTCTACATTTATATCTGACCCAACATGAAAAGAAAAAAAAAAAACAACCCAAGAACGTCCATTTATGCCTTAAAAAACAAACTGCAGCCTGAAAGCTAAGGTGTCAGAAGAAATTCAGCACACGTATGTAAATATATACATTAAAGAGACAGTGTGTACTCAGCTAAGAGACTTCATTTCCTGCAATACCTATTTTCCCAGTGTTCAGAAGTGGAGTTGAACCGACCAATTGCTGCAGCTCAAAAGGACTTGCCTATCGAGACCGGATTTGCTTATTGATCTCACAGAGGGAAAGGACTCTTAGGCATTCAACAGCAGATGTGTTAAATGAACTACAGGAAGAGAAAAGTCAACCAGCGGCATTTCGGATCAGCTGACAGGACTTAATGACACGTGAAGGAAGAACAGCCAGGAGCAGGCTGCAGGAGAGTTACTGAACAAGTGGACTGCGTAGAGGTACAGTGGAAATCTATATGCTCTCTATATATGTTCTACACTATAAAAACGTCAATCTTCACTAAGATTTATACTGAGATGAGGAATGAAACGTATTTAAGGAAGTGGCATCATGAGTGAGGTGAAAGCTACGCTCGCAGAAAGGAACACTTACAACCCTAATTAACATAGAGCAATGTCTTTTTTTTATCCGTTTATAGCTATATTAAATACGCACAAGATCCTGTTGGCACGTGTGCTACACTCAACCGTTAATAATAAGACAAAAAACCACAGCGCTACGGTGTCCAGGTACTTCCGAGGTGTGCGATTCTAAGAAATTCTTTCAATCAGCATACATCAGAGTTTATTTCTAATATTTAGAAGTTAGAAATATCGAATATTGGCCTGTAATAAGAGAGAATATGATCATTAGGCTACTGTCTAAAAATAAGTCAGGCATGAAATATATATTATTTTTGTGGAGTGACACACATTTCTGTACATCAGTTCAGTTTTTCTCCCCGTGTAAAGGAACACAGTGGGCCATTGCATGTAAATCCATTTAAGTCCATTTTATAATCTCTAAATCAATTCTACACGTTCTCTGCCTTTCTTATGAAGTTCGGTTCTCACATTAACGTTCACGCAGTAGATTTTGGAGACGTTTCTGCGGGACTCGACATGTTTTGAGGCATTTTTGACTATCAGGGAGCTTTCCTTCACTCACACACACTTTCGGTGACACTTTAGCTCGATTTGTTAGATTAAACGAGTGGATTAATGGTGACCGTTTCAAGCAAAGTCTGACGCGTATAATCTCCATTTTAGAGTTGAGCTGAAATGCATTAGAGATTTAGATCAAATAAAAATAACGGGACTTACGATGAATTCGAACTTATTATTATCCGTAAATAATAATAATAATACTAATAATACTACAAATCAGTAAATGTAACAAAATGTTAACGCCAAGGCCGTCATCAAAATAAAATGCTTTCGTGTCATGTTGATTTGAGGGTTAACTAAAATGAACATAATCAAATGAACAAGCTAAAAAAAAAAAAAAACTGTACAATTCCTCCTTTTCTTGAACGGCAAGCTTAACCGTCCGATCAGTAATCACTAGCCGACTTGATTATCCATCTACATATCCTAAACACGGAAAGGTCACGTTCTTCAACCCCGTGTACCACACACGCACATTTAATAATTGAATACAAGCGTTGGAAGATAGTATTCAGTAGTCAGATCTGCTGTGGTTTCTGCTAACAGGATGTGTCGCCACACTTTTTTAGAAGCGCGCCAACTGTCAGTTATAACGGAAGCGAAAGAGACACAGAATTCTACTAAAATCTGCAAAATTTCTCTACAATATTGATACCAGGACAGGATCCTAACCCAGCACTCACCCAGTTACTTTTCACCTGATCATTCTGATTAATACTCAGGGCCTACGACAGCACCAGTGTCGCCTTGTTGCTCTCGAACATTGTCTAACCCAAAATCATAACCCAATGTGATTGTAATGTAGTGGCTACGGCGCCTAATTCCTGAGCCGTATCATAAGCCTGTTTTTCTTTTTTCACGAGATAAGACGTATTTTGTTTAGAGCAGAGGTTCTCAACTTTTTGTAACTAACCACCCCGCCCCAAATATTAGAGGAAACCAGGTATAATGATTATCTATTCTATATATAATCTATCTATATATAACCTAATCTATAATTTGTTTTGATAGATAGATAGATAGGTAGATTTATTTTTTTTTTGCTTTTTGTACTTTTTAAAATGACTTTTTTTTTTTTAATAACTTTTATGATTTTCTAAAAGAACTTTTATAAAACTATATAACGGACAGGTATGGGAACACGAATGATATAAAATGTTTCTGAACTCTTTAACTGCTTTGAACGAGAGAACTAGGCTGTATTAACGTGGACTATTTTACATGTAAAACAAGTTGAATTCCATTCGTCTTGCGTTCTACAAACATTCACGTAAGAAAGATACAAATGTGGATCAAGGGCGCGTCTCGTTAGCCATGACAATGTTAAATCTCTGGCTCTCAGACACTCACTGAACAGAGCAGTTGCAGAGATAGGCGCAAGTGCAGTGGGACAGCAAGACCTTGTGCTTTCAGGACAGTTTTTGGAAAAAAACTTTCCAGTATTTGGAAAGTTGATAAGGTTTGTCCAAAAAGTCGCTAGATTTGCCGTTAGATGCTTTTTTTTTTTTTGTGCAAAAAATAACTGGTCATTTCACACCATAGTTATTCCAAATTTCAACTAATCCATTAAAGATACTGATCACATCACAAATGGTATACATGTTGGTATTTGCTTTGTACAATCTGCCTTGCACGTGTGCCGAAATAATCAATGGTTCCTTGATACACCTTCGTATAATCCTAAAACTCATGAGTTTTTAATTCCTAAATGGACGTCTGACCTATAGAAACGGTTTTGTGAGGTGCATATGTAACTACTCCCCTACACGCTCAGGTAAACGATGTGTTAATATCGTACGCACTTTTTGTGTTATTACTATTTCAACACACGTTGTGTTAAAAAAAAAAGAGTGACCAACACGACACGTGTTAGACTATTGTCCAATCACGTAATGGACTGCGCTGCTGACATCATCATCCAAGTCTGAACTCGCCTCGAAGTGAATGTTCGTTGACTGTGACCTGAGACGAGGAAACCAAACGACCACAGGTAAGTTAGCGTTCATCACTATTTAGCGTTAATGCTGCTGAAACCGCCTGGCCGAGTTTGTGATATTTAGGCAGGGAGCTCTCGAAAATGTATTCATTGTGAAACAGTAACTCAGCGAGTGATAATTAGCTTTACAGATCGCTACGGCTTCAAAAGTGAATCTCATGTACTGCATCCTCAGTGTCGGCGTTACTCTACTAGCGTCATGTGTCTATACTGGCTGTGAAATATGGACTGAGGTTATTCTATAATTCTCTGAGGCCCTGAGTTAGGGTTAGCTTGCTGGATGCTGTCACCAATCACAGTAGGAATGCTAACATAGACGCTCACTTGAGCTGATAACATTACTTTAGCATACAGCTCGCGGTAATGTTAGACATTCCCATTCCCTTTTTTAAAGATAACGATAACGTAGCATTACGGCTATTCGCCATGACGTAATACAGAGAGTGGGTTAACGTTAAATACATTTAGCAAGTGTTCTGGACAAGGCAAGCTGTAGTAATTAGCATTAGGAGGATGGGTTAGCGCCGTGATTCTTCCTGTATTCGGTGAATGTTAATGCCGGGTAACAGGTGCGGACAGTCAGTGGCTAACGGAACTTAGCTAGCTCAGTAATACCAAGGCCAAAAGTTCTTCACAAGGTTAACGTGACACAAAGAGAGGTTGGAGGTTACAGTAGGTTGTAATGTTTTCCACTATCTGTTGGTTAAATTAATTAGGTTGTGCAAACTAAATTGGCGGTAAGGTGCTAAAGGGAGGAAAATAAATACTCGCAAGTCAGATAGATTTACCAGCGCCGTTTTGTTCATTGGGAGAGCGGACGTCACATTTCCAAAATGACACAATTTGGGATTCTGTAACGCGATTTCGCCGTTAAAGCCAAAAATATGCATTTGTCCATATTTCGTAGCTAACAACTAAACAACACTCTTTTTGTTCTTTTACAGCTTATCAAAAGGCCGGGAGATTTGTACAAAGATGCGCCAACTTGTCATGTATCGTGACGGAGCGGAGATAGGACGGATGCAAGTGCAGTATGAACAGTTTTTATTTTAAAAGAGAGACAGGCAGACAAATCCAAAACGTGATCCGAAAACGTAATCCAAAACAGGCACAGGTCAAGCGATCGGCAAACAGGCGTACACAGGGTTAAACATGAATCAAGGTCGTGGTCACGGAAAACAGGGTCGATAAACAAAACGAGAAACATGAACTATGACGAGGAACTGGGAGCGGATAATCCAGCGTGAACTAACTCTAAACATGGAACGTGACTATGACTACTAAACGAACTAATCTAACTCTACGATAATCTTCCGCGTCGTGTGCTGGGAGGCGCGCGGTATATATGTGGACATGATCAGCGTCTATACCGCTAGCAGTTGAGGGCAATACAGACACACGTGAAATCCCAGCCAATGACAGAACAGGGAGGAGACATGACAGAAACATGAACAAAACACACGTGTCCAGATGTCACTACTGTCAACAATGGAAAAGCAGGTGCTCGCGCATTCGCGCTTAGAACACGCTGCTTCAAGGGGGGAATCATGACACAACTCCAATTCTTACAATTACATATTACACATTACTACATATCACTCACTTCTTTTTGTTCATTTCAGTTTTTGTACACACTTAATAAATTACCTATGTTTCTACAACCTGGTTCTTGGCTAGTCTCTTGTCTTCTGAAAGATTTACAACAATATAAACCTTTACAACGTTTAGAAACTTATTCAATACCTTTTGACCAATCAGAATTCAGTCTCAACAGTACTGTGGTATAAATGTTTTATAATTATTTTCTGTCTCTCTTTTTTCCCCCCAGGGATCTGGGATGATGCTTACCACATCTAAACTACCACAGCTTGGCCTGGTAGTAACAAGTTGGCTTGGAGGACTCTTAACTTGTTTGTTGTTTTTACAGTATAACTCACCAAAATGCGCACCTCAATACATTCCTCCGTTCAAGCCCGACAATAACAAGAGCGTAAACTTCTCGAAACCCATTTCGACCACATCTGGTCAGCCCAAGGAGGAAAAACCCATCCTGCTGCTGTGGTTCTGGCCTGAAAACTACAGGTGGAACTTTCAAGACTGTAAGACCATATACAACATCGACGGCTGCCATTTGACCGATGACAGAAACCTTTACAACCAAGCGGACGCGGTCCTCATTTTCCACAAAGCTATCAAACATGATCTCTCCAACCTTCCGCCGTCTCCCCGGCCACCGTTTCAAAAATGGATCTGGCTCCATGTAGAATCGCCGACCAACACGCCAAGGATCCCAGGCGTGGAGAACCTTTTTAACCTCACGCTGAGCTACAGACGGGATGCGGACATTTCTGTGAGATATCCACTCACCGTCAGCAAAAAACCAAACGAGGACTTTGTGATCCCGAAGAAGGACAAACTCCTCTGCTGGTTCGTGTCCAACCTTGCCCCTAGTACCGGAATAGGGACCAGGATGAGCTACTACAACGAGTTAAAGAAGTACATCACTGTGAGCATTTTTGGAAGAATGTCTGGAGCGCGCATGAGAGATGAAGACTACTTCCCCACCATGTCTACCTGTAAGTTCTACCTTTCTTTCGAGAACTCCATCCACAAGGACTACATCACAGAGAAATTAAACGGTCCTCTTGCAGCCGGGACCGTCCCTGTCGTCTTGGGGCCGCCGAGACAAAATTATGAAGACTTTGCTCCGGGTAACTCCTTCATTCACATTAACGACTTCCCTAACGCCGAAGCGCTGGCTAATTATCTGCTCAAGCTGGACAAAGACGATGAAGCTTACAAACGCTACTTCGATTGGAGAAAACACGTGAGAGCGACTCCGCATCTGACCTATTGGAATCAAGAGTTCATCATATATATCTGCCACGCCTGTGAATACATTGGAAGGCACAGAGAGTACAAAGCTGCACATGACATCTACAAGTGGTGGTTTTCATAAAGAAGAACTTGAACACTTTATCATTATATATCATTGGGACTGGGCTTAGATTTCTTTGCGAGTTGATAATGATTCCCGAACCCTAGCTCTATTAAGTAATTCCCTATACTTTGTAATCATGTTATGATTCAAGAGTCACTTTACGATGCCACAGGGTGGGCTATTAACAAATAGGTAAAATATTACGGATGTCATCACTACATACAATAAGTTAAGCTAATGTTAAATTATTCCTCATTATACACACTGTGTATTTCTAAGTTATTTAAAAGATTGTTTTTGTAATGTTAAATGGAACCATTACAACATTTGTGAACAAAACAGCAACAACGTTAATACGTAGTACAGTTGCTGTATAAATATATACAGATGAGAAAAAAAAAGTTGGAGTTAAGTGTTTCCATATTACATCACACAATAAAATTATAAACAATTTAAGAAATGAACAAAATGATATAAGGTTTTTCTTTTTCTTTTTTTAAAATATTAATTGTAGTCAGTGAACATTTACTTTTATAATTCAGTACGTTTACATGGACAACAATACTCCACTATTAACCCGATTAAGACGATACTCTGATTAAAAAACTAGCGTGTAAACAGAAATTTTTAATTATCTTAATCCGGTTAAAGTCATACTCGAAGTAAACACAAATGGAATTAAGGCGCGTGGAGTACTCCTATTTTAGTCGCGTTATCGACGTGCATTACAGACATGTAAACACCTTAATCACACCATTAACGTCGTGTGAGAGGTTTCACTGCATTTTGCGACAGGACACGTACACGCACGTCAGCGCTCAACCGTTTTACGGCAAACAAGAGAGTTCGGGTGCGTCTCAAACTGCATACTTGCCTACTAGTAGGAGAAATACATGCATCTCGGCTACTATATAGAAGGTAAGTACGCGGTTTGAGACGCACCCCACAGCTTCGAGCAGTCGTCTATTAGCACGTACAGCATGACGGATAATTAACCGCACTGGAAGCGTTCGTAAAAATGAAAAATAAAAACACCAAAAACTATATATACGGTATCATAACGAAGACCAACTGTATGTCGATACGTGGAATTCTGCAGGGACGTCGGACGGCGTGGCGCGGTGATGTAATGACGTGTGCTGTTAATCTAATTATGTTCTAAAACATGTAAAACGGGTACATGAAAGGAGTATTCTAAAAGCGACTCATGTAAACACCTTAATCACAATATTATCTTACTCACAGTAAGGACATTAATTAGATCACGGCTGTCCATTTGTAATTGCGTACATTCGCTAACAATTCTTTGGAATTTTGTTTTCATATATTAGAACAATAAATGTATAAACACCGTCTATAAATTATACTGTCTTACAACTTACATAGAACAGATTTAAAAAAAAAAAAAATATAGCACTCAATGGTCATTTTTTAATATACATATATATTTTTTAATCATTAATAAATAGTACAGTTGATTAATACTTATGCACAGGTCATTATTATTAGTGATAAATGCCGTACAGTACACCACAGGGCATGATAATGAATAGTTAAAATTTAAGACTATCAACAAATTATATTATTAAAAATGGAAATACTCAGGAATTATTACTACATACAAAAAAAAAAAAAAAAAAACAAACATTATAAGCACCAATGTCACACTGAAAATTATTTATTTATTTGCTACGGTTAAACATGAAGATTCTGCTGGTACGTGGTTTCTATGTAAGATTGTTCTTAGTAGTGTAATATTAATAATAACGAATGACTTTATGATTATACTGGATTATTATTACACCGCGATAAAGAGGCTAATCTTGATCGAAAAGCTCAAACCGCACCTGCTACAATACTCCCGAAGGACTAAACGTCGACAGTGTCGGGTTGAATAAAACTCAGGAACTCATGAACGTGCAGGACTTTTGCAAGAAAACGAACTAGGACAAACGGGAGAATAATAATAAGAAGAATAGGAATAATAATGAAGACAGCAGACTGACAGCTTAGAACGCACATAACATAACTATCATTTTGGTTTTAGCTTCTGTGTGTAGTTTAATATTGAGTGTTTGGTTGGGAGTGGAAAGTTATTGTTTGTTTGGGGTTTTTTTTTTTTTCTTTCTTTCGAAGAATGCTGTGCCTTATGTGTAACTACAAAGAATTTGATGTTCACTGAGTGAATTAAACTCTGAGTCATTGTGTCAATTCCTATCAGAGAAGGAACTCTGGACTACAGTTCCCTGCAGCCACTGGACCTCATTGCATCATGGTCACATGACCACCTGAATCACATTCCAGCAGTTCTGTGTACTTTATATTAGCCAGAGTTTGTACTGCACTCCTTGTCTTATGTTTGACTTTCTTTAGCGTTATCTCCATTGCTGTATTTATGGTCTTTGTTGTATGTTCATTCCTAGCCGTGGTGTTTTTTGCCAGTGGTTCTAAGTTCCAGGTTTGTCTTTGGATTATGTTCATATTAAACGGTTTCACTGAATTTCTCCACTTGCTTCCGCCACAAAATCAATAGCGTGATGATTCGCTTCTGCTTCTGTGTGATGTGTTAGGTCTAATCACAGCAACAACGCAACAAGCTTCCTTTCTATGATACTTCCTCAATGTTTATAGATACCATACACACACACACACACACACACACACAAAAGAACCACATTACCTGATTATGTACTAGGTAAACTTCTCCTGTTCGTCGTTTCTTTATAACGTGTCTGAGTTTCCTGCCGCGTTTATTTTCCTTGCTTGAAATGATGGATCGTATTGGAAGAGCTTGTGGAGAAATGTGGTCTGGAGAGACAGAATTACGCTTGAGGGAGTTACACGATGTCTGGCTAGAATCTCAGACACACCATTTTTCTAGAACTTCCCTGAGAGCAGAATCCTGTTCTGGGATTGTTTTTTTTTTTTTTTTTTTGCGCTAACACCACACACATTCATTAAATAAATAAAGGAGTTCTCTGCCTTCGCCTACCGCTGTTGTAATCGTTCGACAGCACCGCATGACCTGAATAATGTCTGATAATGTGTTTGGAAACGGATGCATATGCAGTTAAGAGCTTTATCGAAGAGAGACAGGCAGACATAAAAATCGTAGACATAACCGTGGTAATAAAAAACAAGCGAGGAGTCAGGCGATCGGCATGCGACATAAACTAGATTAAGATAAGGATAGAGAAAGGCGAGGCTATAAGCAGGGTACAGACACGCAATACTTCACATTTGAACAAAGACACATGAGAGGTTTAAATAATGAAAGAAATCGCGGTGAGAAACAAGAACAGCTAAGACGTTTAGGAAATAAACAATTACACGGCAAACATGGCAGCGAAACAGAAATCAAAACTAAACACACATGCAAAAAGTAAGCAGTCAATGTTTCCCATTGGACGGATCCCAATACCTGGAAGCTCGAACTGTAATGCTTTTGGCAGTTAATACACGCTAAACGCTCCAGCGCTCAGCGCAAGGGGAAGATCCGTGACTAATAATATCTGTACTGGACAATATTCTGATTGGACTAGCTTTACGTAGGAGGTGTGGAAATGTAATGATTACCTCTAGGGTTTTAATCATGTACCGTGTCTGGAAAGATTACCTTCTGTAGCATGAGCAGTAGTACAAACCCCAGGTAGTATAGGTTATAATCCCATCTGAATGAGCATGTTGTTCAAGTTATAACCTGTAGTGAAACAGGATTCAATACTCTCCAGGAAGTGCTTGCTCATGCCTATCATCTTTCACCAGAAGCAAACTATAACCAAGTCAGAGAACATTCAATATACCGTAATTTTCGGACTATTGAGCGCACCTGAATATAAGCCGCAGCCACTAACTTTAAAAAGAAAAATTTTTTGTACATATATAGACCGCACTTGTCTATAAGCCGCAGGTGTCCACGTTGTAACATGAGATATTTACACAGAAAGATGTTACACAAAGATTTTTTTAAACTTTTAATTAAATACGTACTGTATGCAAATGCTTTTTTCCGAACAGTGCCTGTAACACGGCTGGTTAAAAAATATATATATACAGTTGCCTACCAGGAAAAGTCATTGATCGCGATCTTCATCTTCCTCCTGCGCACTAAAACCACTAAAGTCGTCTTCTTCAGTGTCGGAATTGAACAGCCTCAGAATTACCGGTACTTCGTCACACACTTCCTCAGTCTCTCTTTCGTTGTCGCTCTCGATGTCACTTACGTCTCGAGGCAAATTTGCCCTTGAGCTTGTGCCGTCCTCTTCATCACGCAGCAGTCCAGCCTTTCGAAACCCGCTGGTGATGGTAGATTTTTTGACACTGCTCCACGCTGTTAGGATCCACTGGCAGACTTGAGCAAAAGTTGCTCTTCGCATGCTATTTCCTTCTTCGACGGCCAGATCGATCGCCTTTAACTCGAAAGCTGCATCATATGCATTTCTTCGTGTGTTTTCCATGATGAGGGGGTGTGCATGAAGCGCAAAATGACTGATCTGAAGAATTTAGTGTGAGTGCATTTGATTTAATTGATTTAATTTGATTTAATAACAATTTCATTGGTCCACTGTGACCTGTTCGGTAATTTCATTGGTCCGATGTGACGAGGCTAAATGTTTTGGCGGCATGAAGCTCGTTAGCCCGTAAAAATCCATAAATTAGCCGCATCATTGTTTAAGCCGCAGTGTTCAAAGCGTGTGAAAAAAGTAGCGGCTTATAGTCCGGAAATTACGGTAATGCAAAAGAAGCGACTTGAGAGCTAGTCCAAATTTCGACTTAATATCTATATTATAGATACTGATCACATCACAAGTGGTATACATGGTGATATTTGCTTTGTTCTACCTGCCCTGCATATGTGCCGAAATAATCAATAGTTTGTTGGTACTCCTTCTTATCCTCCTAAAATCTCTCTTTTTTTTTTTCCTTTCCCCCCAGGGATCTGGGATGATGCTTACCACATCTAAACTACCACAGCTTGGCCTGGTAGTAACAAGTTGGCTTGGAGGACTCTTCACTTGTTTGTTGTTTTTACAGTATAACTCACCAAAATGCGCACCTGAATACGTTCCCCCGTTCCAGCCCGAAATTTACAAGAGCGTAAACTTCTCGAAACCCATTTCGACCAAATCTGGTCAGACCGGGGAGGAAAAACCCATCCTGCTGCTGTGGTTCTGGCCTGAAAACTACAGGTGGAACTTTCAAGACTGTAAGACCATATACAACATCGACGGCTGCCATTTGACCGATGACAGAAACCTTTACAACCAAGCGGACGCGGTCCTCATTTTCCACAAAGCTATCCAACATGATCTCTCCAACCTTCCGCCGTCTCCCCGGCCACCGTTTCAAAAATGGATCTGGCTCCATGTAGAATCGCCGACCAACACGCCAAGGATCCCAGGCGTGGAGAACCTTTTTAACCTCACGCTGAGCTACAGACGGGATGCGGACATTTCTGTGAGATATCCACTCACCGTCAGCAAAAAACCAAACGAGGACTTTGTGATCCCGAAGAAGGACAAACTCCTCTGCTGGTTCGTGTCCAACCTTGCCCCTAGTACCGGAATAGGGACCAGGATGAGCTACTACAACGAGTTAAAGAAGTACATCACTGTGAGCATTTTTGGAAGCATGACTGGAACGCGCATGAGAGATGAAGACTACTTCCCCACCATGTCTAGCTGTAAGTTCTACCTTTCTTTCGAGAACTCCATCCACAAGGACTACATCACAGAGAAATTAAACGGTCCTCTTGCAGCCGGGACCGTCCCTGTCGTCTTGGGGCCGCCGAGACAAAATTATGAAGACTTTGCTCCGGGTAACTCCTTCATTCACATTAACGACTTCCCTAACGCCGAAGCGCTGGCTAATTATCTGCTCAAGCTGGACAAAGACGATGAAGCTTACAGACGCTACTTCGATTGGAGAAAACACGTGAGAGCGACTCCGCATCTGACCCTTTGGAATCAAGAGTTCATCTCATATATCTGTCACGCCTGTGAATACATTGGAAGGCACAGAGAGTACAAAGCTGCACATGACATCTACAAGTGGTGGTTTTCATAAGGAAGAACTTGAACTTAGATTTCTTTGCAAGTTGATAATGATTCCTGAACCCTTTCTCTATCACTATTGTAATGTTTACCTGAATAATCTCAGTACTGGACAGTATTCTGATTGGATTAAAGATGTGGAAATGTAATGGGGTTTAGTCATGTACCATGTCTGGAAAGATGACCTTCTGTAAAATGAGCAGTACAGTAGTCCAAACCCCAGTTTAGGTATAGGTTATAATCCCATCTGAAAGGAAATGTTCAACTTATAACCTGCACTGAAACAGGCTTCAATACTCTCAAGGAAGTATTCACCACAAGAAAACTGAAACCAAGTCACACTTCCGGTGGATTCAGGTTTTGAGTTCCTAGCACAGGCACCAACTTGTGGTAGAAATGAACACACACCGTTCTCTGAAATGCTTTTGTTAGTGTGACAGTACGTCCTCTTTTTCCGCAGACACGTCCCCTTTTTCAGTCCTTAAAAAAGCATCTAAATTTGAGAAACTGTCCGGGATTCGGCCTTTAGCTTCATTGTGACGTGCTCACGGTCTAATAATAGTGCAACGTCTATAGCGTGTGTTTGCGTTGCTTTAACCCCTCTCTGTAATTCCCGCCTTCTCACACACCGATTGGTCCGATTATAAAAAGCTTGCAGCACCTTTTGGTCAAATTCCTACCTCTCAACCGTTAGCCTACTCTCAGCGAATGCACAAAGATGAAGCGCTGTTGTGTACGCCATCAAACAGGTGCTTGACAATAGCAGCAAATGAAAGCTGTCCTGAGTCGAACAGTACTATATTTGCACTTATGGGAATTAATTGAGCCAACCCTGCGTTTCCAGGCAGGTTCATCACATCCTCACTCGTTTTCTACTTAATCCTTTCCATCGCATCAGCGTGTGTTTACACTTGCATTTACTGAAATGAATAATTTATTAAAAACTAAAAATGAACTTACCTGACTTTCAGTCTTTTCCCTGAGTCCGATAAAGAACGGAATTTCAGACATTTGTAGGAATTCACAGCAGCGAATCCTGTTGTCGTGGGATACCAGTGAGTTAGTGATAGATTTTTTGTTTCGTGACTAAATTTTTTTAAATAAATAAATAAATAAATAAATAAATAATCGCACTTGACAATACTCACAAGCGTCGTAGGTCTGCAAAACGAGCCAATCAGAAACAAACACTGTTTCCAGTGAAATGCTCCTTACCCTAGAAACCAATAGTACAGTTAAATCATATATATATATATCATAGAAACATGAAATGGAACCCTGACGTTATTTGAAAATGAATTCATATGAATGAACTGTTACACCAGCCAGGGACAGTGCACCACTACGCCACCGACGCGGGGATCCAACCCGGACTTTAAAACATTCTTCCTCGTTTATCATTTCTTTTTCCTCTTAACAGACTACACGGATGACACGAAGGACTGCCACTGACATGGAACTCACCATTTTCCTATTCATTTGAATAAGTTCTGAGCTGTTTAAACCTTGACTCTTTTTTTGCATATGATCTTTGCCTTGTCTGCCTTGTTTCTCCATATTTTGAGGAATAGTCCTCTGTCCTGTTTTGCTCTGGTTTACCATGGGCCTAGCGTTTGCTTAGCATCTTCAATAGGTTCCTCAGATCTGCATTCTCCACCTACTTAGCGTCAACGTGTTAATGGGTTCATTCGGGTAAAATTGGCTTCCCTTCTTCCTTTTAATCTTCTTTTAATCTTATGAGTTTTCGTATTTTAAGTCTAGCTATATTCCTAAAAATGATCGTTCGCCATGTCCGCTGACGGTGATACAAACGGGGAAAAGGTCCCGGTGTGGTTATAGGAAATATAAAGCGCTCGACCAATCAAATTAGCGGACCAGGATTAACTGTTGTATAATGGCCTCTAATGGATTTCATAGTTTTAAAAGTTTATTTACAGCCTAAAACGTTACGTTTTGAATGATACATTGTGCTTAAATCAAACTGTCAGACAGTGTTCTTGTGGAGCCAATATATCGAATATCATGGAAAAGTTCACTTTTTTCCCCCCATAATTTCATTCAACTAAGTGAAGAAAAACCCTGGAATATGAAAACACTACCATTTTTTTACATATCGTGATGCGTACTGTCTGTGATACAGCCTGATGTGAAGGTGTGTTAATGTTAGCAATGTTAGCTCTCGACGAAGCTGCCTCAATTTATCAGGATCAGTCCATACGGAATCTCTCCAGATCCTTCACATCTCGAGGTCCGCGCTGGTCGACTCTCCTCTTCAGTTCACCCCACAGGTTTTCTACGGGGTTCAAGTCAGGGGACTTGATGGTGGTGTGGTACGATAAGGACTTTGGACTTCAGGCGTAAACCTGACTGGTTCATGGAAAGCTGTTTGAGTTGCATGCAAGCTCACTTACCGTGAGAAGCTTACGGTGTAATCTGCAGCCGAATAACGTTACGATCAGCTTCTTTTCCAGAAACAAAATGATAAATCAAGGTAGCCCAGTCTAGCGCTCTCCCGGGTTAACAATCATTTCAGCAGTATTATTTTTGGTCTGTCATTTTTAGATCAATAAACTAATCACAATCATTAACAAGTGTCTGTGGTATAAGAGGAATTAAACACTTTTTGGGTGGACTGTGATGGGGAACTTCAAGGTGGTAACAGTAAATATTCTCCAAGATGGGCCATATCGCACCACCTGGCCAGAGATTATTTTCCTCACTCAATATATATATATTATATATTAAAACATGACAAGTTGTTTAATTATTTAAGTAAAGCATTTAACATGTTGTAGTGTGGCAAACACCAGTACCCTTTAGAAATATGGGTATGATTAACAATAAAACAATTACCAATAATAATAATAATAATACCCTTATAACAATGTGAAGTAATTTTTTTTTCCTAATAGACATTGGCTTCAGGGTTTGAAGTCCATAAATCTGCTTTATGACAGTTTCGAAAGGAAAACGAAAGTGGAAGAGATGGAGGACATAAAAGCAGATAATCTACAGGTTTAAAATAAAGCATCTTAACATATAGAGTGATTAGGCTAATCAAAAATTTGACATTTAAAAAAATCAAATTGCAGCAATTTGAAAAGAGAAAGCAAAACAGAATGGCGTCGGTTAAACGGCTACGATCGAATGATATTACCTTATTTCTAGACCATTAAAGACTGTTAACATGTTCATTAAGACAGAGCAGAGGAACATTTGAGTATTAACGACAAACATTTGCTAATTAACCATCAGTCCTCAAAGAAGGGTAAATGTAAACGCATTTAGAAATGTCTCTGTTAGAGTTGTCCACTGATTACTGGTGAAAATCTGTTGTATAGACTTGAATTTGGTAACAGTCTCTTCACAAGGCACATATCTGGTAGCGTTTGTGATCTGCTGTATATTTTGTATATATTATATTCGTATAGTCTTGCTGCAGGTCTTTTGCAGTCAGTTACTCGAGGGTTTTTCACAACCTCCGAAATCTCAGAAATCTGCTTGCAGCCATTGATGGCTTCCTTTGTCTGCTCCGTCCAGGTATTTCATGTGTTCCAGCACAAGAACACCTTGTGCATGGGCTGCTCATAAGGAATGGGGTAAGATTCCTCAGGAACTTTGCCAGAAGCTCTGCATGACGTTTACAGCAGGTCATAACAGCCAAAGGGTGCTCTGCTACGTACTAAAGATGCCTGAAACTGGAGAAATCATTATAAGTTGCATTTTCAGTTGAACTTGCAGAAACCGCTTGAAGCGTTCGTCGTGTTGAATGATTTCAATCGCTTTTGTTTGATTTGTTCATCGCAAACAGCTGAAAGCTTGTCGATTTTTGACGATAAACCTGATCCGCTAAGGGGGGGGTCGAGTCAGGAAGGCTCGGCTGAAAGACCCTCCATCTCAGGAAAAACCTCTGAATGGTCTGGCTATATTTTATAATAATAATAAAAAAATAGCTAGCTAAATAAACATTGGCATGTTATCCGTGGGCATCAAAAATGATAAATGAGCCTAAAATGTAAGACTTATTCAGAATTTTTGTTGTTACACAAGGCAAGACAATAAATACATTTGACTCAACACAAACCATTTCCAGTTAAATCAAATGAAATCAAAAACAACAGACTTCTGAATGCAAACAAATGACATTTTATGGTTCATACCTCAGGCGCTGTTACTTTCTTATCTTCAAAACCGCCTGTTTAAAACAATAACCGGAACGTGAATTTCTGGAAAGGGCCGCCGTTCGGCTTTTTAAAATGAAAAATTCTATATAAGTTAAAAAAGAAAAAAAAAAAAAGAGCTTACCTGTCTCTCAGTCTCATCCCTGTATCATATACAGAACATCATTAGATAGACAACAATTTCCGACAAATCTGTCTGAATTCTAAACTCCAGTTGAGTTTTCGTCAACATTTTAACCAGTGAAATTGTAAGAAAAGCTTTTTATCCATTACTTTTCATTTCTTGCGCAAAATTGCACAATCACTGTAATATAACATTATCCCTTATTCATCTCTTTTTAATGCGAATGATGTATTAGGAATCGTTATGGAATTGCAACGGTCATGGCATGTCGCTTTTATTATAACCGATGGCTTTGGACAGTACTCACAGGCGTTGTAGATTTGCAAAGCGAGCCAAGCAGAAATAAACACCGTTTCCAGAGATAAAACAATCACTCGTAGATCTCCGATAGTCCGTGCTCCGTTCCCTAGAATCCAGTACTGCGGTTAGATCTCACATCTTACTGTATATCAAGTACAAACATGAATGAACTGGAAAGCTGATCTCGTTTAAAATTTGTAGGGATTCAAGCTTGTGAGAATTGTTGTTGGATTTCATATGAACGACGAGGGATTTGTTCCTATAGGGCTACGTGATACCTATATTAGCATAAACCAACATTAAACATCAGCTGTTTTTTTCCCCAGAAATTTTCTTTTTTTTTCTTTTTTTTTCTTTTTTTTTTAATGTATGTATAATTTATCATGAAATCCTACTGTTCAGTACCTGCTTTCAGGATCAGTTCTGTGGTGAGAGCGATTGCATTTACAGCACTGAGGCCTACAGCTCCAAACATGTAGACCATAATGTGAAAATAACCTGTAATTCAGAACACACTTATGAGTTATGACTATTTTGCTGATTCAAAAACAAACAGAACATACTAAAATAATGACATCATTACAAATAGGATAACGCCGGCCCAAATTTAGCCTATTACCCAAAGACACTTAAAATTCAACATGGAAGCAAATACTCACATAATCTTCTAATATCCTACATATCCTACTACTCCTCATATTATCCTTATAATAATCCTAATACTCCTTTTTATTGTTCTTATAAAGTTAGAATGTTATGTGTGTGTGCGCTGGGGCCTTTGGGTGTGTGTGTGTGAGAGAGAGGGAGAGACAGAGAGTGTGTGTGTGTGTGTGTGTGTGTTATGTCTGCACGCCCGTCCTTGACTGTGTGTGTGTTAGCTGTGTGTGTGCGTTTCCTTAACTCTCTTTCTCTGTGACTAATAAACCAGTGTGTGTTAATCTTAAAATGTGAATCCGATTCATCAATATCCGCCTAATACCGCTTCTGTGTGTCTAGGTGCCCGTCATTTTTCCTTCTTTCCTTTATTGGAGGGGCTGGATTTGGATCTGAACTCTCCCTATCAGATCGCGCATCTCACAGCTGACATCGCTGTGTTACTTGCCGTTCTTCGCACCCCCTCTGGAAATGGAAATGCGGGGTTCCCCCCACCTCTCAGATACAGAATCCACCCCGCGAATGTGTGTATTGACGCCTCTGCACAGACAGACCCTCTGCCTGACCCTCCCTCCAGCTTTCAGTCTGAGGATGATATCGCCTTCTCTGATCTGGGCCCTGACCGTTCTTCCCTCTTCTCACCTGGCAGTCCGCCGTACTCTCAGTATTCTCCTTATTTCACCCTTGCTGGCTATCCCATGTCCCCAGGACGCACCCCATTTTCTTCCCCCTACCGCTCTCCTCAGGATTACACACCCACCAGTCCTGTGAATTTTCAATAAAATTACATAGTACTCATACTAGGTCTCCCTCGTGTTTATTTCATGTCATTTTTATCCACAACAATAATAATTCTGATCTGCCCAGGACATTTCAGTACCATGCCACCAGTGGACACCCTCCCTCAAACTCCTAGAGGCACTTTCTTGTTGGTCAAGCTCATTTCCGGGAATTAAAACGCATAGCTTGTTAGTATCATTGCGAAGTCTTGCCAATTGTTCTGAGCTGCTGCCTAGTACTTGCTTTTTCATGTTTGACCCTTGCCTCTCTGATTAACCGTTGGACTTGTACCCTGGTTTTAGTAATACTGCGATTATCATGTTTGACCCTTGCTTCGTTCTCTGATCACTCTCTGGATTTTCACCTTGGCTTAAGTGCTTATTCACTATGAGTCGTGGACATGTCCATTCATTTTTTAATCGGTGTTGGGTAAGTTACGCCAAAAAAAAAAAAAAAAAAGTCATCCATCACCGATGAATAGTTACTACTTTAAAATTGTAATCTGATTACGGCATGTAAAATGTCATCAGATTACTAATGACTTTAAGTTCACGTTACTTTCAAAACCTCTCAAACCTACAAAAATACGCTACAAAGTGAAACTCGTAGTTCTTTCAGTAATTTTAGCGCGCGTCAATGTATGACATGATCAGAAAAAGTTGGCTTTAACATTAAAACTTGCCTCGGGTGTCGTCACTGTTCGTCGGACTACCAGGCTGATAAAATATCAAACTTTTCTAACTGGGCTAGTTTGGTGTCGCTAGCCAAGGGGAGGAACAGCTAAGCAATCATTGTATGGGTTTAGCTGCTACAGTGCCATACAGAGTACATTATCATTCCTTATTCCCTGCTCATATCATGTTCACGTAAACTGGAGCTCATATAGACATTTAGACGCCTTGTTTTCCTGCTCAGCCTCACAGGATGTTACTCTTCCAGTTTCAACCCCCATTACTGGTTTTACTGGGGCAAAACCTGATTTATTTTAAAAACGCATTTTACTTAATATAGCTGTCTTAACAATAAATTTGTAACGCAAGTAACAATTTTTTTTTTACATCAGTAACTGTAATCAAATGACATTAATTTATAATGTAATGCATTCAATTTCTGCGTTGTATTACCGCATTACACTGTTAATGTTACTGCGTTACATTATCAGAAAAGTCGTTAGATCACAGTAACGCGTTGACACCCAACTCTGATGCTGGTAAACCTCCTGCAAATGGACGCTCACAGTAGAGAACACTATAAAATTCCATATGGTAAGTAAAACATATAACGATCAGACTCACCAGGTAAACGTTTCGGATGTTTGAACAAACACGTCGCCGCCAAAACGTGGATCAGTGGCGTGAGAGCCAGATATCCGGCACGCTCTGTAACAGCATTCAAATGTATTACTCAGTTTGTCTCATTTTCATTTGTTCGGTCTTTAAACTGTGGGTTTTCCAATGCATAATTAATTAATGTTTGTTAATTAAACAAAGGTGTTTTTTAATTAAAAAAAATTTAAAAAACACCTATTTTTCTGCTTTGTGTAACAAGACCTTTGAAAACCGAACTTTCCAGCATCATATTTTACCAATCTCACCGCTCAACATATCTAACTATTTATTTATTTATTTATTTATTTATCGATTCATCGTTGCCGATGGGTGGAAAAACAAGGCAGCTAATTGGTAATAGTTAGCATATTATACCAGCTCAGGGGATAAATACTACTGGCTATTATATAGGTATGAACTACTAAATAGTTAATGTGAATGCAGTTCAACTGTGTAAAGAAGTATCCTGTACAAAGAACAATTACTAATTCATTTTCGCACACCATAGAGAAAAATCACATGCATTTCACACGAAATAAATAAGGTGCATTGAAATGGTAAAACTGATGCTGAAGCTGATGTTAATTTATTATTATTATTATTATTTTTTAAGCTGTATATCTGTTGTAACACGAAGCAGAAAGTAAAATCACCTTACTCTGTAAAACCTCCCGACTTTTTCTATATCCGTCTGTTTACGATTTACAAATGACAAATTGGGATTATTTTGTACCTTTGTGTTCCGTCATGATGTATATACAACTAAAGTACACTATGCCATGCACGGTGATTAGAAACGCAACAACGACCCCGCAGAATAAATCTGTAAAAAAAAAAAGGTTAAAAAATCATTACAAAAAGAATTATTATTATCTACAAATGACAGTGAAGCTGATTAAATGCAAGCCCTGAAAACCATTAGAATGACTACAACAACTCGAATTTCCTTTTGTTTAAATACGCCATGTTTCATAAGATCT
This sequence comes from Ictalurus furcatus, assembly GCF_023375685.1. Classification (NCBI taxonomy): domain Eukaryota; kingdom Metazoa; phylum Chordata; class Actinopteri; order Siluriformes; family Ictaluridae; genus Ictalurus; species Ictalurus furcatus. Next base: position 1,820,508 of record NC_071257.1, read on the forward strand.
AAACAACGGTAAATCTAAGTGTGCGTGGATTGAAAAAGACACAAGATGTGACGAAACGTTCTCATACTTACATCCTTTTTTCCGACAGTGTGAGCTGCGTTCTTGTCTCGGTCTTTGGTAGCAACGCAATAAACAAATCAATACTAACCATGCAAATATAAACATGACACCTTCAAACAGAATCATCCATCCTGAAATTAAAGGGGGTAAAAAAAAAACAAACACGATTATTAAATGCTAACCAGTCATTTTTCAAATAATAAACCGAGACCAGCAAACTCTATGTACATTCAACAATTTACTTCTAATGAAATAAATGTGTAAAAACGCATATTTCTTATTAAATACGACTAACAAGCGTTTAATAGGTTGGTGTAGGTACTTACCTCTTTTAACAAATCCTTTGAATGTACGAGCGAAAAGAATAAAAATGCTAATTACACCCAGGCTGTATATTGTCACAATAAGAGATGACAGAGCAATTTCCACACCTGTAAAATAAATATATCATACGTGTGTAGAATTCCGACAGATTTTCAGTTTATAATGAATCCCTGTCCCGGTTATGATACGTACATACCAAAAGGTTTTCCTTCGAAAACGTGCCGTTGTAGAGAGAGCACCATCATCATCACCATGGCCGGAGGTGCTAATACACAAATGAGCTCACTGATGGCTAAACGCCCCGAGAGGTAAATACAGTCACGGGGCAGATTGAACAGAAATGTACAGGGGTTTAGATTTGTTACTGACTCGCCGTCTTTCTATTTAAAGCTCCGTCAGGGAAAAATATTCAGAGCACGTTATCCGGAATCACAGTGAGCTTTATTGTCAAGTGTGCTCACACAGACAAGGAAGTTGATTTAACTGCTATGGACAGCTATGCAAGGGGTAATGCACTGTACAGAATGTTGGGGGTATATCCAGGTAATAGAATAAATAGAAGTGAACTTACAATTGTACGTAAGGGGAAACTCACCGGGGAAAAAATCGCAGGGAGCTAGGAGGGTCCTTGGTGGCAGTTAACGGTTTCAAGATCTGAATGGTTTTAGTCTGGTGTATCTTACTGATCTCCTCAAGTAGTACAGAATTCATTCTGAGGCTCACTCCAGCTCAGCAGGTGGAACATGCTTTTCTTCTATTCTTATATATGTATACACATATATATTTTTTAAATCCAGACTGAAAATTACTTGCTTAACGTGACCTATTCACACTTCCTTTCATATTCTGTAGAAATTCTGACACATGTAGAATCAATTCAGTAATGATTTTAGACAGGTATATTACCTACACCAGCCAGAACCACAGTGGTACGTGCTGACGTGTTCATAGCATGGACCTCACATATGAATTCTCCTTTATCTTCCATCTGTACATCCATCAGCTTTAGGGAAAAGTTCCCTTTGGAGATTTCAGAAGAAAAGAGCTCAACTCTATCCCAGTAACTCTCATGTGAGGACTCGGGGATGGTAACATTATTTTGATAAAGCAGGACAAGGACATTTTGGTCTCCGTCTGTCCTTTTCCAGCTCACTTCTTCTATCTTACTGGCTGGTACTTGTCCATCTAGAGAACAGTTCAGGATGACCTCTTCACCCTTGTAGGCAAAGACAGCTTGGTCTGCTCCCATCACCTGAAGATGCTCACGGCCGTGGACATGGAGACCTGGATTAAGACCAAACCATGCATGGATCCACACATGTACAGAAGCATAATGGAATTGTTCAGAATGTCTTTTGGTGTGCAACAACTAAATAACTGAACATAGAAATCATTCAAGATAAACCATTTCATTAAATATGATCCAGTGCTATAGTTTCAAATTTTCTGTTGGAATGTCGCAAATTATTTTCCCCTGAAAGATTATTCTAGCATGTAAATTGAGTACAATTAGTACTGATTACATGAATATTGTATCATTATGCATATTTAAGAAAAAAGCCTTGCCTTCATGTCCCACAGCAAAAGCAAACACTAAACACACAGAGAAATGCATTTAGCTTGTTGTCCCTTTCATCAATTTCACTTCAACTGAGAGAACCTACCTGGATTTTTAAATTATGTTATGCAATGAGGGACATGTGTAAACTTGAAAGGGGGAAACGTGCCAAGTATCAAAACCAACACCTATCAGTACTGATCGTTCTTGGCAACTATGTATAAAGTATTTGTCGGACAACCTTATCCCTTATCCACAGTGGCTTACATTTATCTCAATTTACACAAACGAGCAGTTGAAGGATAAGGGCCCAGCAGCACTGGGATTTGAACTCACAACCTTCTGACCACTTGTCCAACATTTTAACCACTAAGCTACCACCTCCAAACGTACATGAAGGGAATGACCAGACTGGCTCGAGCCGACCGGAAGGCTACAATAACTGAAATACGCACTCTTTACAACCGTGGTGAGCAGAAATGCATCTCAAAACAAACAAACAAACAAACAAAAAGTAAGTAAAAGCAGGTAGACTTGAAGGAAACCAAATGGAGCGTTAATGGACTTGGGACACCAAATCAGGAATGAATCAGCTGCCTGTATGCCTTACACTATAGGCTCTACTGTATATTATTATGAAGCATGTAAGGCTCTCTCCCAATTTAACAAGCTTTAGATGTTCAATCTGATCTCAAGCAACATGCGTGAACTTGCATATTTTTAATGTGAGTTTGGTGTGATCTCATATAGTCGCCTGCTTCTGTGTGTGTGATTTTTTTTTGCTTACCTGGGTCGGAACCTATGGCAGTAGTAAAACTTGCCCTTAGTATACAATATGACTAGTGCCATATTCGAAGTAAAGCTGTAAGTTTGCTAACTGAACTGAACTCAAGCGAACTCCGAACTGCAATCTGCTCACACTTCTTCCTCCTCCCTCTCGTATGCAATTGATTAAAGCCTGAAGATAAACTGTGCAGAACAGACTGTGCTCTCCCATGAGAAAATCATTTATTTAAAGACCTACGCCTCAGCACTATCCCTTGGGCAGTAACAGCGAGTACAGAACAGTCTTACCTCCCGGCAGTGTGAAATTTGACTTGTCATTGTTGTGACAGAACGGCTGAGATCCAGACACCACATGATATCATTATAAAGTCTGTTGGAAGACGTTGCGGCCCCGATAATGAATTCTTCATAGATCATGGGATCCAGAGTGATCTTTTGTGACTACTACAATACAAAAGTAAATACAAAACACGAAGAGCAAATTTTTTTTTTGTTATTATATATAAATACATGGAGCCATTTCTGAATATAACCATATCTAGAGTGCATGGTCCCCTGTCTCGATGTCTCATTCCAATCCCCACTCCACAAGAGGTCTCTATCGCTAAAATATATGGTCACTTCTGGGTCAGTTTCACCACGTGGTTTTATTCATCACGTTATTCTCACGATGTCACGTGTTTACTCGAGTTAACATGCAATGTCTGTATACAACACGATGGAATGCACTATTTTAAATATGTACTAATACATAATCTCTTGAGGAAGAAAAAAAAAAAAGGCGGACATGTGAAATGTGTCTAATTTCCTCTATGAAACATTACACAATGCTCACCGTCTCATAAACCATCAAAAGGAAGAAACAGATAGAGAGAAATAATCAGACTTGCTATCTTTTCTTATTAGGCTTTCTGATTGTTAAGAGGCTTAAGGGAGTTTGGCACACACAGAGAGTCAGTTGGCGGTATTTAAACATTGATGCGGTAGATCAGATAAACTGCAGGTGTATAGGGATTAAAACGGTGTTAAGTCCGCAAATCCACATGACACGTTTCACACCGAGTCCCTTTTTAGTTAGGTTTGGGTGTCTATGGTACATCTCTCTCTCTCTCTCTCTCTCTCTCTCTAGGATTTTTCACATGTTTAGAAGGCATTCTTCTCAACATGACTTCGAAAAAGCTGTGTATTCCTCAATAAACCTCTAGAAAACTTTAGCTTTTACATTGCACAAGGTGAAACCCTCAAAGTAAAATAAAACTGGATGTACTCTATTGCAGAAAAACAAACAAACAAACAGGTAGCTCTCCAATCCACTGGAGAATACATACATTCTCAGCTGACCACGTAGAGAAGTACACACCGCCCCCTGCTCGAATACCTTCTGGTGTGAGCTGCTGATGTGATGGTATGTGACGGCCTGCATCCTCGAGCCTGAACTCGGGTCACTACATAGGTGTGGAGGCATCTGTTGGTAATACCAGAAACACCAATCAGCTCTCTGCTCGTGTTTTCCATTCATGGTTACAGATTACGTTGGCTTCAAGGGCAAATATGTGGCCATATGGTGCTTTTCTTCCATCCTGGAGCATTTTTGCATTAGAGCTTTTCTTGCAAAATCAGTTTTCCCACCAACTTTCTGTTAATTAATCCAAACTGATCGATAACAAAAAAAAAAAATATCGCACCTTGAACACTCATTAGTACCAGTGCAGCATTACACCTCTACATCTACATTCATACATTTAGCAGATGCTTTTACCCAAGGCGATAAAAAACAAAAAGATCTCCTACGTTCTAGACACATGCCCCTGTCTTCCAGCCAGCACCTCCCTTCTGAGAACCAATATCACTTCGATTTTATGCTTTCATTTCACAAAACATTGCCCTGGCAATCGAAACTCTCCATAATGTAATCTCCTAGTTCACTGAACACTAAATATTGATGTACGAACCGTTGACTCGGTGGGTCAGATCAAATATCTTAGAGCAGGTATGGCAGAAAAAAACAAAACAAAAAAACCCCCCCCAAAAACAGTTTAAGTTCCGGTCTTTAAATACCGCACCATGTAAAACATAAACACTCCATTTTCTCAATATCTAAATTTCACGCTTTTATTTACCGCATCCTGAACTGTAATGAATGGAACGTTCAATTACTAGACAACACTGTGTTTCGTTTCACCTTGAGAGTTTACTCGGTGTTTTTCATTACCTTCTTGCTTGGGACAGACAAATTCAATCTATAGGTAACAATCTACAGGAAAAAAAAACACAACAACAATAACAACAACAACAACAAAAAACGCAGCTTGTCCAAGCGTAAAGACTCTTGTCCTAAAGATTTAGTGCATGGTGGAAAACTAAGTTCAAAAAGATAAATAAACATCACTGCATCAACCATTATTTGTCTTTCTTTGTTAAATAGCAACACATAAAATATATTTTTTTTATTTATTACTTCCACCATACAAGTACCTGCGAATGAACTGCTGCCATGGAAACGATAATGTACAGTATTAGAACGAGCGCGTTAATACGAACCTGTGATTCTGTTCGAGAAAATTCATCAACACCTTCTGACCAATCAGAATTGGGAAATGAACAGCGCTGTGGTATAAACACTATAAACATCTTTTGAGTTTGATTCAAAAGACTGACCAGTACCTAACTTGTGACAATGGAAACCAAAAACAGGAAACATTACCATATAAGGAAAATGGAAATTAACGTCAGAAAACAGAGAACACAAAAAGGTCAGATTTGTAATATATGCATACGGATACAAATCTTGCGATATATCATTGCCATTTCTAAACTAACACCCATTTACAGACTTATTCTGAGGTTTCTTTTATGGAGCTTTTACAAGATGCCAAATTGACTCAGCTCTTGTCAGACCGCAAGCAAAATCGATGCGTAACCATTACTGCACTCCAGACACTTCTTCCCATGCTGCTCTTACTCTTCGGCTGAACCATAAAAGGAATGGTTTACTATGAATCGGTCAGTAGATTCAGTCTGATGTGTTCCAAACAAGTATGAATTCAGGTACAAATAAGAGGTGCAATATTTATTTATTTATTTATCCAAAGGAAACGTGCCGGAAATTGTACTGGAGCGTGATGAGAGGAAAGTTTTCAATTTTATGCAGGTGAGCGTTCAGATATGAAGCTTGATTAAATGTGACCATGAACAGTGCATTTTCTGCTATAACATTTATTTACGCATCCATAGTAACAGCCTGGTCATGGTTGCGATGATTTGAATCAGGCTACTACAGTAGTTTGTTTACGTCTTTGAAATGGAACTAATGACTTTTATTGGGAAGGAAATGACTTGGGCAGGTACAAAGTGTGAGCAGGACTGCAAAACAGTATTATACTTTGCTATTGTTATTAAAAAAAAAAATCCCACCAAACCAAACAAAATCCATCCATCCATCCATCTTCTATACCGTTTTATCCTTTTCACGGTCACGGGGAACCTGGAGCCTATCCCAGGGAGCATCGGGCACAAGGCAGGGTACACCATGGACAGGGTATCCTGTCCAGGATACCTGGATACCTGGACAGGGTACCAGGATACCTGGATACCAGGATACCAGGGTACCAGGGTACCAGGATACCTGGACAGGGTATCCTGCTCCATCGCAGAGCACAATCACATACACATTCACACACCCATTCATACACTACGGACACTTTGGACATGCCAATCAGCCTACCATGCATGTCTTTGGACTGGGGGAGGAAACCGGAGTACCCGGAGGAAACCCCAACAGCACGGGGAGAACATGCAAACTCCACACACACACGGCCACGGTGGGAATCGAACCCCGGACCCTGGAGGTGTGAGGCGAACGTGCTAACCACTAAGCCACCGTGCGCCCACCAAACAAAATACCCCCCCAAAAAACAAACAAAAACCACCCTTCTTTGAGCTTAAATCCGAATACGATATGAATATTTAAAGCACTAAACAGACATAGACTTAGACTTCTGTTATTTTACGTTCTACATTAAACCCAAATAAAACGCATTTGCCTGCACTTATTAATTCGTATCTCTTAATTTAGTCCATTCTTTCTAAGCAGGAGTCCATGCTGTGCGCACATACTTGTGCAAGTTAAAAATCCCACCTGTTTTAACAACAACAACAACAACAACGACAAATCAATAAAATAAAACAATATACTCGATACATAATAAATCTCAGCCAAGGACGCGACGCCTTTGCAGAGCTGTTCTCTATTGCGATCTGCTTCTCGGAGCCACGTAAGATTAATCCACAATTCATCATAAACGTTTAAGGTTGCAAAAGCGTTCTCCAGCGATTAAGAGCTCGCGGTATGCTATTAAAGCCCCACAAGGTTTAAAAAATAAAAACACATTAAATTTCAAACAGACGAAAACGATCATTACGTCTCGAAAGTGGTAAAAAGTTACATGAACTCCTTTACGATGCCAATTAAATTGTGATGTTATTATAATACCTCATAGTTCTTATTGTTTTTTTTTTCACACCAGGCCAAGGAAATGAGTATTATCTCCCCAAATCATTTCAAATATCGATCCCCAGGGTGCATTAGAGAGCCACCGGGGATATTAAGCAGCATTTATGTGTATTGCACGAGAGTGCGCCTAAATAAAGCATGCTCCGGAGAAAGGCTTCGCCCGTAAAGCTCCTATTGAGATGCCCTCAAGCTAAACTACCCAATCGATACTGAAGCAAAGGGAAGTTAGTGGACAAATCGATACTTCTCCGAGGGAGAAATATGTTTCTGCCAAATCCGTCAGGGGTCTGATAAAAGTGCTGTCGTGCAACTGTGGCAAGCGAACAGCCTCATGAAGAGGTCTGAAATAACACGGGTAGGTATGTAAAGCCAGCCAACAGTTCCAATGAGCCCTACAAACCAAGCATCATGTCTTCCTTAAACCGTCAGGAAAATACTTCTCAACTGCATGCATTTTTCAACGTAATCCAAAGCGCTGTTGAATTCTCGATTCTGATTATTTAGAAGGTGTCGATTGGTTCATTTTCTTTAACAGGAGCTCTCAGAGCGGTGCAGCAGGTGGTTGCAAACCCTGGGTTTATACTAATGCACTCGTTTTTAATACGTTAGCATTTGTAGACTAACAGCCGGTCGTAGGGTGTAATTGTTAATACGGACACGTTTGTGATAAAGAGGCATTTATTTAGCATTTATGGAAAGAGTCGAAAGTTGTTTTCCCATGAGGAAGTCTTCAGGACAGAGAAGGTGCTGTGTGGTTTCTCAATAACACGACAAGCTTGTCTTATTGACTTTAGGAGGCTGGTTAGGGAAGGACTCTTTACTGTTGCTACAACTCAAGCAATAACTTGTCTTGGGTTGGAGGAAAGTCAAATAACCAGTATGCCGACTGTTCGTGTTCAACAGGGCGTTACAAACTTCAAGTTTCCCCAAACACCCTTGAGTGACAGCCATTACTGTTGGGATTACTTCATAGATTACTGGGGACAGAGATGTTATTTTAAACGGCTTGAAGTGGAATGACTCAAAAACAGCAGGTGGATCATCAGCTACACGATCTTCCAGAAGTTGTTCCAGTGGGAAAGTATAGATTAAATTAGATAGTGTCATGTTGGAGCAGTTGCCTGTGTGAAGGAGGCCATAAGACCCCAGTATGTACAATACATTCGCTCCTTCAGTGCTGCGATACAGGCTACAGCGTGGACATTATGAATATTCAAGCTTCAGCCAGTTTTATCGAGGTTGATCGTTTTAGGATTTGCAAATCTATATTCAATACATGTTTCTCCATGTTTTGTGTTCGTTCTGTCAGAATGTACACGATCCAGTACAGCCAAAAAGATTAAAATAGTATGTACATTCTTAATATAAATTTCGCAAACAAGTTTTATCTTCCTGTTCAGAGCGGCATTCCTAAAATACTTTTGAAAAACAAAACAAGACTATTTGTAAATTAAGCGAGCCCGACATGGCGCTTGGAAACTCTTTATCAGCCTTGGATCATTTTTCTTGTGCGTCATTCCTCTAGAAGAGTTCCCCTATTTGCACTGATGAAATGCAGGAATTAAAAAACATTTTTTTATGGGTCAAGAATGTCAGTCAAGCTCCCATGGCAGGTAAATATGTAATCATGCAATCATCATTATTATATTTTTAAACAAGTGGAGCCAGATCCTCTGGGCTGGGTTGAATTGGAGGCTTGCCATGTCATGTTATTACGTCAAGCATCGGATTATATGGCCAAAGAAGAATAAACTCAGTTGACTTTGGTGTAGTTGGACAAATATCTCAACCTTGATCATGGACGTCCTTTTAGCTCGGTACGTTGTTCCACTTTCTTTATGACGCTCACGGTATGAAAGAGAGGACGTGCTACAAAGTTAGGCCTGTTCATTAATCCGTCAGCCATTTAACCATTTCAGCGCAAATATTTAAAAGAAAAAAAAAAAGAAAAAAAAAAGGTCGAAAATGATAGCACTGTTAAATTCCCAATTCATTGTCTTGTTAACTTCACGAGAGAGAACGAAGCGAGGCTGGACAGAGACAAAACTGTTTATAGTTGCGAAAACGTACCTTGGGAACAGGAACTAAACTTGTTTAGGTTGTACCACAACATAAGAAAAAAAACAAAAACAACAACTATAAACAGACACTATTAATATAATAGTGTAAACACCGGCAAATTTCTGTGGTATAAGAGAAATAAAACACTTCAGGATGTGCGGTCATTTGACAATTTCAGGTTAAAAGTATCTTCATCAAACCATTATTCGGGAACTATGTTCACTGACGGAGCAAAAATATTTTGCCACAGTGTGTCTGAAATGTCAGATTCTCAAAAATCTTTTCTTAAAAGTCTGTGATGGTGTCAGCGTTTGGAAAAATCGTGTCTTTCGTACGGTTCAATAGTTTAGGAAGTGTTTGGGGTAGAAACTTACACTCGCATGCTTTTATATTTTATAGATTTTGTATTAAGGGAAATTTTTGCTGACATTTATCTGCGAAAGTATGCGTCTTTAAAAACGATTTTCTTTTCTTTTTTTTTTGCTCTGTTTGTGGTGTTTATTTTGAAGAGCGGCTTGGGGGCAAAACCACGGCAAGACTGTGTGAAATTAGTCAAGTTCAATGTTGTAATTACAACATTTTTCTATGAACTGTGCCTTTCCAAGTTGGGGGTGTGTCAATAACAATAAATTAAGGTGGCTACCAATACGAATGTAACACCTACAGAAGATGGTACGATTTTACTGGTAGTTATGCATAACAAAATAAACCTCTTGTCTTTGGCGAGTTTTCTCACAACCTTTCTCTCAGTGTCCCTCCTAACCCCACCCACCCACCCACCCACTCGCAAACTTCTCAGGAGAGCACGAATGCAGCAATAGCAATAGCAATCTGTGCTGAAATAAATGCTATACGCCATATGTCTATTTGAGATATTGACATTTTATTGCCTGCTAAAACTAGGTATCAAAACTCTTGTATTAAAGGAAGAAATGAAAACCTGACTCATTTGCTGTGAGAGCAGAGGTTTAATTAATGCCCCAGGAGCTCCCAAACCCAATAAGACTTCGGCTGCTTTTTATGTTATTAAAAAGAGGCTTAAATCAATATTACAGCAATACTACAGTAAGACACACCGCATGTCCGGGATAGTCGTGTGACGATGAACAGCTGGAGGAAATTGAACACGAAGTTATTGCAAGCTTGTGAAGTCAGATATGTTCAGCTGGTGGTGTTGGATTGTATCCGATCTCAATTGTAGATAAAGTGGAAAAGTCTAAATATACCCTGGTTAATATTTAATCCACATCCTGGATCTGTGATGAGCAGTTCTTCTGGCTGCGTGTTGATTTGCCTTCAGTTGGTGTTCAGGGCAAAGATGAGTAACCCCTTTCTCAGGTTAACGGCAGCAAAATGCTACTTTTCAGTAGTGCTTCAATTTAATGACTTTGATGGCGGGGGGGGGGAAGAGAGATTCTACTTGGAACCCTTAGAAAACCGTTGCACATGTCAGCAAACCCAATCCTGTCTGAAAACATTAATGTGTCTTTTTTTGCTGCTCAAGAGATCCTTGACCTCATATTTTCTGAAACTTTCCGTCACATTGTCCTGCATAAAAAACTTTAACGTTTCCCAAAAGGGATAAACCAAATAAGCCTCTAGTGTGCTCGCTCACAGGACTCTATGGGGTTTCTATATATCTTAGACTCTCATTCTGTCTCACTCTCAAACTCACCTCCATGGGTTCCTTAAAGGTTCTCTGGAGAGGTAAATGTTTGTACCCTTCCTCAAGGGTTCTACTCGTAACCTTCACAAAAAACGTAAATATGTCAGAAACCATAAACGCACTTTTCATGCTCAAAAGGTCGCTGACATCATCATTTCTGAAGATGTTTTGATGGGGCAAGAGGCCAGTAACATAAAGGAGATGTCTGAATAAAAAGGTAATGAAGAGAACAATTCCGAGCATCAGCAATTATCCTCAAATGGCAAAGGACCCGTAGAAGGTCATAACTTGTGCCATGATCATCACATTGCATTCACGGGACGCGATAGAGGATTCGATGAGGATGACCCCAGGGTCTACCAGATGGACAATTTTCAGGGCATAGGAAATCGCCTTAAACTTGATTCTTTATATAAATCCGCTGTTGAAAAAATACTGGACATAATGGTAATGGGGGGGTGAGGAAGGGTGGAAGAAAGTGGATGACATGAACTGGGCTTGGAGAAAGGAATGGAACTGGAAGAACAAATGCAGAAAAGGTCAAGGATCAGCAGGTTTGACAACTAGGATGAAACCCATGGACAAACTCATTAACAGTCAAACTGGCAGGACGTCTGGACCAAGTGGAATGATCACCAGGTTTCTGTAGGTCTGAAACCATACTTGACAAGCTGGATCAATTCTGAGGTCTTTTATAATTATGCTCATCAAGCAGGGGATTCAAATATGGCACGCGACTCTCGCTGTCTGGGAATATTTGAATAGCCTGAGAGTGAAATCCTAGAAAGGAATCATTTTGTGCTTGACTCGTCTGGAGGTCTGCATTGTGCAGCCTTCATCATCTGGAATGAGCGAAACATTCTCTGTGTCACAATAGAATAGTGTTTCCAGGTCCGAAGTGATATCCTAATCGCTCTCCCAACCTTACCTCTCAAGATCACAAACGGGCTCCCTGCAAACCACGGTAACAACCTCAGCAAAATCATGAATATATGCACTCTTATGGGGCCACCTGGTGGCCCTAAGCACATGCTCATTTGGTTTCTGGTTTTGGATTGTCCAAGTCTGTTTATTTCTAGCGTCTTCATCAGAGGCATTTTGAAAAATGACCGGTCAAGTAAGTAATCCACCTAGATTATAGTTATTACACTGTTGTATATAGGCTCACTCAAAACTGGACAGTTGAAGATTAGGAAAAACAAAAAAAACCCCACCTGGTCTATTTCCAGTCGTCAGCTGTCCAGTTAAGGCGAGTCTGTGCCCATGATAGCCTCCGATGATTGACTGGCGTGAAACCTGACGTGGTCTTCTCCTGTTGTAGCCCACCCACCTCAATGCTTTTCTGCTCACCACGGTTGTAAAGAGTGATTATTTGACTCACTATCGACTTCCTGTCAGCTCAGACCGGTCAAACTCTCCGCTCACAGGATCTTTTTGGTTTATTTCGCACCATTTTGGACTCTAGAGACGTGTGTGTGTGTGTGTGTGTGTGAAAATCCCAGGAGATCAGCAGTTTATGAAATACTCAAACCAGCCCATCTTGTTCCAATATCCATGCCGCAATCAAAGTCACAAACATCACACGTTTTCTTCATTCTGATGATTGACGTGAACCTTAACTAACATTTTTTTTTCTTTCTTTTTACATTGTACTGCTGCAGCACGATTGGCTGATTAGATACCTGCATGAATATACAGGTGTGTGTATAATACCACCGATTACTAGTTAGTTATGCAAAGATAATGAATTTGCTGCGGAATTCATACCGCATATTCAAAGTGACTAAAGACCCATTAGGCTCATCAAGTGCTTGTGAAGTCTGTACATCCAGAAGTACGCCAGCTAAATAAGACGACACTAACGCACGACCGAATAAATAATGTGTGGACTTTAGAAGAGGGCCAGCAACAAAGCAACATCCATCATCGTTTTTCCCAATTATGTGATGATACACATATTTGACAGGCGATAATGACTGTTTTGAGATTTTTTTCAATCTTAATTACTGCAGAAAGGCAACGAAGAGGCTCATATAGTGAACCAGATCATTTCTCACACCTCTGATACATCATTTGCATTCTTCAGTTCTCGAGTTGAGCAATTAATTCCAGTTAATTAATTGAAACGAGGCCAAATGATCGCACTTTAAACACAGCTATCACTTTCCATTGAAATGCAAAGCTGTAAATAATAAAGAGCACCAAACGATCTGTAATAATTCTCTCTAAAAGGATTTCATTCTTTCCCTCCTCATTATGGTCGTCTCCGTCTTCGCCATTAATCGTTGCCCGGTCTATTTCGGAGGAAAATAAAACGCTAAATAACCGATCGAATAAAGTCAATTAGCGTACTTTTAATCAACTAACCCAAAGGTTAGAAATTTTACAGACGTCATGAATCATTCATTAACGTGGAATCACTGACCTTTCGATACGATTAATTGGTAACAGATTTTAAGAAAGCTGATTGGATGACGTGGAAGCAGGTAAACCGACGCCACTGAATAATTCTGTGTGGAGAGAAAAGACAGTTGATGTTGTGACATATAAATGATGTAAAAATCCAGAATTAAATAAGGTAGTTCTAGTTTATAGGAGCTGACATGATTATAGCGATGTAGCATTCGTACATATAAATAGAAATCACCGATCAAAAATAAATAAATAAATAAATAAATAAAGCTAAACCTAGATTTAAAACAAAAAGCTCTATTATCAACTGTAAAACGTAAATATGTGCCTAATAAATAAATTAGAGAGGTAAAGATTTTGGGCTCTTCCTATTAGATTAGCTTGAAATTGATCTAATAATAATTAAAAAAAAAATCAAACATTTCTCAAGTCGCTTGATGTATATACTCCTTGGTTTTATAGGGTTTCTGATGAGATCGTTAAAATACAAACGCTAAAATTTAGGATGTTCAAAAAAAGAATACAGCAGCTACACTGGCAAGATGGAGGAAACCATGGGCGTAACCACGCATTCTTTTGAGGGGGTCGTTTCCCCCACCACCCAACGTTGAGGAAATACCAATCTGTCCCCCCTCAATATACAGAACAAAATATTTTCTATATGCCCCCCTTTAATGAACCCTGCCAACGGATCTGTCTTTTCTTCATCTATTCAATTTATTTGTGTCTATTCCTTTTTAATATATTTCCGTTTGTTAAGGAAAATAGGTGTGTGCCCCAACCCCCCACGCAATTGTACACTCGGTCGCGCCCGTACTCAACGCGAGTTCGTCGATGTATTTGAGCCGCTCAGTCTGTAAGAAATGGAGACAGCGGCCAAGTGTAGAAAAGTGCAGCAGAACATACGGGCTTTTTTTTTTCAGACAGTCAGTAACTAGACACCTAAATAGTAGGTGACCTTAGCTTAGTATAGAAGGCATCATACCATGGCTTGGTTTGTTCTTAAGAACGTCAATTAACTTTTGATATTTGCACACCCACGAAGTAGGCCAGGCTAACGTCAGGTCCAGTCTTTGACCATTAACGTTACGTTCACTTGCACATCCTCCCGCCGAGTTCGTTGGACCGCCTCAATGTCCATACCATGGTTACGCCCTTGGAAGAAACAGATACCGGTGTTGCTCCGCCCACATCCTTACCGTTTGTTCTCTTTTCTAGCCACAAGCTTCTGAATCTGGAAGGTTCTGTGTACATGCAATTCCGTGCAGCGGTTTCTGAACGGCGTGAAAAAATGGACAATTTGGAGCAAGACGTGAAAAGAAGAAGAAAAAAACATTCACAGCGTCACATTTTTAAAGGACTGAGAATTCGTTAGACGGTAGTAAATGAGATACTCACATGTTTGCTGTGGTTGGATTTCATCCTGTGAAAGGAGGTAGGCCTGTAAGGTTGACTCTTAGGAGATTTCACACCTTTTAGTCCATTTCTTTCTCGAAATTGAGACTCTGGCTTCAGTTGCGATTCGGTTGTGTTTGGTTTCACACTGCACGCGTACAGTAAAAAAACAAAAAGTGTTTTTTTTTGTGTTGTTTTTTTTTTTTTTTTTTTTAAATGTTGGCTGAAGAATACTGTAAATGTACTTTGAGGAAGTTTTGTATGTTATTCATTCACTGGTCAGAAATATGGTGATGAAAAAATGTCAACAAAAATCACCTGACCTTGAAGAACACAGCTGGTGCTAAATAAACGACTAGAGAATTATATTCATAACTAGTTGAGAATCACATCCGGTGTCTACTTTCTCTTTTTGTTCATCGGCGAAAACGTACAGAACATTTAGCATTTCTGCAGCACTACAGCTCTGCCCTTTTGCCTCAGTTTAGCAACTCACGTCTACAAAAAAAAAAACAAATAAAAAATTATTAAATGAAATAAAAAACGCTGCAACCCAGAACACACGGCATGTTCGATTCACGTCCTGTAGATGAGTCGATTCAGAGTCGAATCGCTTGCTCGCTGTTCTAGAGTTCATTTGGAAGCTCTGTAAAGCTTCTTTGTGACAATGTTAACTGTTAAAAGCACTATACAAATGAAATGATCTCTACTACAGCAGTGTTTCAGGTCTCTAGACTCTAGACAGTCCAGAGAAACTGGGATTGAACTAAAATGTGGACGACGTGACCGACCCTGAGGGACTGTACTAGCAAACGCTGCGCTACAGAACATAATGTCTCGATCACGCTATAAAATACGTTCCTTCATGGACTCTCCGAAACATTTATGAGCGCTGCCTAATAATGCTTCGCTCCAAAGGTGCCTTTTAGTCTTGAAAGACTTACAGCCTTTATTCCCTTTTAGAAAATAACAGCTACAATAAAGTCACTGACTAAAAAATCAAACATAATATTCCTGTGCCAGGGATTTTAACGGCTTCAAAATCCCATTGGGGATGAAGCCTGGTGTGTTAGCCATTATTAGCCAATCACCTTCCTGTAGGTTTGTACCTCTCAGTAGTCTAGAAAAGTGGGGGCTGGGCAGGGGGCGCTTGGGAGCCCCAACAATTTAATGTGCCCTCCCACTAGTATGTTTTCTCTTTCTCACTCTCAGACAACCACACACACACACACACACACACACACACACACACACACTCAATTTCTAATGTGATGTAATGTAAAAATGTAAGATGTAATTATTAATAAAAAAAAAAAAGGGGGATATATTCATAAGTCTGTATTTTTAATATGTTTTAAAGACATCTTGCAAAAGGGGGGCCTCGGTCAAATGTTAATACCATCTGGGGGGCCTCGCCCTGGAAAAGCTCGGGAACCCCTGGTCTAGAAATGACCAACGTGTATTTCTGGCTGTTTTATGTGATCTAAAGGAAAACTTGGTCTTCTACGTTGGTTTTGGAAATCCACCATTCCACAGTTTCTGTGCGTAGTCTTTGCTTTTTAAACGCTCTCCGTCTCAAACCTGCATTCAGCTATACGCTTCGAAAGGAAATTCACTCCATTTGCATGCTGATGGCTGATTTAAACGAATGAAAGAAACAAAAGAAATCACACGTGAAAAGAAAATCACACAAGGAAAGAAAAACACATTCGAAAAATGGATATGTAAAATATACATATGTAAACAACAACAACAACAACAACAACAAGAAAACATTCATTACCTGTGGGGGGAAAAATGTAAAAATCATATGTAAAAATTAATAAAAATGTACAAACTGTGAAAATCTGTGAAAATGTGAATACAAAACATAACATGGGAAAACAAATACACATACGCAGTATACGCAAAAATATTGGGGGAGGGGGGCCGGGGTGAGGGGCGGGGTCACGAAAAACTAAACGTCATTAGTTTATAAAAATATATGTAAAAAATTAAAAAGCCACATACACGCCATGTGAAAATAAATCAATTCTAATAAAAACAAATATATATATATATATCGATATACATACATCGTATGTGAACATAAACACATGCCATTTATATAAAAATGTGTGAAGCGTAACGTCTAAAAATGTGATGTGACTTAGCGTGAAGGAGATCATATATCAATTGCTGATTACATCACGGGTCTCGTTCTGAATTCGCACCATAGTCTTGTTTTTATTTTTTTTTGGGAATTAGCGTTACTGTGTAAAATATCTTCCACACTAGGCATGTAATCCTACGAGAAGTGTGTGGAATGTCCAATAAAACCTCATGTTCTTCTGATTAGACGTGGCTTTTCTGCATCACCTGCTCTTCGAATCGAGTGTAATGTTTTGTGAGTTGTGGATTCTGTCCTTACGCCGATCCATAACGATGACCCCGCTTCAGTGGTTAAATATACATTTATAAAAATGACAAGCTTTAGAGCGTTTATGACTGCTACTGGCTGAACCGCTAACCCGGTGAATGTTTCAGAAGTCACGAGAACGTCTTATCGGGTCTTAAAGACTTCCTTGTTGGAAAAGCTTCTCAGCTTTACATCTGACCCTTTCAAAACGCTGAAACTGGAGACTCCTTCTGTAAATGTTAAACAAACATGTCCTTACAGGAAATGTCACAGTATCAACGATGACATTTTTGAAAAAATAATATATAAGATTGAGTGCATCGATGATTTGATTTGAGGTATGTTTCATGAGGCCAAAATGTTCAGCTATTAAGCAAAAAACTGTTATACGTCATATCCGTGATTTGTTTATTTGCCGTAGAGTAAAAAATCCGGGTGAACATCCTCTACATGTGGTGATTCCATCATTTTTGTCAGGGGTAGCATATATACACACACATAAAAGATAAAGAAACATGAACCCACATCTGCACTGAGGCTTCAGAAAATTATAAGAGAGCGCCCTCTAATGGAGGAAATGCGACACAGCATGAGCTGAAGAAGCTGTTGTAACTAAAGACTAGGATAAAACCCAAAGTTGGTAGCACTGTTTTAATTTGTTTGGGGCTTTTTTTTGCCCCCCCCCCCTCCCTCCCTCAGGAGCAAATCTTTACTCAGCTCAGGATTCAGCTTTGACCTTTCTTACTCTAAACACCGAAAGACTGGAACGAAGGAGAAGCACAAGCGGTGCTTCTCGAATAGAAATGAGATGTACTCATTTGTCCGGCGCTTCCTTCCTTGACTCCGCACGGTCGTCTGATTGTGAAAAAAGAAAAGGCGCTCATCACGTGCACAAACACACGATTCACACGTGAAATTTAACGCATTGGTTCCCCCATGTGCCTTTATTTGTAACATCATGTATTCGTTTTCGCACACAAGCCATGCGATTCAGTTTTTTAAAGAAAATAAATCAGTATCCCCCCCCCTCCCCCCCAGATATGATCACTTTAAAAATATTTTCATTTTTTTAACATGATTCACACGTTTATGGGGAATAACATGGTGAAATGGACCTTCAGGTGTGATCACATTATTCACATAATCCCACGTGAGCAACCCATTATGATCACATGATCCCTTCTTCAAGGGATGGCTCGTTCATTTACTTGACATGTAACATTTATGGCACGTTTGTTTATTTGTTTATTTTCAACACCCCTGCGAATCGGGAAGCCATTTTGTACCTTGATGCTCCGTCGCATTGTAATACTTCTTTACCTTTTATTCTTTCATTCATCTTCAGTAAGCGGTTTATCCTGGCCAGGCTGGTGGTGGAGCTGGAGCTGATCCAAGGAACACTGAGCAGAAGGGAAGAAACACCCCTGGGTATCTCTCTCTCTCTCTCTCTCACACACACACACACACACACACACACACACACACTCCTAGAAGCTGTTTAGAAAACCAAATCCACCTGATATGTGTTTGGGATGTGGGAGGAAACTGGAGAGCCCAGAGGAACCCTACATGGCCACATGGAGAATGAGCATGTCTGAATTCCAGTTTGGATTTATTCGGTATAATATTCCCTCTGATAATGAGCTTTTGAACCACGCGTCATGTTTTAACGTATTTGTTTCTTGTACATTTCCGGTATTTCCCCTTGCTTGGCTTGCTTCCTTCCATTTCCTTGCTTCTATCATTTGTTCCTTCTTTCTTCCCTTCCTCTTCACTTCTTCCTTCCATCTTTCTCCCCCTTAATTTTCCTCACTGTCTCCTTCCTTTTCCTCCATTCCTTATTTCCTGTGTTACCTCCGTTTCCCTAATATCTTTTATTCCTTATGTACTTCCCTAAGTTCCTTCCCTCTTCTCTGCCTTTCTTCATTCCTTCCTTCATTTTCCTCTTTCATCGTTTTTCCTCCCTTGTTTTCGTTCTTTATTGCCCTGCCTTGTTTCATTTTTCCTTTCATCCCGCCTCCCATCGTTCCTTCCCTCATGCCATCTATCCTTCCCTTCTTCCCATCATCCCTTCCCTCCTTACATTATTCCTTCATTTCTTCCCATCATTCCTTCCCTCCTCCCATCACTCCCTCGCTCCTTCCCATCCCACCATTCGTTCGTTCGTTCCTTCCTTCCCTCCCTCCTCCTGTCATTCCTTCCCTCCATACATTATTCCTTCATTTCTTCCCTTCTCACATCATTCCTTCCTTCCCTTCTAGCATCATTCCTTACCTTCTGCCCATCATCCTTTCCCTCCTTACATTATTCTTTCATTTCCCCCTCCTCCCATCATTCCTTCCTTCCCTTCTTGCATCATTCCTTCCTTCCTACCTCCCATCCTTCCTTCCCCCCTCCCCATCATTCTTTCCTTCCTCCCTTCCTCCCATCCCTCCTTCCTCCATCAATTTCAGTTTCCCTCCTTTCTTTCGCTCCTTCTTTTCTTTTCCTTTCCACGTTCCTTCTTTCTGAGGTCCCCTGGAGTACCAGGAAGTCACTTCTCTGTAAGGATTCACATATCGTACGACCGATTTTGATAACTCGGGCCATCTACAGGCACTGTTGATTCTTGCTGAACCCGGGCTAACTGCTGCGATCCAAGCTGAAAACAGACATTGAAGGCGGCACAGCTCACAGATACACACCTCCTTCTTCCGGCCCAGTCAGGTATAGTAGTAGCGTTTTTACCATACTGTCCACTTTTCATTTACTTTCCTTTATGTAAGTGTCTGAAAGCATTTCATTATAGAACCGCTGTGCGGTGTTAAGACCTCAGTAAATTCGGTCACCACTTCCTCTCCTCTCTTTATCTTCCCCACTGTGTAATGTGCAGAAAGTACACCGACTTATCCCAAGTGCGAGAGTGAAATAACTAGAACCCAGGAGACAGGGAAATATTTTCACCAAAAGACTTCATTGTTATTTTTTCCCCCCACATTTGGTTGTAAATTCAAACAGAACGCATTCGTCCCGATCCGAACGTACCACACAGACATCTTTGTTGTTATTATTTTTTTTTTGTTGTTGCCACCACTCCCTCCCGTTTTACCCTCCCCCAAGAAAGCAGCAGATAATTCACCAGAAACAAACAGAAAAAAAAACAAAAAACAAAAAAAAAAAACACAGAAGCTCCTCGTTAAGGGGTGGGGGAACTCCATTTCTCTGCCCAAAGTCTGAGCTCCAGATGGATGAGGTGAAGTGTGTGAAAGCACTCGAGCTGTTCCTATCTGTACCAAAACCCCATCTGACAAGTGAGGAGAACAAAAAAAAAAAAAAAAAAAGGAGAGAAACACCAAAAGTACAAAAAAATAAGTTGGACAGGATACACTTCCATAAACCGAGTGAAGTCTTGAAGTCTTGGGGCAGTGTCCAACGGTTAGATTCCCACTGCCTCAAGTCCGGTACGGTATTTCAGTTCAGTTCCTTTGTAAATCGTGTCCATGTTTGAAAAGTGGTGCACCAGTTCTCCAAGGCAGAATGAGATGTTCCTTGGCAAGGAAGCTTGGGAACGCTAAACTCAAGTCGTTTCAGCTGCAGCCCACGCGAATACACGTCGTTTTGAAAACGTTTGGGAGAATGCATGAAATAAAAATGGACCGAGACTGCACGATGTGATGGTGGTGGTGGTGGTGGTGGTGGTGGTGGTGCTGGTAGAAAACGCAAAAAAAAATCAAATCAAAATCAAAATCAAAAATTCATTCCCATTTTCCTTGTCTTTTTTTGTGTGCACTTGGTCACCACCATTTTCATTCAGATATATTTATAGCCATTTATATATAGATATCTATATATATATTTTATACAATTAAAAACACCATAGAGATGACAGACTATTTGGTTTCTTTTTTTTTTTTTCCTAAGTAGAAGTTTCTCATTTTAATAAATGCATATAAATAATTTATCTTTTTTTTTTTTTTTTTTTTTTTTTTTTTTTGAGTTTATAGACGGTCACTCTTTCAAAAAAAAAAAAAAACAACCCCCAAAAAACAAACAAAAAAACAAACCAATTACTATCTCAAGCCATCAGAGTGTTGATTTTCACTATTCCATTGGCTTCCATTCATTGATTTTGGCAGAACACTCTGCAGCCTTGTTCTCAAGACACGACGTGTGACGAAGAACCTCTCATTGTCTAGGTTGGGTAGAGTCCTTGTGCATGTCTCTGGGGTTCAATAACTGAGTTTCTGTTGGTCCACTAGGAGCTGTGCCTCCATGCCCAGTTCCATTTGCGAGAAGAATACAAACCGTCTCTTTCGCCGCATGAGGACTGAGGAACATGGAGTCGTCCTGCTTCATGCTGGTGTTGGCTTTGAGCTTTTCCCGAGCCTCCTCTGGTACACGTGCCCCTTCCTTCCACTTTTCGCCCACTCTGTCACAGAGAGGATTTCCTAACAGGTTGTCCGCTCTACCCCCTGTACCCCCTTGACGCGGTAAACTCTGGTTCATTCCATCCGCAGAAGTCGTCTGCATACACGAGGTCTCGTCTTGATGCGAATGGACAGAGGGGATGATCGGGATCCGATATGGAGCAAGGGATCTCTTTCCTGGCGAGCTGGAGCACAGGTTCCTGTGGGACGCCCACGGTTGAGAGGGTTGGGAGGCTTGCATACTTTGGAAAGTATCCCAGTGCAGGCTGCCATCGGGCTTCATCATATTCCTGCTGAAAGAGACAAAGAAAATCAAAAGAATGGAACAGAAAAGGGGTGTCCGTAATAGATTTCGGTGTGGGAAGACAGAACAACGCACATCCATCAATCACAAAACGGTCACGTTCTTTTGAAAAGCGTGAGTCATTCACGCGTGTAAATGAAAGAATTGCAATCCGAGGGACTAAATTGCTACCTTCAATGTTGCATCAACAAAGGTAAACACCCTCTCGAATGTGACACGCTGAGTGATGAGGCTTTTCCGGAACGAACAAACGCGCCAGAGACCACTTGGCATCTAGTGCTTAATTATGACATTTGTTCGGTACCCATAAGACGCCCTTCATTTGCATTCTTTCAGAGCTGAATGACAAAACATGACTCGGATCTTGTTGTCTCTCCTTGAGATGTTTTCACAAAGTGATCTGCAGGGATTTTGTATGCGCGACATTTTCACGGTTGATGGAAGTAGAAGAGGTTCGAGGCGAACAGACCCCATGCAACAGTCAGTACGTTTACACGGACAACAATAATCCGTTATTAACCCGATTAAGACGATACTCTGATTAAGAAACTAGCATGTAAACGGCGATTATTGATGACCTTAATCCGATTAAAGTCATACTCGAAGTAAACACAAAAGGAATTAAGACGTGTGGAGTACTCCTGTTTTAGTCGCATGTGCATTACAGACATGTAAACACCTTAATCACACTATTGACGTCGTGTGAGAGTTTTCACCGCATTCTGCGACAGGACACGTACACACACGGCAGGGTGAACTTGAACTTTATTAATAGAATTATAAGCAGCCTTGGTGTTTTATGATAGACAGCTGATGGGGTGGGGGGTGGAGGGGGGGGTGGAGTAGATATAAATACGATATTTTGCCGAGAAAATGAGAAAATAAAACGATACCCATTTCTATCAAATACTAATCCGTCCAAACGTCACATAACTATGAATGTATATTTTACAGTCTATGGCTAATGAGTCTCCTTTTTGTCAATAAAACCCTAAGGACTCTTTCAGGGTGAGTAGAACGAGCCGCCTTTTAGACAAGATGAGGGATTAACGTCACCCTGGGTGAAATATAGTGGAGTTTCCTCTCGTTCTCTAGATTCGTTACCTGTAATCTCCTACTCAGCATGTCCCTCCAGATATCCCCTCTTTCTCCCACCCGCTGAGAAAAGAACGAGGAAGGGTTTGATGTAGAGATGGACTTGGATGGTGCCTGTCTGTCAAACTCTCTGGAGTTACATTCCAGTTCTGTAACTACAACCTTACCTATTAATTTCTTAGTTTTGTGACGCAGGCAGCTAGTAAGGATTAGCATAGAGGGTATGTGTAATCCTTTGGAATGGCATTCTCTACTATTAATATTAGCTAGTATTTGGTATTTAGAATAAATGCCCGAAAACTCAATAATATATGTGATTGTATATGTGAATATACCGTATGTTTACCAAGTTCAGTTGCACGATTAACACCCTGTACAATTTAGTTACGCGCTTAAGTAAGTATTTAGCATATTAAAACGCAGCGTTTACTTTAGTTTCGATTACTTTCGATTTTTTTCCCCTAGTAAATATCAAGCAAATATACAATAATAATCCATCAAGTCGAGAAGTTGTGATTATCCAAGTTATCCAAATAAATGCAACGAGTTCTTGATAGATCACTCGTAATAATAATAATATTATTACTACAGGAACCAATTGCGTTCCAGATTCAATCTTTTTAATGTCAATTGCACAAAAAAAAAAAGAAGCTTTTCTGACAGACTTGGAACATGACTGGCCATATTTTTTTCTCGCTCTCTTTTATTGGCCATATGCAAAACATCTCTCTCTCTCTCTCTCTCCCGCTCTCTTTCTTTTCTTTCTTCTCCGTCCCAGCTTGTCTCCATGGAAACAGGCTTTTTCTTCAGCCCAGTGATATTTTCGTGCAGGTTTGACGATTTTGCCGAAGCCAGAACTAGAAATAGGTCAACACTTACAAACTGCTTTGGCGATCGGCGATCTGGTGGTCAGACAGTTGTGGCATCACCGGTAGACAGCGGAGTTCATACGACCAAGAGTAAACTACCGAGAACTGTTTTCTTTTTATTTCAACCACAATGGAAATCTAACGTAAGTTTGCTGTACACAGTAGTACATGGTGAAGAGACGCATGCGGAGTCGTAAACATTCCCCAAACACATTTATCCAGTAGTGCTTTAGAGCGCTAATAAAAACAGACCCTATGGCACAATGTACCCGTGCTGATACACGTTCTACCAGTTCATTACAAAGTATAGCAGAAGAACATAAAGAACAACCTGCCTGCTGTTTTTATACACCACAGGATACCTATTACGAAGAAGTTATGAATGTTTCAGGTTAGACTGCGGGGAAAAGTTGTAGTTTTACTTGCGACTTAATCTGTTGAAAATCTAACGAAATTTCTCTCTTTCGTTCTACTTACAAGTTTGGTGTGAGATTTGACCATTCTGGTTCAGGCCAGGTCTATTCGTCATACACCATTCCAGCAGAACCTCCACCTCCATCACAAATTCCACCTATATCCTACACTCTAACTCCGGCCTAAATTCAACTTTCACCTGTATACTAAACTTCAGTTTCATTACAAACTTCATCACCTTCGTCACAACCTCCACCTGTAATCTAAATACCGGTGTCAACATTAACTCCACCTGCAGCGTAAACTCCACCTCCAGCAGAACCTCCACCTCCAGCATGACTTCATCTAAACTCCACCTCCAGCATGACTTCATCTAACCTCCACCTCCAGCATGACTTCATCTAACCTCCACCTCCAGCAGAACCTCCACCTCCAGCATGACTTCATCTAAACTCCACCTCCAGCATGACTTCATCTAACCTCCACCTCCAGCATGACTTCATCTAACCTCCACCTCCAGCATGACTTCATCTAAACTCCACCTCCAGCATGACTTCATCTAACCTCCACCTCCAGCCTAAACTCCACCTCCAGCATGACTTCATCTAAATTTCAACTCCAGCCTAATTTTAACTTTCAGAAAATGTCCCCACCCTCAAAAACTCCTCCTTCTTTTAAGCTCCACCTCTAGCCTGACCTCAGTTTCCTCACCCTCAAAAAAAAAAAACTCAACTCCATATCCAGACTCAATTCTACCTCCAGTCGACTGCTCCCAATCTCCACCCTAACCCTGCCCTAGTCTGACCTCCATCTTAATTATCTTAATAGTAACAGAGTAATTGAACGGCTCGCCATGTCTCCATGACAGTCGAGCTTATTCTTCATAAAACGGCTCACACTCACACTCTTGCCGGCTCTACATCCCTCTCAGATCCTTCCGCTTCCTGCAGGTGCTGGTAGGCGGGTCCAGAATCCTTCGAGCCTGCAATAGGATTGAGTCGTCCTCCGGTTATGGGCGGAGTCCTGCGTGCTGATAAGCGAAGGGCCGACCGGTTCTTCTGATCGGCGTTGCATGAGACCGAGCTGTGAACAGGACAGAGGATACTTATACAGACTTATAACTCACTCCTTTCTTTTTAAAGACATTTGCATTTTATTTAAAATGTTCTTTAGTACATCGCAGAAACTGTTAGTTCTTTAATAAATGATGTATGTATAGCCACCATCTGCTGCATACCGCTTTCACTAACATTATTATGCATCATTATGGCTCTATACACACATCAGGGCCGCGTTTTACCCTCAACGAGCCTGTCTCTCTTTCCCTCTTGGTGATTTTATGAGGTTGTTAATGGTATGTAGACACACTCGACTTAGAAAGTGCTAAAAAGAAAAAAAAAACCTTTTATATAAAAACTCCATTGACAAAAACAGACCATATTACAAATAGATGCATTTTCTTAATAGTTAATGCATTTGTATAAAAGCCTGTTGCAAGAAGCGTTCTGGTTCAAGCCTGATTCATACCGAATGCAGAAAACAATCAATAAAAACTTTTGTTCGTATGTACTCTGTAATCCTCGTAGAGAAAGATAAGGAGATACAACACTTCAGGAAAATGATCGACAACGGAGCGATGTGATGAAGCGTAGTTACTGTTATTATCCTGAAGTTGATACAGTTTTATTCCTCTTTAGACCACAGAAACTTGCCACATCGTACTTTTTTTTATCCATTTAAAGTTACATTTAATATTGTGGAACGTCTGCAGAACATCAGAAGTTCCGGTGTGGCAAAACTTAAAGTTAAGTCTTTAGTAGTGCTGACACTGGAGACTCATTCCAAAAATGTTAAAAGGACAGTCTGCCATACAAGTTCCTGTGCAAGTTCTTGTTAGAAACTTGTGATTTGCAGCTGCACTGTTGTCTGAGCTGCTATTACAGAAACTTAATCGGCAGCTTCTAACCACACACAATCAAGAATTCAACAGCGCTGTGGTAGAAAATAAAACCCAGAGCATTCATATGAACACTTCCACTCCTCAGCATTGCTCCAGGCTTCCGATACTAAGCAAAACACCAAACTTTTACATTTTAATCTGTTTAATAATAAACCAAAGTGTCGCTTGTCTGGTTATTGTCTGAAAGCAGGAGAGTACAACAAAAAGTGAAGTGTAATAATTGACTGGCAACCTTAGCTGTTAGTCATTACGATAACAATAAACACAGGGCACATGGAATATAACGCTACATTTGAGCACCCCTGTGGTTTCTGTGTGGGGAAAAAGAGAGGAAAGTTTTACTTTTACTTTTTACAATGTAACAACCAAACTGTTAAAAAATAAATTAGCCAGACAGGGCCATGAGCCTCTCAATCTCTGGACCTACATAAAATATTCCAGAATAATAGACCTAGCAACACCCGCACAACCAAGTGGAACACCACAGCAATCATCTAAGATTCCAGACTGACCACCTGGAACACCACAGCAACCCTCTAAGATTCCAGAGTGACCACCTGGAACACCAAAGCAACCAACTAAGATTCCAGAGTGACCACCTGGAACACCACAGCAACCAAGTGGAACACCACAGCAATCATCTAAGATTCCAGAGTGACCACCTGGAACACCACAGCAACCCTCTAAGATTCCAGAGTGACCACCTGGAACAACACAGCAACCATCTAAGATTCCAGAGTGACCACCTGGAACACCACACCAACTATCTAAGATTCCAGAGTGACCACCTGGAACACCACAGCAACCAACTAAGATTCCAGAGTGACCACCTGGAACACCACAGCAACCCTCTAAGATTCCAGAGTGACCACCTGGAACAACACAGCAACCATCTAAGATTCCAGAGTGACCACCTGGAACACCACACCAACTATCTAAGATTCCAGAGTGACCAC
This sequence comes from Ictalurus furcatus, assembly GCF_023375685.1. Lineage (NCBI taxonomy): Eukaryota > Metazoa > Chordata > Actinopteri > Siluriformes > Ictaluridae > Ictalurus > Ictalurus furcatus. The sequence continues at coordinate 1,847,685 of NC_071257.1, forward strand.
CTGGAACACCACAGCAACCAACTAAGATTCCAGAGTGACCACCTGGAACACCACAGCAACCATCTAAGATTCCAGAGTGACCACCTGGAACACCACACCAACTATCTAAGATTCCAGAGTGACCACCTGGAACACCACAGCAACCAACTAAGATTCCAGAGTGACCACCTGGAACACCACAGCAACCCTCTAAGATTCCAGAGTGACCACCTGGAACACCACAGCAACCAACTAAGATTCCAGAGTGACCACCTGGAACACCGTCACAACCAAGTGGAACACCACAGCAACCCTCTAAGATTCCAGAGTGACCACCTGGAACACCACAGCAACCCTCTAAGATTCCAGAGTGACCACCTGGAACACCACAGCAACCCTCTAAGATTCCAGAGTGACCACCTGGAACACCACAGCAACCCTCTAAGATTCCAGACTGACCACCTGGAACACCGTCACAACCAAGTGGAACACCACAGCAATCATCTAAGATTCCAGAGTGACCACCTGGAACACCACAGCAACCCTCTAAGATTCCAGAGTGACCACCTGGAACACCACAGCAACCCTCTAAGATTCCAGAGTGACCACCTGGAACACCACAGCAACCATCTAAGATTCCAGACTGACCACCTGGAACACCGTCACAACCAAGTGGAACGCCACAGCAATCATCTAAGATTCCAGAGTGACCACCTGGAACACCACAGCAACCCTCTAAGATTCCAGAGTGACCACCTTGGATTTGACTTGCCAGAGATTTCTAAGAGCTACACTCCAGCAAAGAGTTCAACAAAACACAAAAGGCAAAACTGGTAATAAGGGCTTGGATCAGATTTGTGGACCTGAGGCATGAAATCTAAAAAAAAAGAACAACAACAAAAAAAAAACCTGTAAATTGATAGAACCTTCATAGAATTGCTCAATTTCAATAACGCAAACTATTAAACGAAGCTGGCCAAGGCACAGCTCTACAGAGAACAAGGTCAATCTAACCCCATAAACGTAGCAGCGGGAGCTTTGTGTGGAAGAACGTAATCAAATGTACGATTTTAATTCGGTAACAGTCCGCTAAACGAGGTGGCATGCGGTCGGAGTCCGATTTATTTCGATTTGACTCGATCTCCCACTCCTCGGCCGCGCGTCGCAACACAAGCTCATATTTAACATGTTTATCACCAATTACAATTACTATCACTCTTTTTAGTGTTCAATAAAACTCCAATTACAACCGGCTACGCTGCCGTGGAGTTAATATCATTTTGCTGGGTGTAATTTCAACACATTACGGTGAGTTTGCGTCGTGCCCGTCTTCATGGCATGTCATTACAATCGCCATTATCATCATGAGGGTGTCTACAAGGCCATAGGCATGCCAGTGGAAAACAAGCCCAGCCATTTTCACCGAGGTTAAAGCAATATTTCAGATGGAAGTGCCAGTAATGTCCACTTAATGCTCGCTGCTCGCAGCCCGGTATGGCCATGATGTTAATTTCTGAGCATTTACTTAGACATTTACATATGTTAAATGCCTAATAGTCTCAGCTTGAGAATATTAGCTTGGCCATTTTGAAATTCTGTCCGACCAATCCGTGATCTTTTTAACGTATGATTGATTTATTTTTTATTAAAGCAATGGTCACCATCCTATATTTCTAGATTGTTAAGTTTGGTATTCACTCCATTCTGACAAATCTGATTTTAGGCACAGGGCTAGCATGATCGATAGTTCGCTATTATATTTAGCAAGTTACAGTAGCTAATAAATCTCAGTTTTTGATACCAAGTCAATTTTAAAGCCGCAATCATTCAATCAATCAATAAAACGGAGTAAAATAGGCCACCGACACACTCTGGAGATATATTTTCTGGTCCTAACCCAGTCTTCTGACTTCCAAATCGGAAATTAAATGTAACGTTCTTCTTTTTATTGAATGATTTTAGGCACTTAGCTCCCATGCAAATTTAGCGCTACCAAGCACTTACTTTATTTATCAAGCTAAACTAACGGCTTTGCTTTGACACCAAGTCAGTCTTTTGTTTTCCTTTTGAAATCATTTTAGGCACTTAACTAGCATGATAGATACTGGAAAGCAACGACTATTTAGCAAATCAAGCTAATTGATGTCATTTTTGAAAGTAAAAGTCAGTCTTAGAACTAGTATACTGACCAACAAACCGCACCAAATCAGTAAAAAATATGCTAGCCAACATACTACTTCAGAAAGGCTGCAAATCAATATCCGGTATATCTTTTATTTTGCTAATGAGTCAGCTTATTTCTAAGCACTGCGCTAGCATGCTAGTAAGCTTCTATTAGCTGGCTAATGGATATTTGCAGTTGTGAAACTACCCCTGGGACAAAAACTGGAATGAAATGTAATGACACTCTATATTTTCGATAAGCCTAGAGCTAACATGCTACATAGGAAGTAACACACTAGCTAGCTGTCTAAACTAGCCAGTTTACACTGTTCTATCAAGCATAGGAATGCCATCTCCTGAAAATTCTTTAAAATGTTCTTGAACCTTTAAGTATTAATTGTAGTTTCAGCAGTGTTTGCTTAAATGCCCAGCAGTTTGAACTTTATGGAAAATAAACAAACCTAAAGGGAAGCGGGAGATGAATGTCTCCTTAACAGTACCTGTGATGTCGGGTTGTTGTCAAACCCCTCATATAGGAAGAAGTCATTGCAGAACTCTGGGAAAAAGTGGATTCATGGACGCTGCCTCCATGTAGCGGAGATCTTGTGCTTTTGCAATACTGCTGAGAGGAAAGAAAAAAAAAATCAAACAAACAAAAAAACCAACACCCTAATATTTTACAGTGCATTTAGACAGATGTCAGCTTCATAGAAGGATTCTTCAAGCAACTAAATGAGAATTTATATATATATATATATATATATATATGCATAAATATAACCTAAAACATTTTCACAAGTTCTAAAAGTAGGCAAAGAGAACCCAGTTAAACAAATGAGACGAAAATGATTCAATATTACATATCTGTGAGTGGCAAAAGTATGCGAACGTCTAGGATTAGCAGTTTAATTTGAAGGTGAAATTAGAGTCAGGTGTTTTCAATCGACGGGATGACAATCAAGTGCGAGCGTGCGCCCTGTTTGATTTAAACAACAGGGATCTATCAGAGTCCGATCTTCACAACACATGTTTGTTGAAGTGCATCGTGGCACGAACGAAGGAGACTTCTGGCTTCTGATTTCAAGCTGGAAAAGGTTACAAAATCATCTCTGAAGTGTTTGGACTCCACCGATTCACAGTCTGACAGATCGTGTACAAATGGAGGACGATTGTTCCCCTCCCCAGGAGTGGTCGACTAACAGAGATCACTCCGAGAGCGAGACGTGTAACAGTCCACGAGGTCGCTAAGAAACCCAGTATATAACTCATTTGTTTAATTGGGATCTCTTGGTCTACTTTTATGGACTTGTGTGAAAATCTGATGATGTTTTAAAGGGTTCACAAACTTTCAAGCACCACTGTACGTTTTAGAGCTCTTGTCTAATCTCATGAGTGGATAATGAGTCAAACTGCCCTCCCCCCAAACAACAACAACAAAAAAACTCCGTCATATATGAACTTAATGATATCATAATTTCAACTCCTATATTGCCACTTTTGTGTGTTCTTGAATAATAAAAGCCTAGCAACGCAACAGAACAGCATGTACTGCTAAATACCGTTTAAATATCACACTTTCAAAAACCTCCCTCGTAAAAGTAAAAAAAAAAAAAAGACAGAAGAAGGAATGTATCTATACGCTGTAGAAAACAGAAAATAATGTAACTGTCACTGTGGCACTTAATCTCCACCAGGCAACAGAGATGAGAGGAGAGTTGAGTGAGAGGAAGAGAGCAAGCGTACTAGCGGAGTACCGATGCGTGAACGAGGGCTATGGCAGGGCGTTAGCGTCATTGTAATTGGATAACCTGGCCCGTCGCGGGCTCATCTCGCTCGCCTCTTAGCCGTCATGTGGCTGAAATACTGTATGTAGCGCACAGATAAGGTTCCGCTAATACGTCCTGAAATATGTGGAGCGCTCAGAAAAGAGAGCGCCGAAGGACTCTGAAGGAGTCTGCGTTCGTCAGAGCTGTTGACAACTCACAGGCCAAACGAGTCAAGACGTTACGGCAACATAATTACGCGGGAAAGTTACTCGTATTCAGAGTCGAGTTAAGCGGAATTCTTTGCGTGATGAGTGAACTGCGAAAGAGAATTTCTGAGACAGAAAACGACATTTAGTTCGTTTTTTGACGATTTGTTTGGATTCGTCATGGCATTTGGCGAGTCTCCTGACAGTTTGTCTGTTCGCCAGACCCTTCCCCGAGTCACTGGGCTTGAGTGACATTTAAATTACAGGCGTGTTTGTTATACGCTAGTAAGCTCTTATAGGATGGGCATGTCTGTAGAAGCTAACGGGAAGGCGATAAAAGGGAACAAAGTACTCTGTCGGAAACGGACGCGTTCCCGGAGCTGCTCTCGGGGGCATGGCGATGACGAGGCGATCTGAAACAATCTGGTGATGGGAACCGACACAGATAGAGTCACAAACACGGTCGAAGATGGAAAATATAACACTCGAAGATATACTCCTATTCGATCTGTTGCTGGTGAGGGGGGGGTCAGGGGGGTAGATGTGAAGTCATTAACCCTTTGAGAATGAGATTTAAAAATCCCACCGACATGTACACTATATGACCAAAAGTTTGTGGACACGTGCCCACCACGATTATATATGTGCTTGTTGAACATCCCATTCCAAATCGAGTCACTCTTTTCTGTTATAATAAGCCCTCCTCTTCTGGGAAGGCTTTCCACTCGATTTTGGGGCGTGGCTGTAGGGATTCATCCAGCTACAAGAGCATTAGTGAGGTTGAGATTTGTGATGTTTGGATGTTGAGGAGGCCTTGGGCTGTGTTCCAGTTCATACCAATTTTCAGCATTTGGCCATGTTGTTTTTACCAAATGTCACCTTCTCTACCACTCAGTACACAGCTCGTGGAAAACGTTCTGGAAAACCGCCAAAAAAAAAAGAAAGAAAAGATTTTTCAGGGATTTTCTGTACATTTTATTTCTTTATTGTTGGTACTCACTGACACTCACAGCAATACCGAAATGAGCACCGTACTTACTAAGTGTTCATCAGTCTCTGTGTATATTGATTGACGCTGTGTTCTGCTAGCACTACTAGAAGTTGGTACCGGAGCATTTTTTATGAGTTTAATTAAATAAGCATGATATCTGGAACCGGTATCGATGTATCCATACCATCAAAAGCTTTTTATTCTACAGTGAGTGTATATTTTTGAGAGGAATTGACTGTCTGGGTTGAACTGCTCCGCTTCTTCCTCTCTCATGTTTACCGAGCTGTTCGGTTTATATTGTAAGGGGGGAAGGGGAACAGATAAAACAAGACAGAACACTTACATTGTGCAGCTGGAGGCCAGGTTGAGCTTTGCACGGTTGGCTGACGCCGTAGTTTTTCAGGCCTCGGCTCTCTTTCAGATGCGCCTGGAGCTTTTCCCTGCGTCTCCTGCAGTGGGCAGCACAAACGCCATTTGCGTTATGAAGCATCACGAAAAACACAGGAGCACGCTTAACATCCGAACGCACAAATATATACAGACATAAAGGCACGCTTCGAAAACGATGGCGCTCTATGGCTTTCTCGTCGTGCATCAAATTCATCGCGGAACAGCGACGGCACTCCTTTAAGGTTTTTAGCATCATCAGGATGCTCAGTCAGTCATGTCATTATATTAGATGCTTTATTGAAATCGCACGGCTGTTCTTCTCGCCGTTCTGCTCCATAAGCCGTGATTGACAGCCGCACTTTATTCCTGTTATGTTTGCCCAGCAGCAGTGGCAGACACTGACTGCCTCTAGCTTAGCTCTGTGCTCTCGGCTAGAAAATAGTTTTTAAAAAAAGGAGAGAGAGAGAGAGAGACATTGAAATGAGGATTTGAAAAAGTCCATGCCGAGATCAAAATGCCAGGCTGAGAAGCTCGAATATTTAGCTGCAAGCTCAGTCGACCTTGAAGTTGCGAGAACGGCGCAAAAAATAAAACCTCTTATATAGTCTTTTATCTATAATATTATTACAAAACTTCTTATACAGCAAAGACAGACTGAGCTATCTGGAGTTAGCCTGGATTTCACATTGCTGCATAATAAGTCTCGCTGCTACTAAGCTTGATGCTTGTTGCTTACACACACACACAGACACACACTCACAAACACATGGCCGAATGACGTTCAAGTCATGTCGGAAAGATCATATTGATGAGTCGGTCGAACGCACAGTGACGGCACCACAAAGTCGTAATTACGAGTGGGATTTCCTTTGAGCTCAGGGTTTCCGAGTCGGGCGGCGTGTCGGTAAGAAAACATGGCGGAATCGAAGGCTGCGACGTCTGTGGTTGACAGTAAATGTGTCGAAATCGAACGTTTGCTCGTCTCCGAAGCTGATTTCAGTTAGTACGCGTTCGGTACATGCAGCACGCTATAAACGTGACACACGGGCAAACTGGTTAACATCGTACAATTACGGTATATGATGGAACGACAGTGGCTTCATGAATGAATTTAAAACATTTAAGATAAAGCAAAGCACACCTGATGCGCCTTCTTTGTTCTTTATTTATTATAGAAGGAGAGTTACTTTATTTTTTGCATTTTTAATTGAGAGAAGGTACGCCGCCATCTCGCGCCGAATAAAGTGGCTTGAACTCACCCGACGTCGTAATTACGACTTCCCGACTACGGCTTCCCCGGAGGACTTGAACACGTGTGTTAGTGTGACTGTATTGAGGTTATATTTAGTCTTCTGTCCCGATTTATTCATCCTCTGCTTGGTTTTTAATCTGGTAAGCTACGTTTTTGCCAAATAAGTGCTTTTCCGCAGGTCCATTGCTAATTAATTTCGAGCTTTTTTCCTGAAAAGAATTGATCAATTGTGAGCATGGCTTAGAGTGATGTACTGAAAGTTCAGTATTTAGTGTGCTTGAGATTTCTGTCCTGATTTCTTTGGATAAAGCAGGCTGGCTGTTTGTGAAGTGTGATTTGTTTTGCTCAGTATTGTGCTTCGGTCTTGCTCGATTGCTAATTAGTTTTCTCCAGGCTTGGGGGTTCGAATTCCACCTCCTTCCCGTGTGCGGAGTTTACGTGTTGTCGTCGTGCTTCGGGGGTTTCCTCCGGTTTCCTCCCCCAGTCCAAAAGACATGCTCTGTTGGCTGATTTTCATTTCCAAATTGTCCGTAGGGTGTGAATGTGTGTGCGATTGTGCCCTGTGATGGGTTGGGACCCCATTCAAGATGTCCCTACTTCATGCCCCAAGTTCCCTGGGATAAGCTCCAGGTTCCCCCGCGACCCTGTGTAGGATAAGCGGTATGGAAAACGGATGGATGGATGGATGGATGGACTTCAGCTTACTTCTTATAAGTAAGCAGTAGAATAGTAATGAGCATTACAAACTCCAAACACAAAGACTCAAAAATCACGAATGCAGGTGCCTTTATGTGAGCACCCGTCATCCATTTGCTGTAATTGCGTATAGTAAATGCTTATTCACTACATCAGAATCATAACCACAGCCTTCAGAACATTTGGGCATGCAAAACACCGAAGTAATTAATCTGATGTATGTGCCAGGAAGTCAAAAGTAACCCAATTTTAGTGGGGGACAAAAAAAAAACCCAAAAAAATAAACAAACACACACACACACACCTGGCATCCCTGAGCTACTTTTTTATTCCAGCCCCGTCCTTCCCGCTAATCATTATCTTTCTGGCTTCCTCGAGACTGTTCAAACGCCCCTCTCTTTTAGCGGCTACGCTTTGAGAAACGGCCCGATCTCTTGTGAATTCCACGCCATACTCACTTGTTCCGGCAGTACAGAGCCATGCAGAGTGTGCCCAGAAAGCTGATTCCCATGGCGATGCACGTGATTGACAGCACTTGTCTCTTGTAAACGTCTTCGCTCTCTGTTGCGGATATAAAAGCAAGAAAACAAGAGATGCGTCAATTTCGGACAAAAACAATCCGTGCACATTGAAATGTGGAGAAAGGATGTGTACTAAACGTGTTTACATGCGTGTGAGGTTTTTTGTTGTTGTTGTTGTTGTTGTTGTTGTTACAAAATAGCACACCGTGATCGTCGTTGCTTATCTCTGAGAGAGATCGGGAGTGGAAAGCCAAGAGTAATGGATGCGTCTCTTACTGGGTATAGGTGCCACTGGAGAAGACTTAAAGCCTTAATGGACACCATTATGTATGAAAAATGGCAGCTGTCTCTGCTCGTATGAAAGAGTAAATCACGCTCGGGTTCACCACTATTAATAGGCAATCAATCAGATTAGGCTCAGACACAACAGACTTTACAAGAAAGCTACCCCAAAAAAACATCACACTTACAATGGCAGGTGATGAATGTGCCTTCACTGCGAAGCTGCTGTGACTAGAAACCCAATGGTTTCATTTACCGAGACGCCATTGTGGCTCGAGAATAAAGGTTTGAAAGGAAGGGGAAAGCTTTAATAACCATTATGTGGCCACATTACCAAGCCATGATTCAGCTAAATTAGTGATTTAACAAAAGCTCAGTGTCTGCACATGTATCTTACACTATTAGCTGGAGACAGGATGAACAAAATGGAAAAAATAAAATGCATCTGTATGGCACAATGTGTCCCTTTTATGCCAAACTTTAGCATTAAACAGCCTATTCAATTATGACCTAGTACTTCTGTTAAATATATATATATATATATATATATATATATATATATATATATATATATATATATATATATCCCATTAATTAGACATATAAATATGTAAAAACAGACATGTAAAAATATAAATATATTGACTAGAGTTCTTAATACTGTAAATATCCCAAATATATCAAGTTACAACTAAAGACCTTTGGAAATATAAATATATAGGCTGAAATTCTTTAATTCTGTAAATATGCTATATATAGTGCCATATATAGGACCGTGTACAGAGTACTGTGTGTTTTCATGTTGTGTATATTGTGTCCTAATAAAGGAATACACAGCAGGGGGTGAATAGATTCATTTCATACCTGCAGTGTGCAGGTATAAGTTTACTTCGGGAACACGGATAGCGTGTATGCTTTATTATTAATTGATACGACCGAAGGGCAGGTATTAAATTATCAGAAGCCCATTTCCGCCTTTTGAGGAAGGGACTTGAATTAAACCCATAAATATCATGATTTCCTCAGATTCAAGCCTCGGTATCTCTCTCGATATGATAAAGTTGGGACGCTGCGTAAAATGTCAATTAAAAATAGAATGCGATGATTTGCAAGTCATAAACCCGTGGGTTCTTCACAACAGAACATATAGTGATGTATACACCAACTGACCTTCAAGCACAAGATATCCATTTCATTTATTTTCATTATACCTATTTTTATTTCTATTTTTACTGCATTATACAGTAGATGGGCGTCTATACGTACTCTGTATGTGTGTGTGTGTGTATTTTGTATAGCTGTAACGTACGCGCCGTTTACCGCTCAGACGACAACGGTGTAAATGGTGTCATTTGTCTTAATTGCATTTCATGTTTGTGGTTTCCCATCAACTCAATTGCGCTGGTTTGAATTTCACTTCAATTATCTATGATTCATCGTCTTATACTTCAAACGAGAACGTTTTCATTATCAAATCAGCTGACCCACACTAGCGTTTCATTAACATCACCAGAATAATGACTTGGACAGAACGGGTCATTTATCTCAATTATGTGGTAACGAATGTTTGGAGAATGAGATGAGTGACGGGACGATTTCTCTCTCATTTGAACGAGATCCATAGACATGACGGTCACGTGATGGTCTCCAAGCCACCTAGACATAAGTGCCTGGATCTGTACACTGCGCCTCCTCGATTTCTGAGCGTCGAATCCTGCACCTTTCAAATCCAATCGCTTTCTTACAGCAAATCCAGTATCTACTGTACAATCCAGAGGATGTGAAAAGGCTGCATTTCTTCTTCCTTTGCACATGCTGTGTTCAGTGTTCCCCAGATTTACTGTGAAATTGTACAGAATCCAGATTGCAGCAGCTGTCAGTACAAATCAAGTCTTTATGGATGAAGAGTAGAACGTCTGCCAAAACTCAAGAAGCTATATCTACGTGTGTGTGTGTGTGTGTGTGTGTGTGTGTGTTTGTGCGCAAGGGGAGTCGACTGGCTGTAAACTGAAACAGCTAATGATTGATAAATAGGGATCAATAGGATATCTTTCACACACCTTCACACACTCAGAATGTGTATGTATATGTGTGCGTGTGTGTGGGGGGGGGGGCTTGAAAACTTGTATATAAATATGTATATTTCTGTATACTGGATAAAATACGAATACAGTAGTCAGATTTGAACACATAAACGAATACAAATACAGATACGAGTAATAGTTTGAGTAGTGACTCATGGGAAGGGTTGCCAGGTTTCAACAAGATTCCCATTCCCTACTACGTCTCGAAAACCACACATAAAGACTTGATGAAATTAGCCAAAAATGTGAGGACATTTGTTTTTCTTCTCATTTTTCCAACAGTCTTTTTCATGGGAAACAAGTTAGCAGTGGTGCGCGATACGCGGATATTAAACGTGGAACCTGGCAACCCTGCCCACAGGATATAGAAGATAATTAAAATGATACGTATTTCAGGTTTTGTGGAGCATTGGATTGGTTTTCAAGCTGACAAACTAAGGGAAAATCAGGATTCTGTCGCTAGTTCTTATGGCCACAGGAGCTTCGCTATTCAGAATCATTTCTTCTGTTGGTACGTTCCTTGTTCCTCGGCTCTTTGCTTGTAGTAATGGGTTAAAAACAAATTGGTTAACGTACTCGAGTCGACTAGATTTGCTCAGCGGATTATAAGAGTTGCCCTCCGAGCTTAAGCACCAGCCACATAAGACCCATCTTTACTTCCAAGCACTTATTACTCTAAATGGACACCGTACAGAATAACGGAACCAGAGCTCTCTAACGTCCTGTTAAGAACTGTTTCTCACACCGTAGTGTGCCAAAGTTGTAATAACAAAAGGGTCATTACTATGCACATCCTGCCATGGTAATAAGCTGGACTTTGTCATTAGGAGCAAAGGAAGCCATTACGTAAGCTCAGCAGAGTGTACTAAAAAGATTTAGAGATGATCATGTGTACCGCGAGTTTTTCCTCTGTTAGGTTAACGACAATTAAGCAAGCGCGCACGAGCGAGACTGAATATCAACATGGCTGCAGTTCGGCCGCAGTTGCCTTCATTTGACGAGCTTTCAAACGCTCGAACCCTTTTAAATTATTTGAAATTATCAGCGTGTTTTAAGCGAATACAAATACGACTAAGACGCACACTATTCATTTTGTATTGTTTGTTTTTAGAGCATCTGGTAGAGACCAGGGGTGTGTATTAGGCCCTAGATCCAGCGTGACGAGAAAAAAAGTAAAAAAAAAAAAACGTGAGCGGGAGGTCGTTATTTTCATACAGGTGCGAGTGCGTAGTCCGATATGAAGCAGAAACAAAGCCCACGTTCAGCGATATGAACATACAGCATTTATTCATTCATCCTTAGTAACCGCCTGGTCAGGGTTGCGATGGTTTATATTCTGCTACTGGTTTGTTGATATTTTTTGGAAATAACACCAACGAAATTTGTTAGAAAACATCACAGGCAAACAAAAAAAAAAACAGTCCTGCCCACATCTCAAGATCAGACCGATTATGAACCGGAGTGATGTAGCTGAGGCTGAGGAACTGCCAGAGCCAGAGTTCTGACACTACTGAGATTTCTACCTCTGAGCAGTAAGCATTCATAATGAATGAAATTATAAACTGTATACTGTTTTTAAGCCATGTCCGCTTTGGGTTTAAATCTAAATTTAATACCATCCTACCTAAGGCACAGACAGACAGCAGAGTCACATTTCATTCCTGCCAAACATACTTAGCATGACTCATTGGCAAGCAAAAGAATAAAATAAATAAATAAATAAATAAAAACTTATATTTTTCTTACCCATGAACTCGATCCCCAAGTGATCTGCTGCTCCATCAGGAAGCGAAAGAGAGAGAGAGAAAGATAAAGAGAACAATATTAGTAACAACTTGTATAATGCCTTGCATAATGTTAATTCCAGAGTCTGTGGGTGGACCGAGCGTTTGTGTCGGTGTTAGCGAAGACGCGATCGGTTCTCTCGAACCTGTACTGTAAAAAAAAAAAACAAAAACAAAAACATGATGCTATCCGTTCCTTTCACTGCCTCTCCTGCATCAGTTAGTCTTGTCGAATATTTTGTCCTCGCACGTGTCTAGTTGACTGTACTTAAATAGCTTATGCAGCAGACGGTGGCCCTGATTCACACTTGTCTGGCTTTTTGATTTATTCTCGCCTCCTTCCAAATGTAGCGAGCGTGCAGCACGACGGCAGACTACAAGATCACATCTTTCAATTGCTCTGTGACGAGATAAGAGACGAGCTCGACTGTCATCCATGGCTGCCCTTTTAAGATTTTTCATTAAATCTCGAGCAGATACAGCTTAATCAAAAGGCTACCTGATAAAATGTTTTGCCCGCTAGCTGATGTTCTGCAAAACGACTTAAGTTTTTTTTTTTAAATGCCAGGATTGTATAAATCTTCTAGATCCTCCCCCCCCACCAAAAAAAAATTAAATAAATAAAAATGTTGCATTATTGTGAAATATAGTAGCCATAATATGCGTTATTATATAATTTATATATAATTACATATAGAATTAAGGAGTGTGTAGGGGGCACAGTGTGTTTGTGTTCACGATCTTCACAGTCTGAGGGAAGAAGCTATTTAAAAACCCGGTGGTCCTGGTGCGGATGTGGATTGAAGTCTAAAAGGCTGAAAGCAGTTTAGACAAATTTAATACCTGCCCTTCATATTACTAATTTTCACATACAGTCTTTGCTCCTCTGTTTCAGGCTGCGAGAAATCACAGTGCAGGTGCTAAGTTAATGTATTATATATCAACACCGCCCTTTATTTTGGACTTTCAGGTAGAAAGGTACCTACCAACATGCATAAAATCAGGGCTTTGAATGATTATTATGTTATTTATTAATTTTTTTTTACAAATGCATCTTCATTACTACAAGTAGGAAAATCCAAATGGTATATGTAAAAAATCTATAATTAGTGGAGAAAAAAAAAATCTAAATGATCGGTTTAAAAGCTTGCATTATCGTATTTCGCTTTATTTAATGTCTATTTTGCGATTTTCAGCGGTGATGACCCCGTGCCTGGGCTGTATTATCTATAAACACATAAACTCTCACTTAAATATAATTCAGACTCCCAAACAGGTCCCATGGAAATCTGTATGAACCATATTATTTGGTTACATCCAATTCCTGATATCACTTTATTTGTCTTTTCTTTATGAAATGTGAACAATTTGCTGGTCATAATTCCTGCAGACTCTATGCACAACAGCTCTCTGTAATATATGTGAATAAACGCAGGGCCAGAGAGGGGGACAATATGGCCGAACTGCGAGGTCACAGCATGAGAAGAAGCATACGGAGGGGCAGGTGTAGGCCGTGGGGTTTCGGCAATGCCTGTAACTCACACTTCCCCTCTCCACCTGTGGGTATATGTGCATTTTTACCCAAATTCTCTCAAAGAATTGTGCCAGGTACGTGGTGTGCGCTGCCAAAAACAGTCAGAGCTGTGATGATGTTCTACTCCACTTACAACTTCTGCGGAATTTCAAACAAACAGGCACGAACAACAAAAGTCGTGCTTTGTCATTCAGCCAACTGGAACCTGGACTCAATGGTGAGACGTGCACCACTGAGTGTTGGGTTTTAAATTATACTCCAGCACAGCTATAACGTACAGAAGCTAATTCAGGAATTCAGCTATAACACACAAGGTGTTGCATGAGTATTATTATTTACCAGAGGACCTGTAAATGAAACAAGTAGTCAACTGGTCATGTTTCCCCATAGTTAAAACCAAAACTGATTCATGACAGCTATTTGTATTTGATAAACAGCAAAGACTACATCAAACTGCACTTTAACAGACATAAACAAGATACAAATTACATTTCCAGCTTCAGCGCTTTTTACGGCTAGACTATTAACACTGAAAATAATTAAGTCAGTGGAATAAATGTGCAAAATAATAAATGTGTGTAACAGTCTACGCTACTTTAAATCCACTGCATGGAACGCTTAACTAGAGGCGTGCATCAGAATTGGAATCCCTGCTCACTGGGTCGTTTCAATTCCTAATTTGTTAGATTTTAAGTACTGGGTTTTTGCAGTTGGGGACACAAATAATAATTGTGGGAGCATGCAGGATTGGTTAGAAATCCTCCATGAGGGGGTTGGGTTGGTTGGAATTCCTCTGGGAGTGGGCAGTAGTGGTCAAAATTTCTCTGAGAGTGGACAGGAGTGGTCAAAATTCCTCTGGGAGTGGGCAGGAGTGGTGAAATTCCTCTGGGAGTGGGCAGGAATGGTCAAAATTCCTCTGGGAGTGGGCAGGAGTGGTGAAATTCCTCTGGGAGTGGGCAGGATTGGTCAAAATTCCTCTGGGAGCGGGCAGGAGTGGTGAAATTCCTCTGGGAGTGGGCAGGAATGGTCAAAATTCCTCTGGGAGTGGGCAGGAGTGGTGAAATTCCTCTGGGAGTGGGCAGGATTGGTCAAAATTCCTCTGGGAGTGGACAGGAATGGTCAAAATTCCTCTGGGAGTGGGCAGGAGTGGTCAAAATTTCTCTGAGAGTTGACAGGAGTGGTCAAAATTCCCATGGGAGTGGGCAGGAGTGGTCAAAATTACTCTGGGATTGGTCAAAATTACTCTGGCAGTGGACAGGATTGGCCCAAATTCCTCTAGGAGTGGACAGGATTGGTCAAACTTCCTCTGGATGTAGACAGAATTGGTCCAAATTCCTCTAGGAGTGGACAGGATGGGTCAAAATTCCTCTGGATGTAGACAGAATTGGTCCAAATTCCTCTGGGAGTGGGCAGGAGTGGTCAAAATTCCTCTGGG
The DNA here is from genome assembly GCF_023375685.1 of Ictalurus furcatus. Classification (NCBI taxonomy): domain Eukaryota; kingdom Metazoa; phylum Chordata; class Actinopteri; order Siluriformes; family Ictaluridae; genus Ictalurus; species Ictalurus furcatus. Next base: position 1,862,768 of record NC_071257.1, read on the forward strand.
AGTGGGCAGGAGTGGTGAGATTCCTCTGGGAGTGGGCAGGAGTGGTCAAAATTCCTCTGGGAGTGGGCAGGAGTGGTGAAATTCCTCTGGGAGTGGGCAGGAGTGGTCAAAATTCCTCTGGGAGTGTGCAGGAGTGGTGAAATTCCTCTGGGAGTGGGCAGGAGTGGTGAAATTCCTCTGGGAGTGGGCAGGAGTGGTCAAAATTCCTCTGGGAGTGGGCAGGAGTGGTCAAAATTCCTATGAGAGTGGGTGTGCTTGGACAGAAATTTTTTTGGGAGCAAGCAGAATTGATCAGAATTCCCGTGCAAGTTGGTGGGATCGGGTTAGAATTCTTTCGAGAATGGGTTGGCTTGGTCAGAATACCTTCAGGAGAAGACGTGTTAGGCCAGAATTCCTTCAGGAGTGGGTGGCATTGATCAGAATTCCTAGTTCAGCCCCACAGCTGACATGAAGAAGCTAATTCAGCACCACAGCTAGTATACATCCAGAACCTATATCAGGAGTGACTTTTTTCAGGTTAGCGTTTGAGGATGTTTTAATTAACACACACCTCTGAGACCATTTCACACAGTTTAAGAAAGCTAACGACCAACATACCAAAGAGAAAAAATAAATTATGAGGATTCAAGTCTGCTGATATCATAGCACGCAAAAAGGTCACAATAATTTTAACAAATGTACTTTGATTTCGTTTTTACATCACACTTTATTGATTCTTTGGCTAACAGCATTTGACCTGCAGATGCAGTGCGCTGAATTCGTTTCTCCCGTCTGTGATAACAGCCCGATATTGCAGTCAGCGATCCGTAACCCCTGAATTGAAACTTGAAGATTGGAATCTGCATGCGCCTAATCGATATCCGCTGATTGCATTTCAGCGGCTGGTCAATATTAACTAGATTATACTTCGCCTCTTTCATGGCACCGTTCGAACGGTTCATTTTTTTCTCTCTGATGGCATCAGTGCGACACGGCTGAATCCTCTGCTCCTCAATCTTCTTCGAATACTAGCAAAAGCAACATGCAACGGTAGTGTCATGTGTAAGTGTAATAAGCCGAAGGCTGTTTTACTTCAGGGCTGCACAATGGAACTAGCTACAGCTCATTAGCTTAATTAATAGCTCATTCTCCTAAGTTCTAGTCAGTGCCTATGTTACTATGTTATTTCATCAGACTTATTACCCAGTTCACTGGCAGTGTAATAACATGCAGTTAGTAGCGAGCTAGTGAGGGTACAAACTATTAAGCACTGCTAAATTAGCGTTTCACAGAGCGTCTTGGTAAACGTTTTAGCTATTATAAAGTAACGCTGAGTACTCTATAAGTAACTGACTGAGACAGTGTTTACAAGTTTACCATGTCGTATGTACATCTGGACGATACGAGAGTTTTATATAACCTGGCCTTTCTCCTAATACTTTTCAAAACACTGCTATTTGTTTTTATAAAGCGACGTCTGTCCTTCCTTTATGTCTGTTTTCAGCATCTTTCGCGAATCATCTGAACATAGGCGAGTCATATTTACTGCGATGCAATCCGGTATACAGGATCCTTTCACGATCATCATCCACCATGGGAAAGTCTTCGGACAGAGGAATTTCCTGATGTGGATTTATCCTCTCAATGGCGTGAGAGTTGGAGCTGATGGTAATATTAGCGGTTAAAATGTTCACGACATTACGCTATTCAACTTCTCTCTGGTGAAAGTGTTCTTTTAAACTCCCTCATTTATGCCTACATAGTTCCAGTTGAACGGCTGGAATCCAATCCGATCCAATCCGATCCAAATTCATCAATCAGTTAAAAGAAACAATACTTGCTTTTTTTTTTTTCCTCTCCATAATTTGAACTACGTAAGACCTTCAGTTAACATCCTTCTATTTTTCAGTCATTGTTTTCTTTGTGAAATGCATCATGTTATGATAAAAACACACCTGCACCTTTCACAAGGTAACACATTTCAAAGCGTACCAAGATCCATCATCGAGATGGATAGACAGCATCTCTGCGAGCTTATCGTGGCTTTTTGTTCTTTTTAGCTGTAGTTAGTATGATTTATGTCATTTAAACCTTCCACGGAGCGAGTAAAGCCCAGCTCCTTGCGCCGCTCGCTAAGCGCCTTGTAAACCTCAAGACCGAATTTCAACGAGGTGTTTTACCTCGTCGTTGGTCCGTGATTCCTGCCGCGAACCGTTAGCAATGCAAACACGCCTTTTAACGTAACGCAGTTCCCATCATGCATCGCTATACAGGTTGGCTCGTTGGGTCGGATTGCTTTCTCACTACAAGTGAAGTACTCCAGAGTTCATTTGCAATCCGATTGTTTTGGATCCGAGCGTGATTACTGTGTTCGCGTATATGTCTGAATGGACAGGACCAAGGAAGAAAACACACCGAGTTCTGAAACAAACGCTCCAAACGGGCCAGGTGTGAAAACGCCCTATGAGTCACTCTACGTTTAAGTAACATGGGGAATAAAAATATATATTCATTGTAGAAATGGTGTAAAAATCCTTGGATTTCACTTTAGAAGTATGGAGCTCATGTTTTGTCCCCCCCCCCCCCCCCCCAAATCCAACTTTGGTATTTAAAAAAAGACTCTTAAAGAGGAACCTGGAGCTAGGCAGAGCGGAGGACATTTTCTTTTCTTTTTTTTACGTTCTGAATGCCCATAGATTCACAGTAAAAATGACAGACCTTCCATCTACTGAAGGGTAGAATATCTCATCCTTCACCTCCTCTCCAACTATATCATCAGTGTTACATTCCTCTAAAATGTCCATTCGCTTCATCCTTATCTTCTACAGTGAGAAACAAAGCCGATTCCTCTCTCACGCTCAATTGCTTTTTTCTTTTTTTGAAATGTCTTTCTTTCGGTCTCGCACTGGCTTAAAAGTTCAGATGCTTTATGCGTTGTTATGTTTTACTCTTTTCGCCCAGGAAAAAAAAAAAACAACCCTCTAGTTTCCTAAACGATAAGCTTCAGAATCATTAATTAATGCCGGTTAGTTAATGATATGATGTGGAAACTGGAGCATAAATGAATCAGTGCGGTGCAGTGCATACTGATGATACTAAGAAATTAAACTCCTCTTCTAAATGACTAGCTCTTGATTCTGATTCATCAGACGGCGTTGATTAATTTTCTACAGCAGCAGCTCGGACAGCAGGGAAATACTAATGCACTCGCTCTTAGAGCCTTAGGACACCTTAGTATTATAATTACAGGTACAGGAATGACTGATTGTAGCTTCGATAACATATACAGTAAGTAATAATAGGAACTAATTTCTTTCACAGACATTTCACAACATTAAACATCACTAAAGCGTGACATGTTTTTAAATTGTTGGTAGATTGGCATGGTGTAAATGAAACACTGCTGATGTTGGAAAATAATTAACTTCCTGGCGGTGACAGTAAGTCTGCGTTGCATCAGGCCACGTTACTCGCAGTCGCTGGTTATTTTCCTATAACGCAGACCCCCGGGTGATTTATTCCTTACAAACCTGATTTCATCCTATAGACTTTTAGACTATAGTTTACTTTTTTCAATACAATTCAATTTCAGTCTCAAAGAAGCTTTACAGAAATATATAAACACAGGATGGAGATTTTAAGTGTGTGAATTTATCCCTATTGAGTGAGACGGTGGTGACGGTGGTGAGGGGAAAACTCCCTGAGATGATCTGAGGAAGAAACCTTGAGAGGAACCGGACTCAGAAGGGAACCCATCCTCATCTGGGTCACATCGGATAGTGTGAGAGTAAAAGAAAGTTCATTATGGTTTTTATATGAAGTCTGTTTGTTGAACTAGTCCACTGTTCACTAAAGGAGACCTGAGTGCAAAACTGCATGTGGTGATTTCAGTCCCAAGGACATCGCTGCAACCGTAGTCCCAGCAACCACAGCGAGAACGTCCATGTGAAATTGAGGTCCAAAACCATTTCCATGGTACTTCGAGCGGTACCGTCCTCAGGTACCGATCTCCAGGCTGTAGCCTCCAGTTGATGAGAGCTCCATCCAGAGGTAGGGCATCCGACTGGATCAGGCAGGTCCGGAGAGCAGAACGGGTCAGGATGTTTGGTGGAGTAGCAGCAATAAGCATAAAGCTCGACTCCAATAAGACAATTAACTCCTTACATTTAATACCACCTTAAATTTAAGAGACCTGCTTTGCTCATTTTTTTTCCCTTTCTAATTAAGGCACACCTCGTCTTTGAAGGGGGACATAAAATCTGGTTTGTGCAGCCGATAAAGATGTCTTGCAGGGAAGCTCACAATGTCTTACAGCGATATCTGATTGGACAGCGCAGCGTCCACACGGCTTTCTAAAGCTGCCCGGTGCTCTGTCCCTACCCCGATAGAAGACCTGATAAAGGGTGATTGGGTCTTATATTGAAAATCTTATCTTCCAAATACACACTTGTGCTGGAAAGAAGACTGGAAGGGCATGAGATTGGGAGTAAAGAAATAGTGGTCATGGTGGTAGGGAAGAAGTGAAGAATACTGAGGTGTGGGCAAATGGAAAGCGAGAGAGAGAGAGAGAGAGAAAGACAAAGACCGATGGTTATTGCAAAGAACAGCATTACATGTCTATGGCTAATGTATGCAGAATGTCTTGTTTTATTGCTCATGTTGTGTTTCTCTCTCTCTCTCTCTCTCTCTCTCTCTCTCTCGCCACTCGACCATTTAGACACAAACTCACACAGTGGCCACACTTTGCTATCAATCTACACTTTGACAGTTCAGGTCAGATGTTAATGGATTCAAATACAGTCATGCCGAGATGCTCTTAGGCAACATTTGAAGGTTATTTTCATGCACAGCAGCATCCATGCTAGCTGTCAGCTTTCAGACACTTGTAAACGGATGGTGGTCAAACTAAATGGTGCCCCGTGTGAGGACTGGCTGTTTGGCATTGTATTTTTTTTTTCCTTCTTCTTGTCCCCGTGACGGAGACGGATGTCATGTCGTACTGTACGTCGCTTCAGGGCTTGAGGAAGTGAATCCTGTAGATCGATAATTGAAGCAAACCAGCAGGAGCTAATACGGGATTGTGTGTGGCTCATTAACTTGTCAGGAATGCAGAAACCAGAGAGAGAACGAGAACGAGAGAGAGAGAGGCTTATGCCACGTTTACATCATGTGGGACAATGAAGCACTGGCTTACGCCAACGACTTGTCACACGTTTTCAATTCTTTTGCTACACCTGACAGCTGTAGTTGTATCTAACAGTGGCTAGCATTAGCATATGTCCGTAGTTATGTCCGTGTAATACCACAGAGCTGTTCGATTCTCAAATCTGATTGGGCATGAGAGATGATGAAGTTTCTATTGCTTCATTTTGCCAAATTGCAGTGGTGCAAGAGAAATGAAACACACTGCTACATGCTGCATGGTAACTGACTCCACTTCATGACCCCACAGCTTTGTTGATTATTTTCCAGTAACAGCACAACTCTTTTATTCCATACTTGGCCCAATTATTATCATTATTATTACTACTATTACTAATGTTTAATTTATATAGCGGCTTGCTCACACCCGAAGTCATTTTACAATGACAGAAAACAAACAAGCTGCTCATAGTCACACTGAAGGCCTACACAGGTGTGTCCCACAGCTGCAATACCACCAGTCAAAACCCCTCAGTACGGATCCACAACGTGAGCACAGGGGTCCCGAGAACACTCAGAGCGATCATAAAGAACTAACTCTCGACGAGACGGGAGCAACAGGCCGTAATGAGCGAGCGGACACACATCACGCACGGTGGATCAAGGCCCGGGGAAATCCCTCTCGTAAGATTGGGTCTGAAGCGCCGCCACAACCGGCAGACAAATGGACAACAGCAGCAAGAGACAAAAAAATTTACAAACATCAAACATATAAACCGTCATCCCATTTAAATGCAGAAAACAAATTTACGCAAAATTCCCAGAGGAATTTTGACCAATCCAGTCCACTCCCAGAGGAATTTTGACCAATCCTGTCCACTCCCAGAGGAATTTTGACCAATCCTGTCCACTCCCAGAGGAATTTTGACCACTCCCAGAGGAATTTTGACCAATCCTGTCCACTCCCAGAGGAATTTTGACCACTCCCAGAGGAATTTTGACCAATCCTGTCCACTCCCAGAGGAATTTTGACCAATCCTGTCCACTCCCAGAGGAATTTTGACCAATCCAGTCCACTCCCAGAGGAATTTTGACCACTCCCAGAGGAATTTTGACCAATCCTGTCCACTCCCAGAGGAATTTTGACCACTCCCAGAGGAATTTTGACCAATCCTGTCCACTCCCAGAGGAATTTTGACCACTCCCAGAGGAATTTTGACCAATCCTGTCCACTCCCAGAGGAATTTTGACCAATCCTGTCCACTCCCAGAGGAATTTTGACCAATCCTGTCCACTCCCAAAGGAATTTTGACCAATCCTGTCCACTCCCAGAGGAATTTTGACCACTCCCAGAGGAATTTTGACCAATCCTGTCCACTCCTAGAGGAATTTTGACCAATCCTGTCCACTCCTAGAGGAATTTTGACCAATCCTGTCCACTCCAAGAGGAATTTTGACCAATCCTGTCCACTCCCAGAGGAATTTTGACCACTCCTGTCCACCCCCGAAAAAAAAGAGTTCTTAATACATCGCGCCATTATTTCCATCCACAGCTTGTTATTAGTTATTAGTTATTAGCTGCTTCACGTCCATCGTCTCCAACAGTCCCAAATTTCCTACTCGGATTTCCTACTCGGATTTCCCCACAGAGAGGCTGACGTGAACGTGTTTGTATGGATCTTTACTCCTGAATGTAGCAGTAATTAGCCTGTCAAAAGCAATGCAGAACTCAGGTCTTAAAAAAAAAAAAAAACACAAGAAAGCCAAAACAGATCTCTTGTTTGTCCTTCCTCAGTCAGAAGTAAAGAGAGAACAAACCCCGTTTTGAGATTAAACATCGTTATGTTAAATCTGCACGAAGCTCTTAGCGAGTAGCCGAAGCTGCTGAACGTGTGCGTCTATGTATTCAGATGGACGTGTTGACGCACGTGTGGGAGAGTTTACAGGACCTGGAATAGCTAAATTCATGACCAAAAATAACATCCTTAAATATCCCTGAGCACTCTGTGGGCAGTTTGACTACTAAATGATTCGATTCTGCATCCGCAAATACGACTCGTATGTTGTTTATCGCACACACTTCACAATTCACACCTTCGATACCATTTGTTCACAGGGGAGGCCATCTGTGTATGCTAACCTTGATAAACAAGTGACAAACTGTGAACTTAAACCAATCCATGTATGGAATAACAATGTTTTGTTGTCATTTTTCCTGCTAAATTAACCAAATCATGAACGGAAAGCTATTCGGATTTAAAACGATAGCTGATGGTGAAACCCGGACCACGCCTTAACAACTCTCCCGATGATTTGGCTTGCGCCATTTCTTATAAACGTGCATGAACTGGCTGAATTTTAATTAGTAAGCAGTGCCAATAGCTAGGTTTTCCCATCAACTTACCGAAACCGGGGGGAAAAATGCTTTGAAGGAACCTGATTGGAACGAGCAAAGGTGACGAGAATGCGAACGACTACGACGTCGAATTTCAAAACGTTTCATGCCAAGTTTAGTTCAGTTCGGGAAAAACTGCCGATTAAGAGATCGTTTTGCGTATTCATTACAAGTGATGACTGTATAGATAGCACTTGTACTTTTCTTTCCTGTTTGTTTGTTTGTTTATTTATTCATAACTGCTCGTATGATCGGAACATGGAAAAATAAATGTACCAAAAAAAAAAAAGTTATGAAGCATGTACGCTGGTTTTGTTGCATGTCCCTGACGACATCGAACGCAGTTACAGAAATAAATTATAAAAAAAAAAAGAAAAAGGAAAGAAAAAAAAAAGTTATACGTACGTATAACATCCTGACTTATCATTTGTTAATCGTCAGAGCAGTTTATAAAACAAACAAACAAATAAATAAATAAAAATGGACAGTGATAATTAACACAGTTGCTTAATTTGTGTTTTTTTTATTCCGTGTTGTTGTTTTTTTTAATAATCTGTCCAATCTAATTTCCAGTTACCGATAAAAGATGAGGAGGAAGCTTGATGTATGTCAAAATTAGTATGAATTTGAAAGTGCTATGGTTGATGATCCATTTATTATGAATGACGTTGTGAGAGAATGTTTATTATAATTGTTATAATGTACCACGGTTGTCATGTCAAAAATCCAAGTACCATACTACTACTACTACTACTACTACTAATAATAATAATAATAACAATAAGGTTAGTAATAATGTCAGTGGTTTCCTGTTAACACTTTCCTTCTATATTCCTAATAATAATTCTTCTACAAGTTGCTTTTTCTTCACCTACATTCAATGTTCGTTTTTATTTTTTTTTTCCCCTCACTAAAATCCTTCAAAAGAAAACCTGCTTAAATTTTAGTAGACAGCCGACAGGAAGTCTGGAGGTTTGTTAACAACAGGAAGAAGACAGAGTGCCATCGTTAGACACGTTGAGCGCCAACTCTGCCGCCATAAATGTCAGGTTTATTGGTTTATATATTGGCTCTGAAGTTTTTGCTCAACAATTCCAAGCAATACTGAAAAAGAAATCACACACACACACACACACACACACACACACACACACACACACACACACACACACAGAGAGAAGTCACCTCTAGTCTTATCTGATTTCACTTTCTGGCTTGCCGTACCTCACGGTATTACAGTGATGATTAAAAGTGATTGACGTCCTCAGGGCAGACTTTTGAAGTTCAGCATTTTGCGCTTCCAACTGAGAGATATACCAAGTGAACTTTATGAAATTCCAGAGAACTCAGACCACCCTGTCCTCAATTATGCAGCTGGGGTCAATTCAGGATGCTTATCAGAGAGGAACAGTGGAAAAAAGTAAAGCGAAAAAAAAAAAAAAAAAAAGGCTTTTGGTCAGCTTAAATAAAAGAAAAGTTCAGGTGTGAAACAAACAAACAAAAAACCCCTGAAATCGAACTGATATCACAATGTGACCTTATTACAGAAAATGTATAAATGAGGTTGTAAGAAAAGTTGCGAATGTGAACCCAGCAACTGAGTCTAAAACGAAACTTTCTCCATTTTTCATACAACCGGAATTGTCATGGACTGCCATGTACGAGACCATGTTAAACGTTGGGTATGAATTTCTAATGTTTTTGTTGGAGTTTATGTAAATGTAGCTCAAACAATCACTTTAACTCAGAGTATTCAGCATATTCAGTTTGGACACGCCCAAATATGATATATATTCCTCATATGAGTCAAAGTATACAGTAATTCCTGCTGCACCAATCCAATTTCTCAATAATTCCATTTATTTATTTATTAAAGTATGTCCCATTGTACTTTTTTTTTTTAATCTATTTTCAGCTGTATCCTTATTAAAAACAAGTTCGTTCCAGGTCTCACGTTTGTTGTCGCAGCTATAAACACTCACCACTCACTCACTGACACTGGAGACTCCTTCCAAAAAACAGTTAGCAATAATTACAGATTTGATGTGGACTGTATAATCACCAGGCACACACTGTTACCATAGAAAGGATAACGTATTAGGACGAGCGCATTAAACCGAACAGCTCCTCTAAAGTCAGAGAAACCTACTCAACACCTTCTGACCAATCAGAACGTTTCTATGCCGTGACACCTGACGCGTTTTTAACTTTTAACCCAGCTTTCCGGCAACGCTTTTCCCCGACGCGATCGGTTTCTTAAATTTGACTCGACCTGTTCGCTCTGGAATTACCGTATTGCGAGACAGGTTTCAAAATGCCATCTGTCTAGATCTTTTACAGACCTTCTGCTAATAAAAAACGACCCCTGACCTCGCCGGGGACGTCGCTGTTCGATAGGTCACTCCTGATTTGTATCAGGAGTGACCTTGTATGCAAGAATTATTTATTTATTGCTGTAATGTTCGCTGACATTTAAGGCGTAAATACAGTATGCACACAGTGTTCAGGGATGGCATTTGGATGGTCGCAAGGTCAGGTAATAAAACTACTACGCATTTTCTCTTTATTGTTCGGATTTTATGACTATACGACAGACGTCTTGAGACATCACGACAGACGTCTTGAGACATCGACACCGCGGATAGCTTTACGAACCGGGCTGCTACGTAGGAGAACCGGAGTCGGATGTACTGTAGATAACGTAGTCTTGTCATTTTATATACGTCGTAGTGAGCAGACAGGCAGTTTTGTAAGATTTATTTGTATACAATACACAACAGGAAGACTGGAAATACTCAAAACACTATTACTACTAGGATTAGGGCTGTATTTAGGATTGATGACTTCAAAAGTTATGTCAGTACTCACATAAGGAAAGTGACTTGTACTCAGATTTGGTGTATGCGTGCACTTAATTCGATTTTCTGGGTTTTACCTCTAGTTCTGACACTGGAGACTCCTTCCAAAATTGCTAAATAAACATCTCCTCACAGAAAACTTCAACATATGAACAATTACATGTTTTTTTTTTTTTTGTTCAGGTTATGTGGAGCATCCACCATAGAGATCCATATGTACGCTGTTACTATAGAAACAATAACATTAATACAGTATAAACCTGTGATTTGCATTGTCAGAGCACTTTTTTGTGGAAAATGAACAACATTAAAGAATATTCGGCGGATTCGGTGTTACGTTCAAAAGTTATATCGATATTTACACAGGGAACGTTGCTCACGTTCAGATTCGGCTTACGCAGGACTTGATTTAGTTAGATTTTTCCCGGATTTACAGTAGGTGTGGATTTTACAAAGCGTTGACACTGGAGACTCCTGACAAAGGTACTAAATAAATGTCTCCTCACAGAAAAAAAAAAATAAATAATCAAGGATAAATAACACTAAGCATTCAAAGTTGTTTACGTCAGTTCAAACGTTATGCAAATGTTCCCAGGAGAACGTTCTTCCGTGTTCAGAATCCACTTATAGAGGCCCGTGAGTTGCTGCTCGACTGGAAGGAAAACCTGCACCCACACCGGCGCTTTGTGGATACGATTGGACACCCCTGTTCTAGACAAACCTTTTTAAAACAACGACTTACTTCTAAGGGTGCAAAACATTGAGGATAGAAAATGCAGCGTGATGATTTTTTTTTCCCCCCCAATGGCAAAACTCAAGAGATTATGATTTAAAAAAAATAAATAAAAATACAGTTTACATCTAGATTGAAACAATGAGACAGAGAATGAGCACGTCATATTGACCTTTGTGCTCATGAATAGTCCTGGTCATGATAATCATGTTAATTTGCAAGCAGAGAAAATTAAATTTGTCTTAATTTAACAATAACGGCTACAAAAAAAAAAAAAAAAAAAAAAAAGTAATTGGTAAAACGATTTAACCCGTGTTCTTTCCTACTAACAGTTTAATGGACCGAGTAATAATCCAGCTCATAGGTCACAGCTCAAGTTAAGAACATGGAGTTCAGCGGTTTATCATGATTATTAATGTACATATCAAATTTGGACCTTGAGAAATTCCTAAGATTTATTATTTCACATCGTCATAGATAAGAGCCTGGGGGCATTGAGTGTATTTACAACCAAAAATATGAATTTCAAGGCGAATTTCACATTTTACACTCGATGGAGTGCCGTTACTGGACGATAATCAACGACAGGGTGGTGTGACGAAGCGGAGTTACTGTTACTTTCCTGAAACGGCTCGTCCTGAAGCGTCTTATTCCTCGTAAACCACAGCAAATACCAGCTATGACAATTTTATAGTTACTTTTAATGTCCTGAACCGTCCGAGTCACTTCCTGTTATCACGTCGTTATACCGAGCTATAAACACTCGTTCCCCCCAAGCGTCTCTTGAAGTTAAAAAGACAAATAACTGTCACAGAGAAAACCAGGAAGTGCTCTGGAAAAGCTTTTGTCGTGAACTTTCCCATGGTGGAAAAGCACCGGCACTGTAGACTCCGTCCTTAAATGTCAAATAAATGTCTGCTTTCGGAAATTTCCAAACAAATGCGTCAGTCGTTAATGTCGAAGCTCGCTGTCAACAAATATCACTGTCATTTCAACTTCCCTCTCTGCTGAAGCTTTGTTTTTCAGCCTCTTATTCAACACACTCTCGCTCATATACACAGAGGAACCAGACCCTGGAGGCCTGAAGTGTCAGGTCTGAGCACGCGTTCTCTCCGGATGTCCCGGTGATTCGAGTCTGGACGAGTCACCAGCCCGAGGCTTGAATCTGTCTCCGAAAAAAATCTCCCATCCGTTCAAAGTCCAAATCGTGACATTTGAAGAGAAAGAAACACCGAGTGGATATGATTACAGCTAGGGATGCGGCGAAATCTCGGCCGGCGAAAATTTTCAGCTGCGAAATGGCATTGTCGGTTTTTTTCCGGCCGAAAGAGAAAAAAGTACACGACGAAAAGTGATGCCACGACCGGATTTCACTCTCGATCGAGCCGACGGTTATTGTCGCATTGCAGCGTTACTAGTTCTGTGATTTAAAGAACATTACATTGACGTGGAGAGAAAAAAAAACAACAAAAAAAAACAGCGTGCATGGGAAATGATGCAGGCAGAGCTGGAGGTGATGAACGCGTCTGCTGAAGGATCGACGCGTGCCAGAGAAACGCGTGGCACAAACTCCCTCAGTTTCTGTCGTGTTTGACGAGATTCTACAGGAAAGCGCCCCGAACCAGAGCATCGCCACACGCGAGCAAGCACACGCATTACACGCAGGTATTTATCTCCAACAGAGAGTGATAGACTATTCACTGTAGCCTCTCATGTTCTCAGCTCCTGCCACATTTGCTTAAACAGAAAGCAGTCCAATTTGCAACGTGTTTAACAATCAGATGAAAATTTGTGTAGCGCTGAAAAACTTTTGGTTCTCGACTTGAGGCGACATCTGTTGTTTACAGTTCGAGGTTGGGGTTTTTCGTTCCATCGCTGCTGTTCTGCACAATAATGTGTAATTAAAGTGGAAATACCTTTACGTAAACAGAACAGAGGCCGAGTTCACTGCTTGACTGCTGTTTTGTATATCATAACAGTTTTCTAGAACTTTACATTATATGGATAATTGGATGAAAAAAACCACATCTGTTCTGAAGAATGAAGAATAATATATTTAATATGGTTTTTGTTTTGGTGTTAATTTCTATGAAAGTGCGATCATTTTATCGGTTTGTAGTTTTTCAATTCAGATTCATTCACTTCATGAAATGAATTTAAAAAAAGTCTAATATTGATACAATGATACAAAAAAACCCCCAAATTTTCGGTTTCGGTTTCAACCAAGACTTTTCCTTTCAGTGCATCACTAATTACAGGTTCTCCAAGGCAACTGGTGGCCATCCATGCTTAATAAATTTGCCTCTCAGTTTAACATAACGTGTATCATACAGTATTTGACATACACACACGTATACACTCAAAGGATGACGTGTTACACATTCGTGTTTGTCCTCAGTAAGCTCGTTAGGGAAACAGACAAACACAGTGTCCTTATCAGCGCACCCCCAATGTGAGCAAATCAAGCTAACACCCCACACTACATAATCAGTGTGTGTGTGTGTGTGTGTGTGTGTGTGTGTGTGTGTAAGAGCAGCGTTTCAATTAGAACTGTAGACAACGCTAAACTCGAAAATTCAACTGATCACGCCATTAAGATTTGATCACTGACTCCCCGATTGTTCAGCTTTCTTCTCCAGGACTTAAGTGAGATTAACATAATCGGAAAGTTCTACCGATGCTTTTATCATTGAAGTTGAATTTCTTTCCTTCTTGTCGGAAAACTTCAACTTACAGCTTTATCTCTGACTGTTACAAAGCACCGGATAGACAAAAACCAAAAGGAAAAAAAAAAAAACTTACTGTAAAATTAATAAACGCTTCAATATCAGCTGATATCAATACCCAATACTAATTTTTTTTTTTTGTTTGTTTGTTTATTTTTTTTTTTTATTTAGTTGAAGCACTTAGGAGCAGAAAACTTTCAGAAAAGCAAATATAACGAAACATAATAATGTGCAAATTTGTAAATGGAATAAAAATCAATCCTAACAAAAACAAATACAACCGCATCTCTCTAAAAACAACAGATGTGTATCAAAGACAACAGATCTTTCCCAGTGCGACTCCCACGCGTTGGCTTCGCTGAATAGCTCACAGCGCTGTGTTAGCGTTGGGTCGAGTGGCTACCGTTGAGTCCCCTCTGAAATTATTGGAAGGACAAGGCCGATTCGTTCGTTTGTTCTATACGCAAAAGACATTTAGGTTTGAGATCAAAAGATGGAGATGAGACGAGTGTTTAAGATTTCAGCTTTTATTTCCTGGTGTTTCCTGATCTAAATGTTTTAAACAACATAAAATACAGAACCTTTTGTAACAGACCACACAATTTTTATCCGAGCAAAAGTATAGGAACGGGTCATTCTTGAAGTAAATAACACTTAATAATTGGTTGCATATCTCTTGCTTGCTATAACTGCATCAAGCCTGCGACTCAATGACATCACCAAACTGTTGGTTTCTTCTTTTGTGATCCTTTTTCAGGCTTTTACCGTGGGCTCTTTCAATTTGTTGGGGGGGGGGGGGGGGGGGTTTCTCCCTCCAGTCTCCTCTTCAGGGGGTGAAATGCTGCTCAACTGGGTTAAGGTTTGGTGAGTGACTTGGCCAGTCTAAAAGCTTGCCGTCCCTTGTTGTGTTGGAGGATGCGTTTTGGATCATTGTCTTGCTGCATGATGAAGTTCCTCCGGATTAATTTGCATGCAATGTTCCTGTAGACTTCTGAATTCATTCTTCTGCTACCATCATGAGTTAGATCATCAATAAAGATGAGTGAGAATGCTCAAGAAGCAGCCATGCAACCCCAAGCCATGAAACTACCTCCACCACGTTTCACAGATGAACTTGAATGTTTCGGAGCACGAGCGAATCCTTTTTTTTTTTCTCTCCAGACTTTGGCCTTTCCATCACTTTGGTTGAGGTTAATCTTGGTTCCAGAGCTTTTGTTTCTCATCTCTTTATTTCTTTGCGAATTCCAATCTGATTCTTACTGCTGACAAGTGGTTTGCAGCTCTCTGATCTTCAGGCTGGCTTATCCTTTTTGAACAACAAAATGTGTCCGTGTTCAGAGCTGTCAAACAATCAATTTACCAGGACACACTTAGGTAACCAGAAACGCCCGTGTTCCTATATTTTTGCTCGCCTACGAATGGGGTGGTCTGATACAAAATGTGCTATGTTCTATATCGTTTAACATGTCTACATATAAACACCAGGAAGTGAAAGCTGAAGTTCTAAGCTCTCTTCCCAATATTCATCTTATAATCTCAAACCCAAATGTCTTCAGGCTACCGCAAAAAATACTTAATTGGGCTCGCCGTTCCGATACTTTTCGAGGGGATTGCACATCAACCTGCTTAATGTTGTTGCAATATCGTGATATTTATTTCAGGTTCGGACAGAAGTCATTCTTTTCCCCCCCGCATTTTTATGCTTCTCGGTGCCTTATCTCATAAATAATTCCTGTTGTAAACAGAATGATGCAGCTGGACTGATGAGAAGACTGAAGCATGTCTTAGTTTAATTACAGAAAACACTACGACGTCTTTATTTGCTGGGAAACTAGAAAACAATTTCGAGATGAAGCGCTTCATCTCTGCGCTGTTGCCGTCGGTTTTTATTCACAAAGATTCGTTCGGGCATGATGAACGAATGACGAGAACGTCGGCAAAAGGCGACGCGTTATAGACGGTTTGTTTTGATCGATATGTAAAGCATTTCTAATCGCAATATGTCTATCGAACAGAAACCTGCATTTTCAGGTCAACGTTTAACGTTACGCACAGAAAGCCAATCATAGCTGACATCTTTTGCACTCGAACCTACCCTCACAAAGGATATTTCATTGTTTATCTCCTAGCTAATAATTTAAGAGAAGCCCAGATCTACCGGGTACTTGGATTGGTAAAAAAAAATCAAGAGAGGTGTTGCGCGTCGATGAGACGTCCCGTAAAACCTCTGGGTAAGTTTGAGAAGCAGCCAAAATGAAAAGTAGGAGGTAGCTTCGAGACTTGTTGATTGATTGGTTGATTGACAGGTTACTAAATGCTGGGAAGAAGGAACTCTGGAGAGAAGCATCTCATAATGTAAAGACAAACACACCTTTAGGGAAGCAATCGGTCCACAATTACATCAATTAAAGAGTGACACATACTTTTTAATCAGATCACCGATTCCTTTCAGAAACATCGTCACATAAATGAAATGAACAGAGATATATATATTTTTTAAAATGTGTTTATTATTGGGGTAAGATCATGATAAACCTGCGATTTTGCCTCGTAGCCGCACTTTGTCAGAGCTACTTCCTGAAAACCTGAATTAAGAATTCAGTAACGCTGTGATGAAGCAATCAGTAACTGGGAAATGGGTTATTAAATAATGCATCTCAACAAAGGTTTATTTAAGCGATGAACTTTTCCCCGAGGGCCTTGATTCGAAAGCCGATCTATTCGAAACTCATGCAACATTCATAGGAAATATAATAAGTGCGAGACGTTTAGTAGGACTTAGATAAGAATCTAAAGTTCACAGTTCCTAACAACCTACGGTTTCAACCTCCTTAAAGCGATCCATATTCTACTGATTACGCGAATAGATCAATAAATAGATAAAAAAAAAAAGAAACATCCAGAAAAGCACACAAGGCAATGCATTTGTATACTGGCTCCAGTATAGGCTCTTATATTTCATGAGGCATTATTTCACTGCTGAATTCTGACATCTGATTGGCCGGAACAGTAGTTTTATAATACGTCGTCGTTTCTATAGCGAACGGCTCGTTCGCAGGGACTTCTGTGGACAAATAATGAACAACGACAACAACGTAAAACATGCAACAAATCAAAATATGTAAAAGAGTTGATATTTTGGATACGTTTCCTGTAAGGAGATGTTTATTTAACATTTATGGAAGGAGTCTCCATTGACGAGCGCTTTGCAACAATAAGAAGAGTTCACGCTTTGCAATTTCTCAGTAATGTTTTTTTAATTTTATTTTTATTTTTTTTAACTATATTAACTTTACAAGAGAGCGAAGAAATAAATGAGCTGAGTGAACAACTGTTTGTAGCTGCTATAACGTATGTAATAACCGGAACTAGCTTGTTTCATGGAACGTCCATCACACATCATTAAATGCAACAATAAACTGATAAAAATTACATTTTTTAAAAAAAATTATTAATATAAATTGCCATTGTTGGCAAATTTCTGTGATATGAGCGTAACAGCATGTCCCCAAGTGTTTAAGTCCATACTTAACGCATACCTGTCACAATAACTCAGATTTTCTAAAAGGATTTCCAACGAAATAACATTTATCACACATTTACACACACACACACACACACACACACACACACACTTAATTTCATTTCGCCAAAGGGATGTAATAATGAAAAAGACATTTTCGAAAAGTTCACATTGTCTATAAATAAATCAAGTCTTCTCCTTTTTATACAACAAAAAGTGCCAGCGCTATACAAATTCCACTTGCTAGAAATTCAAGTCATTATTAGTTGAGACATCAGCAATGAAAATCCTTAATGATTTCCGCCTCACAGCAACGTTTTCACATTTAGAGGAAACTAAATCAAAACGAGATCCTGATCAGAATCGCCGGAAGGCACGGCTTCCGATCCCCTCATCGCCAGCATCAAATAAAATAAGCCCGACACATTTTTACCGCACGGACATAGAGCATGCACGGCTGCGGCGCTAATGGCTAGCTGTCAATCACGTGCTACAGAAATGCAACCTGCTCAATACGCTGATATATGTATTAGACTCCAGGTGCATAAATCTTGCTCGGCTGATTGCTGTAAATCAAAACCTTGGTGACGTGCGTTTGAATCGACGCCAGATGGAGGCTAAATTAAGTTACTGTGTGAAAATGGATTTCTCGGGAGTGCGGCGTGGGGTGGGGGTGGGGGGGGTGGGTGAGGGAGCGGCACGGGAGGAAAAAAAAATAATAATAAAGAACCGAGGAACAGCCACCTTCTATACGTTCACGGCTTGTCAACAAGGTGACTGTAGTCCTGACAGGAAGTGCATTAGAAATCAGGATATAATTCACATTTTGGTCATTAGGCGGCGAGCTGTCGTGATCCATATCTCACAGTAATTGGCCCATCTAAAACCATTACTGCAGCCTTGCATAAATGTTTCATGAGTCTGAATGAGAGGAAACGCGCACGGCCTTGGCAGATGAATTGCTGCGATCAAAATGGATTTCCTGGATCGGCTGTGTTGTTCTTTCCGAACGTAAATCGTCTTTGGTGACGCGAGCGGTTTCAGACCGGCAGCCACGACGCCGCCGAGTTTGTCCCGTTGCTCAGACGTCGCGAAGACTCGTAGACGATATTAAACGCCTGTATCGGCTGATCAGAAGAAGAAAAATAAGTCTACGCGAGGCCGATACGAAGAACGATTTACATTCCATCAAGTACGGGAGGAAAATAACAGCACGTTGGGAATCGTTTGTTTCTCTTACACCGCAGCAATTCGCCGACAATTCGCACCGTCGTCATAAGGTTAGAGATATTACAGAGATTCCTCAGTAAGAGAATTCAATACGTAAGTTCTTATTTACGGTTGGGTGCAAAAGTTTGCACACCCTCACAAGGCAGTGCTATGACTATCTGGCACAAGTATAACTGAGAAGGAAGAATCTACACTCACAAGTTGTTCAGAAGATCCAGACAAATGGTGTGCCCACAGGAATTTTACAGAATATTTTTTTAAGCATATTAAGAAAGGTTTTAAGCAATTTCTCTTGCCGTTATTACCTTAGGACACACCGTTTGGTCGCTGTGTGTTAACGAAGGCATGTCTCTGAAACCTTATGCGATAGTGTGTCATTTTTTTTTTCCCCCCCCTGAGGGTGCGCAAACTTTTGCACTCTGTTGCACCAAACCAAGTGAGGATGATTAAAATTTAATGAACTGTGATATTTGAGTCAGTCTTGTGTGTTAGTACGTTCTCAACTGCGTAATCGATTATATTATCAATTAGTCGTTTCGGAAGATTTCTCGAACATGGCTTAGCTTTGGAGGAAAAAAAAAAAAGAAACAAAATAAAAAAACTCTGAATAATTGGTATCCTAGTGTAACGTCGTATTACTTTCTTTTCGACCTCTAAATAGGAATTCACAGTTGTACTGTATGTCGGTGGATTGTTAACTTAAACTGATTGTTGTTAATAGTTAATAAAGCGCCATGACGTTTTCCCGAGCACGTCTCGGCGATGATGATTCTTGCGCTTGACCGCTATAAACAGAGATGCATCATATCACATCGACTTTGTATTCTGGGAATGATGTCAATGATCTAAAACGGTTACAAATACAGCAACAATTAATAGCTATTAAATTAATAAATTAAAATAAATAAATAAAGAAAAGTTAGCTAGCCTGTAAGCTAGCTAGGTCCTGTAGGTAAACATTCCCAGGAACCTCATACCCGCATACTGTCCAGAGTGAACTATTCGGTATGTTCTTCAAGGTTATGAAAGGTCGTTCTGAACCTCGTTACCGCACGAGATTTCTATTCAGGTGAATAATGACAGCGATACACACATCGCGGTGCTCATTTCCAACAGATTCCAGCACGGCCATTCTTCCCCCTTGATTATTTTTAGTGATGCATCAACTAGATGAGCATAATGGCATCATAAACTAATGAGGATCTCAGCTCCCTGAAGTTGAGTAAGTGTTAATATATTAAAGGATTTAAAAAAAAAAAAAAAAACTCACACACACACACACACACACACATACACATAACTCTATTTATAATATTATTCTGAAGATTGTATTAAGGAAAGCACACACAAAAAAAAGGCAGTTCTTCTTTAATATTTTGAACAACCATAGGTCATGATTTATTAAGTGAGGAATAAAACACTCGGGGGTTGTGTTGTTATCCACTTTTGTTTTTTCTTCCTGAATGCAGAGGTCTCGCCTGGTTCATAACGAAAGCTTGTTTTATATTTCCGGTTTCTATGGTTATCTATGGTGTTTATAGTCAAATAAGCGTATGATCCTAGCTGATAACGTGACATTACATTTGTGAAAATGGCTAACAAATAACTGCATATGGTCACGTTGACTGTCTTTGGGTAGATTACTGAGTAGATGATATGAAGCTATGGCCCGAGGTTGGCTACATGGATATAATTAACTACTTTGTTGTCTCTGAAGGCGTTGATGGTGAAGAACTCTGAAATTACAAAAGCACGGATGCTTATAATTACCTGCACGGTAATAAAACAGTCCAGGTTTGTTCTTTTCTTTTCTGTGAAGCAGAGGTAGAGCCCCAGTCAGAAAGTTAGCCAGGCTAAACACACAGCTTGGGTGACTAGCTTTCGCCGCTTGCTAACAGGTGGACGTTCATATCCTAGATACAGCTCCGGATTGGGGTGGAGTCCGGAGTGCTTTTCGGCGGGAAAATGATTCGAGCGTACATGAACCTTCTTCGTTGGGGATTTTAACGTCAACGCTTCAAGCCATGCCCACTTCCTCTCGTCAACATTCGTCACTAATACACCGTTGGACACGGGCGTTCTTTTCAGGTTCGCCGGTGCTCGAAACAAGCATCTCCCATGAATTTCTAATGTTTATTGCCGTCGTTGTGGCAGCCAATGACAGCACAGCTCATTTTGATTCGCACTAACACTCGAAACGTTTCTGTTTAATGAATTCAGTCGCTCTCTTTAGCCACTTTTAACCGTCACGACCCGGAAGTTGATTACTTTCCAATAACGTCAATGCTCTTGTACTGTAGAACAAGTGTACTTTTTTTTTGCTCCTCAATGTTATCACTTATGTTACAGCAGCTATAAACAGTTATTCTCTCACTGGCCTCTAATATCTCTCGCTTAAATGAATACGACAGATTTCAGAGAAACCGAAAACAGTGTATACTGTTCCAGCTTTACCGACCTCTGACGTTTAGCACAAAGCGCTAGCACTGGAGACTCCTTCTATAAATGTTAACGTAAATAGACATATCTTTTTACGGATATCGACGATATTTTGGCGAATGCCTTAGAACAGAAACGCCGTGTTTGATAAGTCTCCTGCGTGTCGAGAAGGTGACTCCTACACTAATCTTCTCTTCAGCCCTCGAGAGAGCGTTGGTTCATCAGAGTTAGAGATGCGGCATCCTTCGGGATTAAATTGTATAACCAGACACGACAGAAGGAACACTCTTCCGGCTCTATAAATCCAGTTCGTGGCATGAAAAAAAAAAGATCGCTTTGTTGTGCTTCTTTCCCCCCCCCCCCCCCCAAACCCCAAACCTCGTCCACGAGCCAGGACAGATGACCTACGTCTTGGCAGATATGCAGTGGAATTATGAGTCAAAGTCATCTGCTATGGAAAAATTTCAAACATTAACCTTGGATTTAGCAGAAAGACGTATCGAGGAGAAGCTTCAGGGTTAGACTTTTCAGCTGGGAAACGTTCTTTCTGGAGATAGGAGGAATATATCGTGCATTACAAATAAATAAATAAATAAAACGGGTGTGACTGATGCGAGCTGCCCGTAAACACGGCTGTACGGTCGGACCGAGAAATGGATCCTTGGGACATACAGTACAGTGCATCAAATCTCCCAAATATTTGCATTTAAGCATGACTTCTTATGGATGAACGCATCGGACGTACTTGAAAGCAATTGCACTTTAACAGGAGTTTGGATGTAAAATTTAATTAAACACTACCGAACAACTGGTAACCATGGACGCCAGCCGTGTCATGTATACTTGCGCTAATGCCCCTGAGTGGATGCCTACTAATGTACTGTATTTTAGCATCAAAGCAACATGAAACTGTGATAATAGGCTGAATGTGTGGATATAATGAATAAAGTGGATTAAAATTGGACACTCACTTGGATCAGACAGAATGGAGTCTGTTTTGGGCAGGAACTGGTCACAGCGGATGCCTTGGAAGCCTTCTTTACACCTGAAGGAAACAGAAGGAGAGTGACGCATAAGATGGGATGCATTCAGGTCCGGTTCTGACTCAGGAAGTAAGGACGCTCTTGAAGAAACAAAACAAGCTACCAATGAAAGAAGTAAGAAAATGTCTTTCTAAAAGACGAATTATACAAATCAATAAATAAAGAAACGATTTCTCGGACATCCGTCAGACGTGCAGTAGATGTGTTCATTTAATACGTTTGCTTCTTTCAGTAGACAGTCATAAAGTATATCCGGCCCTATAAAAGGTCTAAAATTACATGAGATATGATACAAGTGCGTTCTTAAAAAAAATAAAATAAAAAAAAATTTTCCCCGGGCTGAATAATTTATTACTTCCGCTGCGGCTGCTGAGGCAGTTTCACGTGTCAGTTGAAGTCATCCTGTGTGAAAAAATGAAGCTGTAATCAGATACAGTGGTGGACTGAGCGCTGGCGAGTATCATATGCTGAATTTTCTCTCTAATTTGCATTAGCAGCTTGTGTGTGAGCTGTCCATAGTTTAGCTTCAGATCAATTCAAGAAAGGTCAATCACAGAAGTACAGTGTGTCTTCTACCAAGTGAACAAATTCTCGTCAAGATGAAATCGTATTCCTTCGTAATAATTATAATATATGAAGATTCAGATATGAGGCTTGAAGGACTACGACGAAAGGCGCTATGTGACGTGTTTCTATATTCATCCTTAGGTCCTGCCTGGTCGGGGTCGCATTAGATCAAAAGTTTCTGGTGGGAGGTAAGGTTCATAAGTAAATACGTTTTGAAAACAATAGGTATGCTTTAGACCACACCCACTTTACAGATATGGATATTTGGGGCACTAAACGGATACAGATACTGACATTCAGATTAATAACGCCGTTAAACTAGTCCGGTTTCTTTGCATTTCCTTGTGTGTGCACAAGCTCTCATGCGCGTGAGATTGTCTGAAGTGAGGCTGGACTTGATTTAAAGCAGGTGAAGGTGAGGAAGCGTGGCGTCTGAGACGAGGCAGTCTGAGACGAGGCGAGTAATTAAAAAGGATCGAGTGGAGGTGGAGAAGAAAGATCAAATCAGACCGCCCCGGTCATTAGGATGTTGAGTCATCGCTGTGCACTACACACTAATAACTGCACATTACACACTATTCACTACACATTACACCCTAGCCACTACACACTATCCACTAAACATTGCACACTATTCACTACACATTACACCCTAGCCACTACACACTATCCACTAAACATTGCACACTATCCACTACACATTACACCCTAGCCACTACACATTGCACACTATCCACTACACATTGCACAGTATCCACTACACACTGCACAGTATCCATTACACATTACGCACTATCCACTACACATTACGCACTATCCACTACACATTACACACTATCCACTACACATTACACACTATCCACTACACACTATCCACTACACATTACACCCTATCCACTACACACTGCACCCTAGCCACTACACATTGCACATTATCCACTACATATTACACCCTAGCCACTACACATTACACACTATCCACTACACATTACACCCTATCCACTACACACTATCCACTAAACATTACACCCTAGCCACTACACATTGCACACTATCCACTACACATTGCACAGTATCCACTACACACTGCACAGTATCCATTACACATTACGCACTATCCACTACACATTACACACTATCCACTACACACTATCCACTACACATTACACACTATCCACTACACATTACACACTATCCACTACACATTACACCCTATCCACTACACACTGCACCCTAGCCACTACACATTGCACATTATCCACTACACATTACACCCTAGCCACTACACATTACACACTATCCACTACACATTACACCCTATCCACTACACATTACACCCTAGCCACTACACATTGCACACTATCCACTACACATTACACACTATCCACTACACACTATCCACTACACATTACACACTATCCACTACACACTATCCACTACACATTGCACACTATCCACTACACATTACACCCTAACCACATTACACCCTAGCCACTACACATTACACCCTAGCCACTACACATTACACAGTATCCACTACACATTACACACTATCCACTACACATTACACCCTAGCCACTACACATTACACAGTATCCACTACACATTACACACTATCCACTACACATTGCACACTATCCACTACACATTGCACCCTAGCCACTACCAACTACACATTACACACTATCCACTACACATTGCACACTATCCACTACACATTACACACTATCCATTATACATTGCACACTATCCACTACACATTCCACCCTAGCCACTACACATTCCACCCTAGCCACTACACATTACACACTATCCACTACACTTTGCACACTATCCACTTCACATTGCACACTATCCACTACACATTGCACACTATCCACTACATTACACATTACACACTATCCACTACACATTACACACTATCCACTACACATTACACCCTATCCACTACACACTATACACTACACATTACACACTATCCACTACACACTATCCACTACACATTGCACACTATCCACTACACATTACACCCTAGCCACTACACATTATCCACTACACATTACACACTATCCACTACACATTGCACACTATCCACTACACATTGCACAGTATCCATTACACATTACGCACTATCCACTACACATTACACACTATCCACTACACACTATCCACTACACATTACACACTATCTACTACACATTACACCCTAGGCACTACACATTGCACACTATCCACTACACATTACACCCTAGCCACTACACATTACACAGTATCCACTACACATTACACACTATCCACTACACATTACACCCTAGCCACTACACATTACACAGTATCCACTACACATTACACACTATCCACTACACATTGCACACTATCCACTACACATTGCACACTATCCACTACATTACACATTACACACTATCCACTACACATTACACACTATCCACTACACATTACACCCTATCCACTACACACTATCCACTACACATTGCACACTATCCACTACACATTACACCCTAACCACATTACACCCTAGCCACTACACATTACACCCTAGCCACTACACATTACACAGTATCCACTACACATTACACACTATCCACTACACATTACACCCTAGCCACTACACATTACACAGTATCCACTACACATTACACACTATCCACTACACATTGCACACTATCCACTACACATTGCACCCTAGCCACTACCAACTACACATTACACACTATCCACTACACATTGCACACTATCCACTACACATTACACACTATCCATTATACATTGCACACTATCCACTACACATTCCACCCTAGCCACTACACATTCCACCCTAGCCACTACACATTACACACTATCCACTACACTTTGCACACTATCCACTTCACATTGCACACTATCCACTACACATTGCACACTATCCACTACATTACACATTACACACTATCCACTACACATTACACACTATCCACTACACATTACACCCTATCCACTACACACTATACACTACACATTACACACTATCCACTACACACTATCCACTACACATTGCACACTATCCACTACACATTACGCACTATCCACTACACATTACACCCTATCCACTACACACTATACACTACACATTGCACATTATCCACTACACATTACACAGTATCCACTACACATTACACACTATCCACTACACACCATCCACTACACATTACACACTATCCACTACACTTTGCACACTATCCACTACACATTGCACACTATCCACTACACATTGCACAGTATCCATTACACATTACGCACTATCCACTACACATTACACACTATCCACTACACACTATCCACTACACATTACACACTATCTACTACACATTACACCCTATCCACTACACATTGCACACTATCCACTACACATTACACACTATACACTACACATTGCACACTATCCACTACACATTGCACACTATCCACTACACATTACACCCTAGCCACTACACATTACACACTATCCACTACACATTACACCCTAGCCACTACACATTGCACACTATCCACTACACATTACACACTATCCACTACACACTATCCACTACACATTGCACACTATCCACTACACATTACACCCTAGCCACTACACATTACACACTATCCACTACACATTACACCCTAGCCACTACACATTGCACACTATCCACTACACATTACACACTATCCACTACACACTATCCACTACACATTGCACACTATCCACTACACATTACACCCTAGCCACTACACATTATCCACTACACATTACACACTATCCACTACACATTGCACACTATCCACTACACATTGCACAGTATCCATTACACATTACGCACTATCCACTACACATTACACACTATCCACTACACACTATCCACTACACATTACACACTATCTACTACACATTACACCCTAGGCACTACACATTGCACACTATCCACTACACATTACACCCTAGCCACTACACATTACACAGTATCCACTACACATTACACACTATCCACTACACATTACACCCTAGCCACTACACATTACACAGTATCCACTACACATTACACACTATCCACTACACATTGCACACTATCCACTACACATTGCACCCTAGCCACTACCAACTACACATTACACACTATCCACTACACATTGCACACTATCCACTACACATTACACACTATCCATTATACATTGCACACTATCCACTACACATTACACCCTAGCCACTACACATTCCACCCTAGCCACTACACATTACACACTATCCACTACACTTTGCACACTATCCACTTCACATTGCACACTATCCACTACACATTGCACACTATCCACTACATTACACATTACACACTATCCACTACACATTACACACTATCCACTACACATTACACCCTATCCACTACACACTATACACTACACATTACACACTATCCACTACACACTATCCACTACACATTGCACACTATCCACTACACATTACGCACTATCCACTACACATTACACCCTATCCACTACACACTATACACTACACATTGCACATTATCCACTACACATTACACAGTATCCACTACACATTACACACTATCCACTACACACCATCCACTACACATTACACACTATCCACTACACTTTGCACACTATCCACTACACATTGCACACTATCCACTACACATTGCACAGTATCCATTACACATTACGCACTATCCACTACACATTACACACTATCCACTACACACTATCCACTACACATTACACACTATCTACTACACATTACACCCTATCCACTACACATTGCACACTATCCACTACACATTACACACTATACACTACACATTGCACACTATCCACTACACATTGCACACTATCCACTACACATTACACCCTAGCCACTACACATTACACACTATCCACTACACATTACACCCTAGCCACTACACATTGCACACTATCCACTACACATTACACACTATCCACTACACACTATCCACTACACATTGCACACTATCCACTACACATTACACCCTAGCCACTACACATTACACACTATCCACTACACATTACACCCTAGCCACTACACATTGCACACTATCCACTACACATTACACACTATCCACTACACACTATCCACTACACATTGCACACTATCCACTACACATTACACCCTAGCCACTACACATTATCCACTACACATTACACACTATCCACTACACATTGCACACTATCCACTACACATTGCACAGTATCCATTACACATTACGCACTATCCACTACACATTACACACTATCCACTACACACTATCCACTACACATTACACACTATCTACTACACATTACACCCTAGGCACTACACATTGCACACTATCCACTACACATTACACCCTAGCCACTACACATTACACAGTATCCACTACACATTGCACACTATCCACTACACATTACACACTATCCACTACACATTGCACACTATCCACTACACATTACACCCTAGCCACTACACATTACACACTATCCACTACACATTACACCCTAGCCACTACACATTGCACACTATCCACTACACATTACACACTATCCACTACACACTATCCACTACACATTGCACACTATCCACTACACATTACACCCTAGCCACTACACATTACACACTATCCACTACACATTACACCCTAGCCACTACACATTGCACACTATCCACTACACATTACACACTATCCACTACACACTATCCACTACACATTGCACACTATCCACTACACATTACACCCTAGCCACTACACATTACACAGTATCCACTACACATTACACACTATCCACTACACATTGCACACTATTCACTACACACTATCCACTACACATTACACCCTAGCCACTACCAACTACACATTACACACTATCCACTACACTTTGCATACTATCCACTTCACATTGCACACTATCCACTACACATTACACACTATCCACTACACATTACACACTATCCACTACACACTATCCACTACACATTACACACTATCCACTACACATTGCACACTATCCACTACACATTACACCCTAGCCACTACCAACTACACATTACACACTATCCACTACACATTGCACACTATCCACTACACATTACACACTATCCACTACACATTGCACACTATCCACTACACGTTACACACTATCCACTACACATTACACACTATCCACTAAACATTACACCCTAGCCACTACACATTGCACACTATCCACTACACATTACACAGTATCCACTTTGCATTACACACTATCCACTACACATTACACAGTAACGACTACACAATACACTCTATCCATTACATATTACACCCTATCCACTACACATTACACCCTATCCACTACACATTACACACTATCCACTACACATTACACCCTTGCCACTACACATTACACACTATCCACTACACATTACACAGTAACGACTACACAATACACTCTATCCATTACATATTACACCCTATCCACTACACATTACACCCTATCCACTACACATTACACACTATCCACTACACATTACACCCTTGCCACTACACATTACACCCTTGCCACTACACATTACACACTATCCACTACTTATTGCACACTATCCACTACACATTACACCCTGGCCACTACACATGACACACTATTCACTACACATTATACACTATTCACTACACATTATCCACTACACATTACACAGTATGCACTACACATTATGCACTACACACTATGCACAACACATTACACACTATCCACTACACATTATGCACTACACGCTATTCACTGTCCACTACACATTATGCACTACAAACTATCCACTACACATTACACACTATCCATTACACGCTACAAACTGTGTATTACACACCATGGACACTGCAGTATGTAGCAAACACTATGTACTAGGGCATATACACATTGTGTGAACTACACACTACCCGTAAGAGTGAACACATTTCAGAGACTTGATTTCTATGGAAACGTGATGTGCAGCTCTGCAGGACGTACTGTATGTATTTCTGCTACTCAGCAGCTTACACCTGCATTCCTCTCCTCATCTGTCTCCCTCTCTCTCGCTACCTGTGTGCCTCTGTCACTCTCAATCTCTCGATCTAGTACTTCTCTGCCTGAACGTCTCTCTCCATCTGTCTCCCTCCTGTGCATCTCGGTCTATATCCTTTTTCTCTCTTTCTATCATCGTCTCACTCTCAGTGTCTCATCCTCTCTTCAAACTGATCTCTCTCATAATCTCTCCTTCTCTGCCTCTCACCTCATATCTTGCCTTTCTCTCTTTTTCTCTGAATCTTTCACCATCACTCCTTATTTATCTCCACTTAACACGTACCCACCCTGTACATCCCTCTTTCCTTGCCTCTATAACTCACTCCCTACAGCACTTTGTCTCTGTCTCCATCTCTGTTTGTCTTCTACTCTCTCTCTCTCTCTCTCTCTCTCATACTCTATCTTTTCTTTCCCAGTCTCTCATTTTCTTTGTCACTCTCTATGTCTTATGCTCTGTCTCTCCTCCCGTCTGTCTCATATGTTATTATTATCTCTCTCCGTCACATGCTTTCTATCTCGTCCATTTCGACTTCTCTTCTCCCCCCCCCCCCGCCTCCCTCTCCCTCTAAGTCCAGTTTTCATCTCTTCCTATTTCCCATGGTCCGTTTCGCTCCATTTCTTATTCCCTCTCTCGATGTCTCATTCTCTTCCTGTGTCTTCTTCCTGTCCCATTTTCTCCTGTCTATTCTCTCTGCCTCTCTTTCTGTCTGTCTGAGTCTCTTTTACTTTCTATCTCTCTGTGGCACATACCCCCCCCCCCCCCCAAAAAAAAAAACCCGTCTCATTTTCATCTCGCATACTCCGTTTCTCATTCTCTCTCTGAATGTCTCAAGCTTTTATTTATGTCTCTCCTTTGCTTTCCATCCTTGGAGGCTCTTTGAACCTCTAACCGTCTATATATCTATATCTTTTCTTCTCTCTATCTGAACCGTGCGCTCTCTGAACCTCCCTTTCTTTTTCATATGGAATAAATGATAGGTTGTGAACATCTGGTAATTGACTGCCTGCTTTTTCTTTCTTATGACTCCTTTGTCACTGCTGCACTGTCCTCTGGGTAAAAACAGATTCCATTTCACACAGCACGCGGCCTCGTCTTTTCTCCCGCGCCGTGCACACATCCACAAGTGCAAGCTGCTCTTTCTCGAGGAGGCAGGACGCATCGAGTGCTGTTCGCGTTTTAATTAACGCCAAAGTCAATAATTAACGGGAACAAACACGGGAGAGCGGCGAGCGCCGGGGTGGCTTCTGGGTCACGCCGAGCGAAGGCACGTAGATCAAGCGAGCTTTGCGTCTCGAGACGAATAAAAACGCAGCTGTCAAACTGTTGGGTAACGTAATAAAAAAAAAAAGAACATGCGTGTTTACAGTAAGTATGCACCGCTAATGAGTAGACTCAGTGCTGCTCATCACCGTTAAAGAGCCTCGTGGATACGTTTCACAGAGCGACTGAAGGACAAGTTGGTAATAAAAACGTGGCGAAATATATATGTATGTAAAATGAGAGAACGGCGTAATTAACCAACGTGGCCTTTTTTACTGAACATTCATGAGTGTTCGCACATATTTATAAATCAACATGTGATGTACTCTACACTGATCTATCGGTCTATTCATTAGTTACGAGACTGTTATACAGAATAAACTGTTTGGGTGTTGTAGCCATGTGCGTCTGTGCTTCAGGTGGTAGAGCGGGGTGTACACTAATCGTAGGGTCGGCGGTTCGATTCCCAGCCCACGTGACTCCACGTACCGAAGTGTCCTTGGGCAAGACGCTGAACCCCAAGTTGCTCCCGATGGCAAGTTAGCGCCTCGCATGGCAGCTCTGCTAGCATTGGTGTGTGTGTGTGAATGTGAACCAGTGTAAAGCACTTTGTGAGGCCCACAAGTACAGTATGTAGTTATTCCTCCACTTCCTTCCTGAAGATTTATTTATTTTTTCAGTGGTCTAAAAAACAAGGAACGCTGCTTGAAACACCCAGATGAGAGATCAAACACTAACGAATTAAGATGTAGACGTGGAGAAATGAGTTAATTACTGGTTAAATATTACGTGGTTAAATCAATATTAACCACAAGTACTTTTAAGCAGCTGGCTAACTAGCTAGTCTCTGCGCTTAGGAAGGTTTGGTAAGGAATAAAGCACTTGGTGTGCATGCTGTTAGAGGAACATAATCAATCACAGGGTGGTGAGTTATGATTATGTTTTGCGTTGTATTCTTCTCATACAGCAAATGACTATAATTTATCCCTGATGACAAGTTTTACTGATTAAAGTAACATTTAATAGTATATTTTATTTTATTTATGTATTTTATTTAATGTCATCGAACATCCATCAGACAAATTCTCAGGAGAACGTCGTCCCAGAAAAATGGCGCATGAGCTGAAGCAAAGCTCGTGCTTGATTGACACGTATTATTCAAGAATATGTCGTCTAAATGCTAAAAAAAAAAAAAAAAAGACAAGACAAGACAGGTAAGTTTAAATGAGATTATAATCTATCCGCACATCTGCATGTTCACATGAGTTTTGTGTTAAAAAAAAAAATTATACAAAAGCTGTCAGTTTTTTTTTTCTCTTCAGAGGACAAAAAGGACTTTATGAGCAATATATAAAGTTGTGAATTTTTTTTTGGGGGGGGGGGGGGTGGGTTAGGACTATTAAATCCACTCCTAAGAGAGGGGGTGAGAGGAAAATGGACAGAAAGAAAACGTAGACAAAAAAGAATTTGAAAGAAAGAAATGTATACATACATATATTTAAAAAATGAATAGAAAGAAAATATTATGCAAATGCCATCAACAAATCAAACACAATTTCCTATAAATCAGGAATAAATACATGGGGGGTTTATTTATTCATTTTTATTTTTTTAACTGCCTCTAGTGGCTTACACCTGATTACATCTCAGTTGGTACCCTTCTCAAGAAAAAAATAAAAATCCCATAATACTGTTTTGCAATACAATCACAGATAATATTAAGTTTCTGAAAAACTGATGAAGCACAAGCACTTCTTAATAGTGAATACTTTTACACCCTGCTGCGGAGGGTAACAATTACAATTAATATCTGATTACTCCAGAAAGGTGACTGAGTGGCCCCGTTGATCTCATTTTCTAAAGTTGCCTCGGTTTTAAATAAGACACAGGTTGCTGCCGGGCATTTGGCGTGGTTTATATGCCAAAGCATTAAAAGCACAAAAAGGTCATCGATCCATGCTGAAAACGTGACGTCGACCCAAAAGCCGCTCGAACACAGCGGAGATTATGGATCGTAACAATCACGTTCATGACCGTTTTCATACCTGCAGCCACGTCGTCCGTTTCCACCCTGGCCCGAGGGGGAACGCATTGATTTCTGACGGCATGGAAAAGTCATTCAAAGGTCTCATGAGCCGAGTCGTTTGCTCAGAATTGTATTTGGGTGGAAGATTTTGCTGTGGCTTGTTTTGCTTATGCCATCATCATCATCATCATCATCATCATCATCTTCTTGGCCCCTCCGGCGCAGTGCACAATGACGACATCTGTTATTGTTAGCTATAATCTCGGCATTCATTTGTGAGGAGTGCGGCAGAAATACTCTCTGGAAAGTGTTTTGCCAGCTCGTCCTGAAAGCATACAGGGAGAGCCGGTGCTCAAGTACTGCTTGTGATTCTGTCAGTGTAACAGGAATTAGATATTTTACAGCTACATCTTAATCCCTACATGTCTACAGTAAGCAGTTTGAGAGAGGACTGAAAGATTTGTGTGTGTGTGTGTGGATAGATTGTCAATGAGATTGTCTTATTGTATAATCTCTCCCTCTCTTTACCTCCCTCTCCTTCTGTCAAGCCACACATGATTTTATGGAGATGCCAGTGATCCTGACCCTTTCTGCTCTCCGGACCTGCCTGATCCAGTCGGATGCCCTACCTCTGGATGGAGCTCTCATCAACTGGAGGCTACAGCCTGGAGATCGCTGAGGACGGTACCTCTTGAAGTACCATGAACTGGTTTTGGACCTCAATTCCACATGGACGTTCTCGCTGTGGTCGCTGGGACTACAGTTGCAGCGATGGCCTTGGGACTGAAATCACCACATGCAGTTTTACACTCAGGTCTCCTTTAGTGAACAGTGGACTAGTTCAACAAACACCATAATGAACTTTCTTTTACTTTCACACTATCCGTTGTGACCCAGATGAGGTCGGGTTCCCTTCGGACTCTGGTTCCTCTCAAGGTTTCTTCCTCGTATCATCTCAGGGAGTTTTTCCTCACCACCGTCACAACCGTCTCGCTCAATAGGGATAAATCCACACACTTCAAATCTCCATCCTGTGTTTATATGTTTCTGTAAAGCTTCTTTGAGACAATGACTATTGTTAAAAGCGCCATACAAATCAAACTGAATTGGAATTGAATTGTCAAAAAACGTGTATTTCTTTTGACCTTTTTCACATCATCTTGAACCTTTTGAGCTTTTTTTTTTCC
This sequence comes from Ictalurus furcatus, assembly GCF_023375685.1. Taxonomy (NCBI): domain Eukaryota; kingdom Metazoa; phylum Chordata; class Actinopteri; order Siluriformes; family Ictaluridae; genus Ictalurus; species Ictalurus furcatus. The sequence continues at coordinate 1,896,957 of NC_071257.1, forward strand.
ACCCTCCAAATTGGATTTGTTCTTTCGAACTTTGCATGAGCTTGTGTTAAATCATGCTATACGAATAAGAACCCACAATTGTCCCCTATTGCATTTATGAGCATCTGTCTATCACATACTGCCAATAAACCTTTCCATATCAAGTTTTTAACATTTCTGACAAACCTCCAAGAACTGGCTCGTTTTTTTAAATGCTCTAAAATGAACACATCTTAAAAAGTCACAAGTCTAAGATGAATTTTTTTAAATATTCCCCCCCCCGGTCTTATTAACTTCAAGAGAAAGGAACGAATGATGCTTCCGGCTAGGAAGTGACAGGACCTTGATTAGCTAATATTAGCATTGTCTACAAGTTGTTTATCTAGATCAGGTGGCATCAAATGGCAGACCATGACAAGATGTAGATCCAGCAAAACTTCTCGACTCAACCTGATAAAATTATGAGCAGATAAATGTATATTAAAAACAAACAAACATACAAAAAAAAAAAAAAACCCCAGCTGGGCGCCGATCAGCGAGTCCAATTTTCTAAACACGACCCATTCTATAGCAGATCAGCGGTTGAATTTTATCCAGTCATCCATTTAAGTATGTGAATTATTCACCTGAAGGCAGCTCGTCAGAGCAGAACATGGATGGAGACATTCGCTGGGAAATTTGACATTCGCAGATTTTCAACAAAAAGCAATAACGTTCACGTGCATATCAATAGTCTGATATTAATCGGAATTTGTCAATATCCTAATTAGTACCGAGTCACGTGAACGCCGCAATCTGATTGTCCGATTCACACTGAGACAATATTCTGATTCCCACCAGATTCTGGACTCTACCTGTTTTTAATCGGACGTTTGCTGCATGTAAACACCTTATTCAGAAAATCCACTGAAAGGAGATATATACGCATGCTTAGCTGTAGGCTAGGTATTTAGAAATGGCCACTCAGGCACACTCACAACAACCATGCCATGTATAGAGGAATATTCCGATGCCTGTACGCATATAAACATCGTATTCGGAATACGTCCGCGAAGCGAATACAGACTTTAAACGGAATTTGATGCGGATGTAAACGACGTAGTCGATATGTATAGATGAAAGGATGATGATGTACAGACAACATTCCCACGTCGAGTCTCATCTGTTCAGGGTTCAAAAGTGGCCGTTGTGAAGCTCCGGTGTGAAGCAGATCTTTGAATGGTCTTATTCATAGCCGTAAACCGGTTAGACCTGACTTCAATGAGGACTTGGAAAAAAAAGCCAGTCGAACTCTCAAACACAAACATCTCGCTTACGGGGACTCACGCGGACTGAATTGCGCTAAACATCAAAAAGTCCAGGTGTTCAAAAGCTTTTAATTGGCAGTGTTTTGACTGCAAAACAACAGTGTATTGAAATCTCACATTTACCCAGACAGAGCGCAGTAGAAATCCTGGTTAAACTGTTCAAATATTGAATTTGCTTTTTGACTCTGTTCGTGGAGGAAGTTTTAAATGTTTAATGCCGTCTCTGATATCCTCATTGTTCATTTCACTCCACAGGGCTTTGATAATAATCTAGGTATTATGATGATCAAATAGTGCTTGTTATGACTGTTGAGATGAGGTACAATTACATACGTGAGACCTTGACTAAGGAGGAGAGCTGTAAATAAATACGGTCTAGGTAGTTAAACAGATATTCAGCCTGCCCAATAATGTATTATGTATCAAATAAAAAGATTAGCATGAAGTTAGCATTTGAACCTTGTTTTTTATTATTTTTATTATTATTATTATTATTTCATTCCTATGAAATCAAATGAAAGCGTGATAAAATGTTATAACACAGTGCTGGTAAGTTCTGGATTCCGATTGGTCAGAAGGTGTTGATTAGTTTTCTTTAGTAGCAGACAGTAGTGCGGCTGCAATTCCCAGACGTAACGACTTACACGTGGACTTCTACAGTTGTGCTTGGAAGTTTGTGAACCCTTTTCCTGCATAAATATGACCTCGTCAGATTTTCACCCAAGTCCTGTGGGGGCAGTGGGGGCTTGGTGGTTAAGGCTTTGGGATACTGATCAGAAGGTTGGGGATCCAAGACCGGGGCTGTTGGGCTGCCACTGTTGGGCCCTTGAGCGAGGCCCTTAACTCTCTCTTCTCCAGGGGCGCTGTATCATGGCTGACCCTGCGCTCTGACCCCAACTTCCTGGCACGCTGGGGTTTGCGAAGAAAAGAAGACAACGAGAAACCCGGTTTAACAAATGAGACCAAGATATTATACTCGGTCCATCGATTTATTGACTCAAGTTAGAAACAGCCGCTCCTTAACTGTCGGCTTGAACGTGAAGAAATCCCAGGAAGGAAAATATTGATAGACGCTAATATCAAATAACATCATCGCTTAAAACGCACAACTTAGGGTTAGGGTTAGGGTCCTGCATACCTACCAAGGCGTTTACTGGGAAAGGTAGACCAGCAAACGACACGTTTTAGCATCAGTGTGCGCAAATTCGCTAATCAAATCTACGTAAATTTTCAAATCTACGTAAAAATTCCGAAATTCTTTTGATTTTAGATGGTAAAATTGCGTGGACCAGCCTCCGCTTAGCACCACCTGCTGGCTTTGTAAACACAGATCTATGACAAAGTCACAGTTTGCCCTTTTGACATCTCTTTGGCTGAGATTCTCAGTGAGGAGACTCAGTCTCGGCAACTTTTATTTTGATTTTTTTTTAAACACAAATAAAGAACAAACACAGAAGCTATGTGTCAGTGTGAAATTGCATTTTGGCAAGACAGGAGCTGACAGAGTTGAAAGGAGAAGAGAGGACTCACACAGAGAGAGCGAGCGAGAGAGAGAGAGAGAGCGAGAGAGAGAGCACAGAGAAGTGATCCGTTGATGAAACTCGGCTGCTCTTCAACCTGGAGGCGCTAAATCACCATCACAAAACGTACTGCCTTGTGAGTTTGCCTCACGCCTGGATTTATTTATTTATTTACGTGTCATAAATAAAAGAATAGCGGCCGCTGATTTCATTCAAAATGCAGCGAGACGATTCGACGATACTTCGCGTCATCAGTATGCGGCGCTCAAGATTCCAGCCTCTCGTCGCACTCGTATAAGTTGCTTCTAAGTGTGAGCCGGCGCGTCGTTAATAAGGCGTTCGACTTACACGTAAACGCTACATAAACTCTTCAAACGTGTGGCGTGTCAGTCGTTAATAAAATAAACACTGAAGACGAATAACAGACTTCAGACTGTGCTGTTAGAAGAAGATAACATGCAACAGCGCACAGTCGATTGTGTGTTATTCCTGACGTACTGCATTCATATTTATGAGACTTGGTTTAATTATTTATTTAATTTTTGGGCTGTGTCTCTCTTTCTCTCTCCCCCCCCCCCCCCCCCCCCCCCCTCTCTCTTTCTCGCTCTCTCAATGCACCTTTTCTAATCTCACCATCTCTGCGTGAAACCACTCAGCCCGGGAAGACATACGCGAAACTCAAGAAGCGCCGCTGACACACTTAAACCAAGAACACGAGGGAAAATAAACGCATTTAGACGTACCGACATCCTTGTGTTTTGAAGTGGTTAAATTACACAGTAATATAATTTTCGTGCCGAGCCTCCATTGGTTCCTCTGCAGATGTGAAATTATAGCCGAACGTAAGAGTTCGGTATCGGGGATAATTATGGCTTAGATGAAAGACGCACTCGCTCACATTAAAGTCAACAGCGGAACGAGGATACGACTCGAACGTCTCGATCTGTCGAGACAAGTCTGAACGTTCGGCGTAACGATGATACGTGCGATCAAATCGGAACGGCGCGTTTAATAATTCAGGTATTAAAACTCCGACAGAGTGTGTAAAAACGCCTCGTGCACGTCGTTATTAAAAAGAAGCGCTATCGTGGGCAGAGAGCTTTTCTAAAGGAACGTGTAAGGTTATTCGACTTCTCTGTAAATATAGGCTAATTAAAGCTACACGTCGGAAACCTTCTGGAATAATAGACGTGCTCTGGGACGTGAATTACACATTTAACTCCTTCACTGATCTACAAGCAAGGGCAATTCGGCAAAAGGTTTCCAAGCATGTGATTCATTTCAGAGAGCGAAGAAACAGCTCAGAACTGCTATGGACGCTGGTAGGTTTTACAGTAGCCTTCAGGCATTTAGAGACGCAACATAGAACGTGTGTTGAGCGATAGGCGAAAAAATACAACTGGTTTTATGGTGAAGTCGCTCAGATTTTTTACGGAAGGAGTCTCCAGCGTCAGGGCTTTGTAACAGTCAGTAAAATGACGCGCTGCGATTGATTTTTTTTATTTTTATTATTATTTTTTTTTACCTTATTAACTTCATGAGAGAGAGAGAGAGAAAAAAGGGAGGCTGGCGAGGGAACGACTGTTTACAGCTGCTATAACGTAAGTGATAACAGGATGCGACTTGTCTCACAGCTGTTCCACAACATTAAACGCAACTTTAAATAGATTTTTTAAAAAATGACGTATCGGTGTTTAAATAAATAATAGATATTTGTAATTGTTGCCAAACCGCTGCGGTATAAGTGGAAATTAAGGACTTTAAGACGCACCGTTGGAGGAAAATCATCAACTTTGCTTGTTGCTGATTGGTGGAGACCTCATTTTTAAACATCATGACATTTTTTGTGTGGAAAGGATCCCACCTGGTACGAAGGAAGGAAGGAAGAAAGGGGAGGAATTGGAACTCAAAGATGTTACAGGGCCATTATAGGAATAATTAAGCCATGGTCTGGGTGGAGAGAGAGGGAGAGAGAGAGAGAGAGAGAGAGAGATGTCTCAGATCTGTGTGTATTGTTGATGGCATTAATGTGGTCTAAGCTGATGCAGAATCAGTCTCCATCTGGCCAGTGTTAGTTTAAAGCTCAAAGGAGTAAACTCCAGCGACGGTTTCCCTGCTCACTCCAGCCCTGACAGATGCCCACTGCTTACAGAGAGAGACAGAAAATCCCTCACTGTGCCAAAAGCTACACAGGGACTCATGTACCTGTATGTAATCCTTTCTTTTCTGGGCCAATTTGTACACGTTCCAGCTCTAAGAGAGGAAGAGAGAGTGTAAAAACGTCTGGTGTGAATGAGTCCCTTGGTGGCGGGGGAATGGTTACTTTCATACCTGCCTCGAGCACTAAGCCACCCACCGTGACAAGCAGCTGACGCCTGCCATTCTAGATCACACACACAAACAAGCGCCTGGATACTGTATGTCCTTATTCAGCACGACATGCCAGCTGTCAGTCCTTCCACTTGATATTCCACAGCGCTAAAGATGTTGTAATGAAAGGCTAACGTGGCCCAAAAAACAACACCCTCCTGATTTTGAGCACTGGGGGTACTGGTGGCTTGGCGGTGGGGGGGCAGTGGTGGCTTGGTGGAGGGGGGGGGGAGTGGTGGATTGGTGGTGGGGGGGGGCAGTGGTGGTTTGGCTGGGGGGCAATGGTGGATTGGTGGCGGGGGGGGGCAGTGGTGGCTTGGCTGGGGGGCAATGGTGGATTGGTGGAGGGGGGGGGAGTGGTGGATTGGTGGTGGGGGGGCAGTGGTGGCTTGGTGGAGGGGGGGGGGAGTGGTGGCTTGGCGGTGGGGGGGCAGTGGTGGCTTGGTGGAGGGGGGGGAGTGGTGGATTGGTGGTGGGGGGGCAGTGGTGGTTTGGCTGGGGGGCAATGGTGGATTGGTGGCGGGGGGGGGGCAGTGGTGGCTTGGTGGCGGGGGGGCAATGGTGGCTTGGCGGTTAAAGCTCTGGGTAACTCATCAGAAAGTTGGGGGTTCAAGCCCCAGCACTGCCAAGCTGCTACTGTTGGGCCCTTGAGCAATGCCCTTAACCCTCTCTGCTCCAGGGGGCGCTGTATCATGGCTGACCCTAAGCTCTGACCCCAACTTCCTGACGTGCTGGGGTATGCGAGGAAAAGAATTTCACTCTGCTGTAATGTCAACGGAATAGGGGAACGTCAGCTTTGGTTAGGTTTAGCTCCTCATGCCACCCGAGAGGATACGAGCTGTTGGAAAGTTCAAAACTGAACTTCCTGTCCTGCAATACTGACGTTAACATTTAACACTCGGGCGGGAGTTTCAACGGGAATACTTTCAAAGCGTTGCAAGAATAATGGAGTTGAGGCAGCATCCTATATCAATAATTATGAGCGACCTTGCTAAGGACCTGGTTGTCTAACGAGCTAGCAGAATAAAGAAACAAACCTCAGCTGTCTGCATCCTACTGTAGCATGCATCCTGGAGGAGCTGGCTCCATAACGATCACACCACAAATGCAATAACTATTTTTTTTCTTTAATGTTTCAACCTTAAAGCTAAGAAAACATGCATTTAACAGTTCAAAATGGTTTAACCCATCTCAGGGGACGGAATCGCTCCTGACAATATTTCGTTCCTAAATGATTATTCAAATAATAAACAATAAGTAACACATGGGACATTTCACTGTTGATCATTCTGCTCGTCTGTGTTCACTACATCAAATTCCAATCCTAGCAATAGTTCATTAATTACACTGAAACTGTTACTACAATTACTCCGGACTGTCGCTCAGTCAACACGCACAACGCTGTCGTTTTCGGTGACATTTTCCCGAACAAAATATTCAAACATATTGTGTCTGACATCACATGCAAGTCACTCTATATTCACATCTTGTTCACAGAACTCTCGTATAAAAGCAAAAATCCCACTCGCAGTCATGCGGTTATACCGAACATTATCACGGCTGTAATAAACCACGGCCTCGCGCCGACAGCCGAATCACAGCCGACGCCGATACTCATTCCGATAGCACTGTTTTTGCTCATGTGATATTGAATGTATGAAGGAATGCTTAAACAGCATTCATTCATCCTTAGTACCTGCCTGGTCATGCTTGTGCTGGTTTAAATTGGGTTATTAGTTTAAAGAAAAATTTCTTTAGAAGACATTGTGGGCAAAGACAATAACCGCATGAAAACGAAACAAAACTTTCGGTTTAGGCCACGCCTACATCAGGTTTAAACGTAAATACAGTAATGAATAATTTAAACACTAAACAAATACATATAGTGGTAGAGTGTGGTACACTCCTAACCTAGGGGTGATTACATTTTTTAAAAATATTTTTATAACTCCACCGACTGGCATGTCTTCAGGAGGTGTGAGGAAACCAGAAAACCTGGATAGACCCCACACGGATTTGTAAAACTCCACAGAGAAAGCCGAGGATCGACCCTGAGGCAGCAACACTAGCCGCTCCTAATTAAACCTCAAATAGCAGGGTGTTTTTTTTTTTTTTAATTGTTAATGCTTCTAAAGCTTTGCCTATTATTATCTTCTTTGTTTTGAAAAGGTAATTGCAGAAGCTCCACAAATCCCCTGAAACCTTATGCTGACTCGATTCCATCAGGAAATCAGGTAATTAAATTTACTTGAGCTGATTAAGTATTAGGACAGGCCTTAAAATAAAGGGCAGATGAAAAAAAAAATTGTATCGCAGAACAGGACTGGAACGAATTCTCACTTTATTTCTTTACGTCTTAATCTAGCCGGCGAAATCATGCTTCAAAGCACGTGAAAGTAAACGAGCGATATCTTCGGACCGACGCGTTCACTTACTTACATTCCATATATCTCATATAAAAATGACTTAAAGAAGGTTGAGGGTTTTATTTTTTATTTTTCCTTCTTGAAGTTTCTTCCACTTCAGCTCCATCTGTTTGAGTAGAAATTTTTACTTATTTGTTTTTCATTATTATACTTATTTATTTATTTTTTGTGCCATCGCTGACCTTGACTTGCTCGCTAAGGGTTATGGCGTCGGTGTCTGCGCTATAAAAACGTGACAATCTGTCCTGTAAACAGCGCTGTAAAAATCAAATTTCATTCCGTTAAATAATTCAAGGCAACAATTAAAGATTGAAGTCCTCATATCGACGCATGCAGATGCCATCACGCTTTGTTTAGTGGCAAATCTCCAAAGTCAACAACCGCTAAGAGGGGTTACGTTGTGGCATTACGGAGAATAGTACGCCCGGATGAAAAGGGCAAATTGGTGCGAAAGGTCATGGTTCAACGCCGGGTTTCATTGCTTTGCAACAACAAAGACTTCCAAGGGGACAGTAGCAAGCGTAGCGCGTCATTTGTTTTTGCTTTATTGTCCTCCTCCATGCCATAATTGCTAAACGGGCAGGCTCCAGATGCGCAAAGATAGACAAAATGCTACCATCGTTGCACCAAGATGGGTTGAGATGTTCCTTTGGCGTTAAAGCAGGCTGAAATGTCCCGTTTTCCTGATGCTGGATTCATAACGGCCGTCGCAAACATCTGCTCCTGTTAAACGCGATGAAATTTGCTCCATGTGGCACCTATATATCACGCCCCACACCACTTTCATGAGTGACAAGACCATTCACGGTGAGTTATAGGAAAGGTTTTTCCCTCTTAGCTCCTTATTTTCTGTTGGCCGACAAACAGTACGCTTCGAAGCCTCCAGAAGTTGGAAAGGTTATTTACACATCACGTTTCAAAGCTAGCCAATCACCCGCCATTCGTTTCAGGGGCATTTTTGTGTTTCTCTGGATGCGGTGGCAATTTGGTTTTCCCTCTTCTTTGTCTTTTGTGTCTGGTACCTAATGTAGAGGACGTGAAGGGGAAAAGTAGTTTAGAGCATATCAGCGTTGCCGGTAAAAACCTTTCTGGATTATGCGCGGAGAATAAAAATGACCTTAAATTCTTTATCAGGGGAAAAAAAAATAGAGGTTTTTAATGCAAAAATGCTCGTCATTGTGGTCATACCATCAAGCGTACATGTGGAGGGTCTGTACAAATACTTGAGGCGCCTGACGCCATTGTACATGTGTAACGACACTTAATTATACAATATGTAAGGAATTAAAGACTGCGCTGTTGTAGGAAAATAATCAACAACAGGAAGCAGAGTTATCACCCTGGTAACACCCTGATTCTGACGTTTTTCCTCACACCATCACGTCCCAATGTGTATTTTATTCCTCTTCTACCGCCACAAGTTGCCAACAATGACAATTTTCCTATTAATTAAAGCATAACAAGTCTTACTTTTACTCTCTATACAGTTACGTTAAAGCTGTAGAACCGTAACATAACGATAAAACAAGCTAGTTCCTGTTCTCCGTCAAATTAAGATGGACTCTCCTTCTATCGAAGTTACATAAATGTGTCCTCACAGAAAACTTCACCATGTTTACGTCGAGCGTCTGTCGTACGAGTCCCCGTGCACGTGTCGTTTCTATAGGAACGATGGTGTAGGAGAAGTGGGACATTAATATAAACCTGCGATTCGCAGCTGCACTACCGTCAGAGCTGCTGTTATAGAAAACACCAATCCGAGACGAGACTTCAACAGCGCTGTGGTAGAACTACAATACGTATATAATAATACAGATGAATCGATATCTAAGGATTCCAAGATTCCAACGTTGGAAGTAATATCTAAATAAACTGGCGGGAACGACGTTGAACCCGTACACTACTTCCGATCTTTGAAGCTAGTAAAATCCAACCGAATGACTAGAAGCATTTTCCAATCCGGATGATTAAGAGAATTTCCCGGTGAAGCTCTGTAGGTGTTTCAAACTAATGGAAGCTTGGCATCTTTTAACGACGGACGCACGACGAGTGGTCTTTTCGAGCCAGCCTTAAATGTTCAGCCACATTATCCTGCTAACGGCTATTCAGGTCAGCAAGTTGAATCGAGATACCGCGAGGAAAGGCTCAGTAATTACAGCATGCGTGTCTTTCTCAGACAACGTCTCGTGGTTTTTTTCCCCCCCTTCACAGCCATCGTCTGTCTCTAGTGAAATGAATATCACTATATAATATTATATTACATAGTAATAATAATATAGTTGTATAGGGTTAAAGTAAATAAAATCCTAAACAGAAAAGAATGAGATGAGGCTTTATTATTTGAGCACTTCCGTCAGTGAAACAGCATTGTTGTGTCGTGTTGTCGCAGTGAGAAACAGCCTGAGGGCGCTGTGGGATACGGGATTGTGGTTGACCGGCACCGGAGAGGAGAAGAAGTGAAAACACGCACGTTTATGATAGTAACCTAATAATATGTTAAAAAGCTGAATATTAAATAAAATAAAAACGCGGCCGGGTGTCACGCCTGGAGACGGATCCTGAGAAACATTAACGTGGCGTGTGATGTGACACCACCATGGTGGCAAACTACCGACGCGGTTGTCATGGCCACCGTCACAGCCCTAGATATTACTGGACTGAGCGCAGTGCTTGTTCCAAATGTGAGTGGAGCCAACAGCACAAGATTAGCTATTTGTCTGTTTTTCAAAATGGCTGCCTTGGTTATTTTTTTGTCTTTAAATGCCGAGATGATGCTTCAGGTAACTTGACAAGCGTGTACGTTTTCCACGCTGAGCGAGACATCCCAAACAAACGCTGTAGACATAACACGTTCCTGCGTTCGTGCACAACAAGACGGTTCTAGGCATAAACAAATACACTGACTGTGAAACGCACTTGTAAAACACCTACATGCAATAAATCATAGGTGCACCCCGAAGCGCATATGGAAAGCTTCTGTTATGCTACACTCAGGCGATTGATTAGGCTGCAACAGCTCTCGGCAAAAGCGATTAGATACTTGAGTCAACATTTTTTTGTGGGTCATTTAAAATCTTTCTGGAAAGCAACTATGTAGAAAGGTACATACTGTAGACTTTCACACACACTCACACACACACCATGATGAATTTGCATGTTTTATTGTAGAAACACCGGAAAACATTACACCACGGATCCAGCTGTGATCCAAATCACAGGCTGCGTCGACATTAATCCGGAAAGATCTGAAAGCCGCACGTTCATTTTAAAGCGCTCTCCGTCTACTCCAAAAGTTGCTCGTCCACACTGAATGGTCTGAAAACGCTGAAGGTTGCACAAAGTGACATCGATCTTTAACAAAGCTATCAAACCGGATAGAAGGCACGACGACTGCAGTACAACGTCGTCGGCCGGCTTGTCCGTTTCGAGTCGGACGGGTCACATAACCGTGTCACGTGACTACAAATACGTCGTCGTTTTTGAACATCTCAGTATTTCAATTCTATCCACTTGCGAGAGCGTTTCCGAAAAGCTCCGTTTACGCTGGGCAAAAGCGACGTCTTGGTGCGGACGGAAGGCCAAAACATAGCGGAAAAGATCCGAATTAACGTGGACACGTGCATTTACATCAACGCGCTCGTTCGAATACGTTCCGCGTAACACAAAGTCGTACGTTAAACAAGTCGAAAAAAATCCCCCAAACATTTACAAACGCCCACGTTGTTATAGAACAAATAACACGTATAAACGCTGATATGTTGACATTTTCTGTAAGGAGAAGTTTGTTCAACATTTATGGAAGGAGTCTCCAGTGTCAGCGTTTTGTACGAGTCAGAAGCTGTAAGGAAGTTTTCCAACACGGGAAAGTTTTCAGGACTTAAAGTGAGGGTGAAATGAAAAAGGCTAGTGAGGGAACAACTGTTTAAAGCTGCTATAACGTAACTTGCTTCGCAAGAACATTGTGGGTTTGAAGAAAAAAAAATGCGTTCCATGACGGATTATTTTCCAAAAACAGCATGCGTCCTGTCTGTCTCTGGGAGTAACCCCTGAAAACTCATCCTCACCTTTAAACATTACAGAATGCTAACATGATATTCGTTCCCTTACACAAGTCATGCATTAAAATTTTGTTCCTTGTTTTAAGAAGGAAAAAAAAAACCCCAAACACTTCAAGACAGGTGTGAAGAAAGCCTCTCCCACTGCGAGTGAATCACAAAGCCGAGATTGCCCGGTCCGTGGGAGACTGACGGAGGACTGATACGATTCGCTCCAAACCACTCATCACCCAACTGGATTTCCACTTCTTTTGCGCCCTAATGGAGGAGTGTGCGCTTTTATTACTGGTGCCAGTTCCTTCCCCGTGCTCCCAGTGGGCTGAACAGCGGGACACGCATCCGAGGAGATGCCGCCAGAAGGTCTGCTGTCAGTCGGGAGTGAAAATTGGCAGTGGCGGCGCTGACAAAACTGTCTGAAAGGCCAAATAACCAGTAAAGACTGAATTACAGGAGAGTCTCTGGGGGTCATAGTCCTCTCAATGCTGCGCAGACGGAGATGATGAAAGGGGAACGGTTACTGAAAATTAATTTCTCACCCTTTGTCAGCCTACTTTTCATTACGGTCTTTGATAGCGGCATTTTAAACACAATCCGCATTGATTAAAAGTGTGAAAATATCAGACTTTTACACCTAATTGACAGCCGTTCGAATCAAATCGAGGAGGCGTTGCCAGATAAAAGCTTGCACGGCACTTGCGTTTACAACGATCTTGTCTTCTTTTTTTGTGTGATCTTTCTACATGAAATGGAGTAATGTAGGTTGTCTGGTGTAAAAAAATAAAAAAATATAAAAAAAATCATAATAAACCCTCATACTCATTCCTAGGTTTTGAGTGTGGCCTCAGACTTTGGACCACTTTCCAAAATATGAGAGCGTATATAAGTATAGCTTATTTTATACATATAGATCTTTAAGAAAAAAAGAATAAAAATCTTATTATTTTTTCATTTTTGTTTTCGTTTTTTCTTCCTTTTATTGAGATTTTCCCGCTTCACTGTCACGGCCCTCGTTTTCTACAGTACGTAACAGAACCTTTAAACAATTTACAGACACAAACCGCCCAAAAAGGCAGTAAGTGTTTTCAGTGTGCAGTTAGCGATAATTCGCTTTCCCACCCAGACGTCATCAGCAAGACCAGCTACCGTTGAATAGTGGTACTGTATTAGTCAGTTTTCTGCTATCTAGCTCTTAAAAAAGCAAGCCAGCAAACGTCCAAAGTCTCCCGTCTACTCCTTTCTCTTCCTCCGCAACCTCTGCATGATCCAGGTTACCAAGACAACCGTGTCTATATACGTGTTGTATCAGTAGTACGTTCTCGAACCGTCTCGTTACTCTCCCTCCTTGTTCGAGTAGCCGGAAAAAACAAACAAACCGTAAATCCGAAACGCCGAGCGGCGGAAGAGCAGATTCACGAGCAGCTGACGTCGGTGTGTCGGATCAGATTTTGGCACATATGGCCAAAATTTATATACGCACACGAACTCTTGTACTTGTAGAAAATACCACGCTTCTGCAGACCCGCCGACGTGGAGCCAGCGCCGATTGGATATGATCCAGTTTCCGCGCGATCGCGTGACGTTACATTGATCGAATACTAACGGAACGTCGGGTTTTAGAAAGCAGGCGCGCAAAATACGTGTGCAAATATTTCGATTCGTTACCGGAGGAGACATACGGCCTGACGCGTTCCAACCCAGGACACTCGACAGGCTTATTCCAGCTGAGTTTATATGAAGTTAATGCTGATACACAGGCCACAGATCTTTCTCGAGGGAAATCCTCTTCTCACGACGAGATAGAGTGTGTATCCGGGAGGAACGTGGCGTAAAGGTCTATTTACTTTCAAATAGCAGCTGCAGGGAAGATCTCCGAGCTTTACCAACGGCAGATGTCACTGCTTCTAGAGCAAGGCCAGATGGGCTGCGTATTGATACATACATGCTCTGATCTCAGAAAGAAAAAAAAATCCTCTTTATATTGAGAATAAAATACCATTCAAGGACTTTTACTACGGTTTACTAGTTACCGACAAATAAAACCCGAGATCTGGCAAAAAAACAAACAAACAAACAAACAAACAAACAAGCAAATAAATAAATATTTAGGACTGATTTAATACCTCTTTAATGAACTAGGAACAAATCATTAGTTATTCAGAATTGAACAATCAACAAATGTCTTTATAAAGTCTGGACAGGATTTCACTGAGGGTTTTTTTGGGGGGGGGATTGTTGTGGCGAAAAAAACCCAAAAACGTTTCGCCGTGCAGGAAACTACTTTAATTGGAATTGCGAAATTGTTTTTCGTAGTGATGTTTGTTGGAGGTAAATGAGACCTTTTAGCTATGCTCATGTTCGAACAGGGCTTCGAGTAAACGTGTGCTGTGATGACATCACACGACGCGTCTCGGCCTCAAATCTGCGGAAAATCCAAAGCTCCTCCGAATATTCCGGCGTTTGCTCGCGCAAAAAGCGCGAAAATCCTGGCAGGACTCTTCGAATAACACCTGATTTAGTACGCCGCGTCGAGTTCTGGAGGACGGTAGAACAAATGAAATAAGCTTGTTGCAGCTCTCAACAGTAAATACAGTGTTTTTCCACACCTGCCTAAAACTTCGTGCTTCGTATGCAATGCATCAGATGAAGAAAACCACCGGCGTTACTTGACTAAATCGACAACTTAAAAACGGCAAATTAAAAGCGTGACGCAGATCCACTGTGTGAAATTCACGACCTCGACTTAAAAGCTTGTCTTTAAAGATATAAAAAAAAAAAAAAGCTCGGACGCTTCGGCTTCTCCTTGGTGATTTTGATCATCTGAACGGACCGTCCAGAAAATATTCTCCATCGTCAACCGACTCTGAGAGAACGTAGTACTGTCCCCATGTAAATGTTGATGCGTCTGGCTCTACGTCTAAAATCAAAGGGTTTTTTTTTCCCCCCCGGAAAACACATTTTAAAACAATACAAACTCAAACAAGACAGTAGGGATTGCTGTAAGATTAGCTCAATTTACTGCTTAAAGTCACACCGGCTGGATAAATAATGGCAGCTAGTTACTGTTTCCATAGCAGCACTAGCATACAACGTGAACCGTAGCTCTCTGGCACGATAAGAGGACACAGGTTTGATTCTCCGGAGAGTAAACCTGCACCTCTCCAGAGTACAAGCCTCCCACCAAATTGAGCTCTCTGGGTGATGGATTCAGAAGCTGTATCGATAAATGCACGTTATTGGAAAACAGGCAGGGGGACAACATCCCCTTGTGACGTTTGACCTCTAGTTTTGCTGGAGAGGGTGGACCTGGGTCTATACTTGTGCGCGTGAACGACGCGCGATGCTGAAACGCAGCATGGTTGCAGGGGGAGCCTGTTAATTAGCGGGAGTAATTGATGTTTTCGATTTCCGCGTGAAGAGGGGACGCTGTCAGAGCGCCGACGCCCAGGGAGAGACAGCGTGAAAGTGGATTAGTGGTGTCGGAGCAATTTGGGTGGCGTTGAGCTGTATGCTAAATGCTAATAACGACAGGAAGATTAGCTTGTCAACACAAGGCTAGTGTAGATAGCAGCTCTACAGTTTGCCACAATAGACCTGTTTATACACGATTAACAAGCAGCAGTGTTTTTTTTTTTTTTGTTTGTTTGTTGTTTTTTTTAAATAATTTATGTATTTATTTATTTAGTTTAAACATGAAAAGGAAAAATCTGCATAGAGCATGCTTGGGTTGCATAAGATCTTTTTTTTTTACTACCCACAATGCATTTGAAGTGGCATAGATGTGTAGCTTTGCAAATCGGTGCAGTGTAACGTAAATTATGCTAGCATGTTCACTAGGAAGAATACTATATATATATATATATATATATATACACACACAGTATATATATGCGCCAAGAACACCGCTCACTTTACGCCCTCAAGAGACAAACTACAAGCGAAACAAGCTCTAGGTTTACGCACTAGCACGCTAGCTTACTAGTTAATAGGGTGAGCTTAGTATTTAAAAACACCACAGCGAACACTTTTAGCCGTTTAAAGCTGATCTAAGTAGATGTTTCTCTGCCAAACCCGTGAATCGGTACAGGGAGACATGTCGAGAGCAGAAGTGAGATGTTTCTTGGCTTGTAATCGCTGCAGGAACATCTGCTTTCAAATCTTGAGCGCTCTCCATTTGTAGGGGAAAAAAAAAAACAAAAAAACAAAAAAACAGATGGGTGACACTAGGGATTGCTAAGAAAAGACCATAAAGGTTAATGGTGGACAAAATGAGATACAACGTCTGCAGAATTTTTGCTTTTTCAGGCGTCTGTACGGATCCTCCTCGGCACCTGCATAGTTTCACTTCTGTATATATATAAAAAAAAAAAAAAAGAAAAGAAAAGAAATTGCCTGCAGCTGCCCGTGTGTGTCACGTCTTACAAATGCAGATTAGGAAGCACAATCAAGTACCTGGCATTTGGCATTTTTTCTTTACTGCATGATTCAGGTTCACTAGATGTAATATCAGATTAATTCCAACCTCTTTCCAGATCCCTGATTCGCTTCGTGTTAGCATATGAACGCTGCTGTTCGGCATCTCCGCTGATTACTAGCATCTGCGTTGCTTTTTTTGGAGCGGGCGTTAATAAAAATCGTTCTGCAGAAGCTAACAATCACTGGCAGGAGAAATGAAACTGCTTATTAATACATATAATACACACACACACACACACACACACACATATATATATATATATATATATACATATTTTTTAAACATGTGAAGTCAAGTGTCATGTGAGAGTAATGAGGGTGTAGGAGTGTCACGCTTAAATGTTTTGGAATCAAGTAGGACATTTTCATTTTAAAAATTTAAAAAGGCAGCTTTAAGGGAAAAAGTGGCCATGTCAATTTATTTTTTGAAAGTACAAGTTATTCATTTGAATACTTTTTTTTTTTACTTCTTTGCGTACGTGTGCATATTTTTCTATGAATAAATATATCAATATGGTTAATAATAATAATGTTCTTAATAACAACAATACTACTACTACTATTATTATTATTATTATACATAATTAAATGCAACTGGATTTTTTTTTTTAATCCATCATACTATGCATTATTATTATTTTACTATTAAGAATATACATATGGATGAATTCTATGAACAGTAAGGTCATTCCAAAATATTGAGGTATGAGGTAGGCAGAAAAATTGGCAGCGGAATAAAGAGGTTTATGACCTCTCACTTTCTCCGATATGAATAAATAAAACTCCTCCAGGGCTGATCAGACAGGAGAAAGAGGACTAAAGCAACGGCCATCCCTTTGGTCTTTCTCCTTTCTTCACTTTTGAGGAACTTTACGGCTGAATTATTCAGGCCGAGAAAGAAGCCCGGCGAAACGCAGGAAAGAACAAAGAGACGTTGAGAAACAGAAGAATATTTAAAACAGGGCCATTAACTTCACTTGGCCTGGACTCAAGTTATTTATTTGATTAGCTGCAGCCATGGCAAAAACAGCAGGACACAAGTGAGTGGCATGCAAATGAATTCGAGTCTCTCCTTTCCTCTGGAATTCATTACTGCTGCTCAATGTGAAGTCTCCAACGTTGCCATTTTGAGCTGTTTCCGCAGTCCTATATTCTATCCGTCCGTCCGTCCATCCATTTATCCTACACAGGGTCACGGGGAAGCCTGGAGAGTATCCCAGGGAACTTGGGGCACAAGGCGGGAACACCCTGCCCACCAGTCGCAGGGCACAATCGCATACACATTCACACACTACGGACAATTTGGAAATGCCAAAGCAGCCTAATACAAATGCCTTTGGACTGGGGGAGGAAACTGAAACCCCCCCGAAGCACAATGGAGAACATGCACGCTCCGTGCACACAGGGTGGAGGCGGGATTCGAACCCCTAGCCCCGGAGGTGAGAGGCAAACACGCTTCGTTACCACTAAACATCATGCCCCGCCTCCCCCCCACATACTGTATATATTCACTTCATTTTGATTTCTGTTTATAATATGGATTTGTCTCATGTATTTCTACTGGAGATGTAATATAATAATCTAACCCATCTTCTAGAACCTCCGTACGCTACATCCACCTTGTATCTAACCTTTAACGGATACACCCTCAAAACTACACTATCGACTACAAAAGGCGGTGGAGTACAGGACAGTCCTGTTCTCCAGGCCCAGTCATTTCGGGAACTGCTTTTATTATTATTACTATTATTATTATTATTATTATTATTATTATTTAATTTTCATCTTCTGTTAGGGATCTCAGGAGAGGATATTCCATCAAACTGCACAGATGAGCAGCGGTGAATATGTTTAAATAAAATTTTTAAAAAAGCCCCGTATCTCAAACACCAAGATAAAAAGAGAGTTTCATATTAACAATAAATCCAACACCCTTACCTCAGCGTTCTCCCTCACCGAGTAGGCGAGCTCAAGCGACATCAGAACATTTTCAGGATTATCCAATATCAGTGTAATATGAAATACACGAAAGTCAAACTTGAGGAAAAGTAAAGATACTTTGCTGGGGGGAGAAAAAAAAAAACCTACTCAGGTAGAAGTTAGAAAAACAACTAATATTATATGTACTACATATGGAAATATGAAGACAAAAAGCATTATGGTTTGGTATTTGATATGCAGTCAGAACGCTTCCAGTCTAACCATAACCATGCTAACATTAGGTAAGTACGGAGATGTACTTGGTGCTTAACGTAGCTACAGATCAAAGCCGTTTTGACTTAGGAAGAGGGCGAGAAGCTGAATCCTACTCAACTGTTATACTGCTATAGCACACTTCATTCACTTCGCTGCAATCGTCCTTGCTAACTAACGCTAGACAGCTAACATACAGTATGTACATGAACTAGCACATGGGCAGGGGGTTTAAGAGATTTGTTAAGTCATCGTACATTGTGTGCTTTAAAGACAATCAATATGCGTATGGTTAAAAAAACCCAAAAAATCACGCATCAATTTCAAGCTAGTTCTGATAATGCGGAGTTTTGCTTCTTTTCACGTAGCAGTTATCTAGCTAGCCTAGGTGCTAATATAATTTGTCGTTACCAATCCACTATGTTGACAACTATGTCACTGGAAAAACAACTAAGGATCAACTGGGATAATACAGCAAGTTTGCTTCCTCAACTGCGCGTGAATAATTAACATTACAGAATAAGATAACTTTTTCGTCGTCCACTTAGTGTTTTCTCCGGCAAGATAAACAGGGAAACCACCCCGAGGAGAATAAATAAATAAATAAATAAATAAATAAATAAATAAGCCCACCACAAACACATCAACCAATTATTTCCAATTGTTCAGTGATCAGATCAAAAATGAAGGAAGTGAGGAATCTGTTTTTCTTCCCTTGGATCAGCAGGAAAGGGTTAATAAATCAGGAACATGATGTTACTTTACTTCTTACTATACACCAAAACACGATAACACGACCTGTTCTTGCTTAAACGCTATAGGAATTCAAACAAACAAGTATATTTGTTGGATTTAATGAATTGATTAACCCCTCATCCTGATTTTAACTGTTTCAAACTTTTCATAAACCAATTACGCTGAGAAAGAGAGTGCAAGGAAGAAAAAAAAAAAGAGAAATGTAATTCCCCTCGAGGTCTGGGTGAAGGTTTTTTAATCAGATAGGAGCGAGTCCAAGCACTGTCTACTTCACATGGATTCAAAGTGCCCTCTATAGATTACTATCAGGCCTTGTCAAGACTCTTATTTACTCTCTCTCTTTGTTCAGCTGGGGCTCAACACTCAGCATTCCATCCTGATTAGTCCTATGTGGTAGTACTGGAGCCTATGATATCTGTAATTATTCCCATCAAGGATTTCTCTTTTATTCTCACTTTTTCTAATTATCACTACAAAAATATTCATTCCACTTCAAGTCTAGTATGCAGAGGTAGACCTTGGAAGAAGGAAACAAAAAAAAACATGAGCTCGGTAGTCTTTGACAGTGTAAACATGAAGCATCAGGAAATAAAGCATGGGTAGACGAGTCCACAGCATACTTGAGAAACACTCTCCCAACCAGTAGAGAGCGCTGTCACCGAAATACTAGCCATTTATCCAACACATCCACACACACCGATTGTATTTCCAATCTTGTTAAGCCACGGCATTGCAAGCCTGTGTGTTTACCTGACTATCTTGCTGTCCCTTCTTGATCATTCTGTACTAATTCATTTTGGACACCATATTGGATTTGGACACGTTTGAATTTCCAGCTTTGGCCTTGGCGTATTTGAAATAAACCTGCATTTGGACCCACTTCTTATTTCAACATTGTCACAGTCTCCATCAACTGACCACAAAGTGATTAGTGATATATTATATAGCCACAAGTTTGTGGAAACTTGACCATCACACCCACATGTGCTTGTTGAAGATCCCATTCCGTATTTATTCCCCCTTTGCTATCGTAATAACCTCCACTCTTCTGGGAAGGCGTTCCACTATATTTTGGAGCATGGCAGTGGGAGATCGTCATTATACTGGGGCATTAGGACCAACACAGACCATATGGTGAGCGCCCCCTGCTGGCCCCCTGCTGGCCTCACTAACACCACTTCCATCAGCAACCTTAGTTTTCCCAGTGCGGTCTCCCATCCAGGTACTGTCCAGGCTCAACCCTGCCTAGCGTCAGTAGGACACCAGGCAAGAACTGCAGGAAGATATGGCTCTGGTTGTATGCATAAATTGATAGGTCTGAAGGGCATGTATTAAATTTGTGGTGCATTGTTTCTACCATCTGAAGACAAAATTGTACCACTTACTAAATCTTAATAATGGGAAAGTTCATCCACATTATGCCTTAGTAAAATAATCAGAGCGTTTCTCTGAATGATGGCTTACTATGACTGTGATAAAGGTGATTTATTAGATATTCGCCACACTTCATTCACATATTGCTATTCATTTATTCATATCATATTTTTAAACATTTTAGGTTGTTTTTTTTTTTTTTTTACCCATCTCATTACTTTTAGCCTGCATTATAATGCAGTTTAAAGGTTTTACTCTTCGGGTAGTATCTCTGAGAACTCACCATGATTATTGCGAACAATTAGCATACGCATACAAAAAAAAAAAGTCCATTTACATTTACATAGTTTCCTCCCCTGACTTTGCATGTGATGTAACTCAGGCAGTTATTCTCCGTAAATCACCCACAACATGCAGGTTAACTGCTCGTGCAATTTTCCTTTTGCACATGCAAATGAACCACTTAGGTTAAAAAGGCACTATATAAGTTCAGACCATTTACTATTCACAGCAAAGGTCACTTTGATGGGTAACAATACAATGAAAATGGTTTCTAAAGAGGTTCTAGTTGGAATCTTCTCTGACAGGAAAACACTAAATATAATTCCCCCCACAAAGGAACTCCATTTAGGGAGGCTGCTGAAGTTTATTTGTGGCCTTAGAAGGACATACTGTAAATGTCCATCCTGAAAATATGCCATGTTTTCAAAGTGTAACAACAATCATACAGTTTAACTCCTTGGTGGCCATTTAACGAACAGCCTCGAAGTTAACTGGCCATGCCGGGTGCACTTCATCAGGCCTCTGTGAATGCATGACGACACAAGGTCATTCCTTTATATTCCTGACCTTGTGGTGAACAAAAGGCTACTACTGGCCTCTTGAAATGATGACAAGAACACCATCACTGCCATTTACGTGAGATTTGATCGAGTGGTTCTTGAATAGTACACGATGAAGGGGTCGACTCTATAACCCTGACAGAGATGGAGCTAATTCTGGGGTCAGAAGGTCATTCACCCTATCTAAATAGATGGAAGAGGAGATCTTTACGAGACCAGACCCAGAAATGTAACAGTAATGCAAAACCACCTTGATCTTACCTTTAACTCTTTTGTATGAAGCAAACCCCGGCATCCCGACCCCACGCTGTAGTTTGATGTGTACTGAAGAGCCTCCTTGGCGAACTCAGCGAATCGATAGCGTAATAGCTGCAGAAATAGCTAGGGAGCATAACATATTCATCTTCCTTCCCAACACACTTCCTGTCAAGCGCACTGCCTTCAGATCAAATTTGTGTCAACGCTCTTGATTTGAATAGCACAGACAGGTGGATAGACTTTTGACCTCTCAATGGGGCTGATGTCAGTTAGGGACGAGTGTTTTGAAATAATGCAAGGTGACTGGCTGATCCCCAAGGTACAGAGGTCTTGGCAACTTTATTACCTAGCACTTGGATTAAGTTAAAATGGTGACCTGTGTGTTCTAAACACTGCTTTTTCTTCTGGTAGTACCTTGAATTGACAACAGGAGGAGATCTAGGAAAAAAGATGAGGTAAGAGAGACAACAAGCAAGAGAGCGAGAGAGCGAGAGAGAAACGTTCCTGGTTGTGTGTGGATGGATGCAGGTAATGAGAACATGCAGTCTTCCCTGGCATCAGTTGTGTTTACAGAGAAAAACAGGAAGGTTTCGAAAAGAAAAAAGGAAGACTGAAAGAGAGGAGATTTCCTGAGAGGGAAATTGAAGGATTATAATTACCAACTGGAGATAGTCTGACGGATGCCTAGGTGTCGCAGGGGATTAATCGATTATTAAATTAGCCGTGCTTATCATTCACTGAGCTACAGTTGAAACGGCCACAATGCATATCAGAGGGATTTGATTACGCCGACGTAATCAGCTCTGATTCCCACCGACCATAGTCAGACAGCGAAGACAAGAACTCCTCCCTCTGGTCTCATCCTCAATCTCTCCATAACAATTTTCCCTCTTGGGGGATACCCATCCCTTCTTTTAGCCTCCTTTTTCTCTCCTGTCCCTGTCTAACTTGATGCTCATGTTGCATCATTTGCATTTCTCTCATAACACTTTCCGGCTATGTTTCTTTCTTACTAGATCATTACTTACTTACAAATAACAGCTACAGACCTCTTCACAGGCCTGTAATGATGATTTATGATATCTAAAAAGTTCTAATAGGAGTTTGGCAAGTCTGCATGATGCTTTTGATTTTATGTTCCCGTTTCGTCATCCAGTCGATGCCGAGATTTTCACGGCACAACTTGCTTATATCCTGGCGGCATGATTGTGCATTCGGTAGCATCGCTGCCTCATAGCTCCAGGGTCTCCAGTTTGATCCTGAGCTCAGGTTATGGTCTGTGTGGAGTTTCTCATGTTCTCCCTGTGTCTGCAGGTGCTTCCTCCAGGTCCTCCGTGTTCCACCCGGCTTCCATAAACATGCTAGTACTCTAAATCGCCCCTAGGTTTGAACGTGTGTGTGTGCGCGGATAGTGTTGAAATGCCCTAGCTTCACATCCAGGTTGTATTCCTGCCGGCTCACGGTGTTACCGGGATCCACCGCAATCCTGAACAGGATGGAGTGGATACTGAAGATGAATGAATTGACAAATGAACACTCAGTTGTAATTTGCAGTCACTCTGCTCCGATTGACACCATTGTGACCTGATCCCCTTGAGCATCACCATGCATTCAGCCATCTTCACTCATATTCTTTGGATCCTGGCCAAGGTTATGGTGGACCTTGAAAATATTCTGGGAACACTGGACACTAGACGTGAATATCTCCTGGATGGGTACACCAGTCCAACACAAGGCATCACACATTCATTCATTCGTTCAACAGTAATTATTTTATTCTCTTCATGGTGTCAGTGGATCTGGACCATATCCCAGGATCACTGTACGCAAGACGGGAATACCCCCTGGATGGGTACACCAATCTCGCCAGTCTCAAGGTGCCAATCACACATTCACAAGCAAGTGCATAGCTAGAGGCAGCGTAGAACAGACCAATCCACCTACCTGTATGTTTTGCCAGATGGGAAGAACTTATGAAACTTTACACAGACCCCAAAGATCAGGATGAAACCCCGGATCCACGAGCTTTACTAGCCTAGTTAGGAATTTTTTATTATAAAGCACAATATTTTATCTACTACACACTTGTATAATGTACGGATGAGGTAAGAGTAAATGACATTATCTGCACAAAAAAAAATACCAACAACATGGCTACATGCCCTTTAAGGCTGGCATAGTATATGCTATCTCACATTACAACCTCACACACACACACATTCTGCTTTTAAAAGCTGCCAATTGGTTACCCAGAGCCTTTGGCTAGAACAGATTTTATTATATTCAGTCGTATCAGTATACAAAGTATTCGTTGCTTTATATTTTAAAACTATTAAGTATATGATAACATATTTGTGTTTGATCACTGTTCCTGGTGTCCTTCTGAATGAACAATATAACGATCTACCAGTGTTTTTCCCTTATTTTGCCATCATTAGTGTGACAGGGATTGCAATTTGGGTTGTTTGAAACACTGAACCGGTATCCAAGTGAGAATGTGGATGAGGTCTTCAGTTGCCTCTTTATCCTGGTCTGGGTCATGGTGGATCCGGAGCCTATCCTGGGAACATTAGGGACAAGGCGGGAATACAACCTGGAGGAAACCTATGCATGGATCTAACCCAGGAACTTCAGTGTTGCAGGTATGCTGAAGAAATGGTTCACACTGAGATACTGCCTACGTGAATACGAACACACACTCAGAAAAAAGGTTCTTCAAGGGTTCTTTGGAGAACGCTGCTTTGGATATGTCGCTAGCTTCCAAAAAAGGATTGCAAACGGAACCTTCTCTGATAAGAAAACCCTATGGTGTATGGTTGTAGACAGGAATAAGGCTGTTCCCCCAGAAGGACAACCGAAGAACCTTTAACAGTTTGAGAATGCACAGTACGCTCTACATCGTCTCGGTAACCAACACTAAGATTATAAATAAACAAAGGGAGATTCTGCTAAGGAACAGTGGTACGCTCAGGCAACTTATGTAACGAGACAGAAATATGCTGAAGAAACAAAGGAACACCAGATTGGAGGCAGATGAGAGTGGACGTGTTCTAGTTAACGCTGCCAGATCATATGCACATCTAACAGTGCAGCGATTTCTCAGTGCACACACTGGAGAACTCACCACAAATACGCTAAGTAGTGCAGATCCAGCCGCTCGAAAAAACCAGCTGAGAGACTTTTAGACTCTTAGACACTCTGTATGATGGTATCATGTTGTGTTTGGAAAACAACATAATTGCATCGATCAGTTTAGCTTTGGCTAGGAGGGAAAAGTGCAAGCGAGGGCGTTCGAGCCAAAGCCAGCCGTGACTGTTCGAGGTCTCACAGAGCACCGACCGCACGGGCATTTCAGAAAAGAGCAAAATACTTTCGCTTTTTTTTTTTTTTTTTCTCGTTTTAATTCCCTAGAGCATTTAAAAGCGACAGCTCAGAATTAAAGCTGCGCTCTCTCTCTCTCTCCGCTTGCCGATGCTGAACTCTCAGTTCCTAGCAGTCGTTTTAAAGGTGCTCTCTCTCCATTCTGATCCAATTTTTGTTCATCACTTATTCATTAGCTCTATTTATTTAGGTAGCACTTGCCGGTCTGACGATCAATGGTATATTTACGAAAAGAAGCAGGGCTTCTTTCAGAGCTGCAGCAGTATTAAAGGCAAAGCAAGATTAACAAGATCTCTGAGCCTATACTAACAACCCAATGAATTAAGGATAGATATTTATTGACCATGCATAGACAGACAGATGCTTGTGGATGCAAACGGATACACGTATTAAAATGCATATAGGCGTTTTTTTTTTCCATGCATGCATACTCACGTGTGTGTGCATAAATAGCATTCATGTACGCATGCATGCATGCATGCATAAACACACACACACACACACACAAGGACGTACATCTTCACTGTCTTTCTCTCCTGTAATTTGTCTAGTTCCACACGCACCCCCTACACACACACACGATTCATTTATATTCAAATCGTTCACACGTTCGTGTTTATTTTCCGCACGGTTTTCTCACGATTCACTTAATTTCGATATTTCTGAAATGCGTTCGTTTCGTTTACTTTCACATTATTATTTCATGTGTAATGCATGTTTTTTTTTGTTTTTTTTTAAATGTATAGATTTTTTTTCCCCCAGATGATTCCTTTCTATACAGATGTTAAAGTTAAACTCGTGTTTATTCACGTGTCATTTCAAGCCAGGTCAAGTACGTGATTTTTGTGGAACGCTTATACACAGTACATCTGAAACCGCCCAATTCCCTCACCCTCTCCTTTAACACCTCAGCTCTATTACCCCCCCCACCCCACACACACCGCTCTCCCTCTTTCTTACTTGCTTTCTGTCGTTCTTTTCTTCACACGTTGTACCAGCATTCAATTACAGCCACATAATCACTTTTCATCCCCAAGGCTTGACGTGCCCTCCGGTTGGCGAGAGGAGAAGAAAAAAAAAAGTCTAATTACTTGCTGACCTTCACACCCTTTTCTGTCTCACGCACACTCTCAGAGTACCGGGCCTCAACGCTCAACCTCTAAGACACACGTGTTCCTCCTGTGCTTCAAATGATAGTGATTAACAACATACAACAAATTGAGTTTTTATGGAGTAGACTGGCCTGAGGTACCACTGGCGAAGATTAGGCCTCATTAGTCCCGTAGCATATATATCTGCATAATTGCTTCATAAAGGCACACTGAGGAGAGTTTATATTCAATGGTGGTAAGGCATTATCATTCAGCATCACACCACAGCCATGTAATTAATGCCTAAGCTGCAATCATGTATAATCAAACCTGAAACTATCTATTTCACTGGGGTTTCAGACATGTAGTTCAGGTGATGAGTTAGTCATGAACTAACAGTGAACGATTAGGACAGCTGACTCCTTCTGCACCTTAATCCTAAACCAACCAACCAACCAACCAACTAAGTAACTAATTAACCAACCAACACCCAACTTCAACTCCCTGTATTCAGGTGAAGAGAACTAACAGCGAAGGATCAGGACAGCTGACTCCTTCTGCACCCTAATCCTAAACCAACAAACCAACCAACCAACTAACTAACTAACTACCTACCTAATTAACCAACCAACACCCTACTTCAATTACCCACCCTACTTCAACTCCCTGTAGTTCAGATGAAGAGTTAGTCATGAACTAACAGTGAAGGATCAGGACAGCTGACCCCTTCTGCATCTTAATCCTAAACCAACCAACCAACCAACCAACAAACTAACTAACTAACCAACCAACCACCAACACCCTACTTCAATTCCCTGTAGTTCAGGTGAAGAATTAGTCATGAACAAACAGTGAAGATCAGGACAGCTGACTCCTTCTGCACCCTAATCCTAAATAAACTAATTAACTAACCAACTAACTAACTAACTACCCACCCAACATCCTACTTCAATTGCCCATTAAATAGCGTCTTAGCTGTAACTTGATTCCCTATGTTCACATTTTAACTCCTGAAACAGGAAGTCCCTTTCATTTCAGGATGCAGCTAAAATCCCAATTATAATTACGAAACGAGGTTCTCATGGACTTATCTGCAGCGCTGCATCACTTTTAAACGTCTTCGCATTGGGCGTGATGAGTTTTGTGAAAGGCCATTAAAAATGAAACGATCGCACTGTGCTGTTGTGCAAATGTCTGGCGAGGAATGCGCCGATTTTAATTGCGCATAGGCATTTTAATTGCGCATTAATTTTAATTGCACAATCGCATGCACTTCTGTCTGCCTCAATAAACCGCCAAACCAAAGACCTGACTATCCTCCTGGCTTTCCAAGGCTCATATCTCGTGATAAAATAAACATGTCTTCCTGGTCAAAAAGAAAGAAATAAAAAAAGGTGGTGATGAATGGAATGAACTCCGAGTGACCTTAACGTACTTCTCGACTTCTTAAATAAAACCGCAGTGCTCACCTAGACTGGAGCCTGTTGGTTTTTTTTTTTCCTTCTTTTATTTTTAAGACCAGATCCAGAGCGATGGAAAGGGAGGGAAGGGGATCTAAGCACACACCAAGGAGAGAGTGATGTGTATCTATGCCGAGGAGATACGAGAGCGTGGCTTCTCAGCAAGCCATCGCAAAATCCTTCATGTGATCAAGTGCACAGAAACTGGTGGGAGAAAAGTGACACTTTGATTCTGCCATCTTAGTATAAAACAGTCATGAAATATGGACGTCACCTTCAGCTTAAGAGCAGCACGAGGCGAGAGTTGCAGCACTGAAGCCACACAACGCTTTTCCACTCTATTATGCCTTGTGTATAAAGAACCTGAAAGCATCTCGACTGCTGAGTGCTCAACCGAGCTATCAAAAGATCTCAAAAAAAAAAAAAAAAAGTTCCCACTTCTTTCAACTTACTGCAGGAATGACTTGAAAGATTCACAGAGTAAAGGCTGAGAACTACAAAGCATTCTCTGATCAGGCTAAGTTCATACCTCCAGCATGCATACTGTATTATCTATCCGTTTTGGGTGTTTGAACGAGCAAAGCCACCAGGGGTTAGACAAACCTCTTGCTTCTACGCTCATTTCTGTCCTTTTAAATATATATATATTTTTTAAGTACCACGGCGCTTTTCGAATTCTTGAATCTGATTGGTCCGAAGAGGTTGACTGAGTAATTAAGAAAACATGACGCTATGTACTATGATGTGAATATTAAAGATGCAAGCTTCTCCGAATGTTGCGGCGTTTTCTTGATTTCGCGTTCATTTCTGCAGTCGCAAAATCGAAAAATCCTGGAGGGACATCTCCTTATAGAAAACCAGAACGACACCATACTAACAGTTGTTACTATAGAAACAATAACGTTTTTTTTTTTTGAACAAGCGTATTGATATAAACCTTGCAGCTGGAACTACTGCCAGGGCTGACATTATAGAAAAGTACGTATTGGACAGAACTGTTGAATGCTCCGTTCTGATTGGCCAGAAGGTGTTGAATAATACAGTACACTGTCCACAAACTCGGAAATCTTCCGTAGTGCTCTCATGTAGTGTCAGAGATTCTTATGCTCTTCAAAAATCCTTTTTTGGGCATATTTATAAAATGTAAACAGTTTTAAACAGTAGTTTAATGTTTAAGATTCATGTGTGGTTATTTACTGACAGTTATAATGGTTTCTTATCACTATGTAGCTTGATCTAACATGGCTTCCCTGTGATCCACGTAAAATCCGCCATTTTTTAGTTAGGTCAGGGCAGTGGAGGCTCAGAGGTTAATCTGGGTTATTGATCAGAAGGTCAGAAGGTCAGAAGGTCAAGCCCCCAGCACTGCCAAGCTCCCACTGTTGGGCCCTTGGGCAGGACCCTTAACCTTCAATTGCTCAGTTGTATAAATGAGATAAATGTAAGTCACTCTGGATAAGGGTGCCTGTCAAATGCCATAAATGTAAATGTAGGTCAAATACCAAATGTCTTCCTATTCACTTTACTTGCTCCCTACATGGGATATAAGACAATGACGCTAAACACCCGAGCTAAGGCTAGACTCAGCCCTAGAAAATGCATGACTTATGCATTTCCTGCTAAGGTTTGCAATGAAACGCTTGTGTATTTTCACTAAAGATGAAAGTATTGGCACCTTTGGTGGTTTTTAGCTAGCTACTTGAGTGAAAGTGCGCTCTTCATTTCCGCTAAACAATGAAGCATCAGACTGAGCAAGATAGATAAGGAAAAAAGAAAAAAAAAAAGAACGGCGAGAAAACGAAATCATGAGGAAAGATTAACATTATTATTCCGTTTTTTATGCATTTGCACGAGGGACGTACAGTATTGATTCTCGTGGCCTCCGGAGGTCTGAAATTAAAACCGACCGTGATGATCATCTCAGCAAAATTAGCGGTTTTGTCACGAAAAAGTATTATTATTACATTAAGTTCCAAAGTCAAGGCGAATCTTTTGCAGCGTTTGGGTTTTATGGTATATAACATGGATTTTGCAGTATTTGCAGATGCGAGCTGCTCTTTTAATAATGTCGAAACATTATAAACCAACGATACGCCTCTTGTGCGTAATAAAAATAGAGGTTAACGGTTCGATTCGTAACCAAACGTGAAACGTTCGAGGAACATCCGCGAGACACAAGAGAGAGGATACGTGAGGATGAGAAAGCAAGAGCAGTATTAAACTGCGCCGTGTTTGTGTGGTCTGAGGTCTTTCATTGACGTGTTTAGGGATGTGAATTAAGAGCTCAGGCTGGAGGATATGCCATCATTCATCCTCTGCAGCCCAAACAGCGTCGGCCTACCAAGATTTATAACACACATTAGGGCAAATTCACTTTACTTCACCCAGAATCGATCTGTTCCTTAGATCTCCATAAGCCCTCTCGCTGTATACTAATAGAGGGCCGTAAAGTTCCTTTGTGACCCTTAAAAAGCCCACGGCATCTACTTTTCTGTTGCTCGCCGCCTGCGGCGCCTCGTACGTTAAAAATCCCACTCGTCTTTATTGACGGTGATGCATTTTCATCTCCGCTGTCTCGTTCTCTAAATGCTCTTTCAGCGACCGAGGCACGTAAAAACCATTCGAGTCTTTGAAGACGGAGCGTGGGCTGTTCGGAGGTTTAAATACGCCACGGACAAGGATGGCGCAGAAATCTTATCTTCCTTGCGGCATCCTGTTTATTTGTTTGTTGGTTTATTTATTTATTTACTGAATGCCAGAGGAAGTAGGCATGGCACAATATCACGCATCGTTCGTATTCAATGCCACGGGGACTCGTGCTGAAATATTCAAAGGTCGAAATGGGACTTGGGGTGGGGGAGGGGGGACCGGGTGTGGGCAGGGGGGTTGACGGGTTGGGGGGAGGACTCACAAAGACTCTTTAAAGGAAACATGTCAAGTTCAATATTAAAATGTACCGCACCGTGCAGGTTTATACTAGTGTATGCGTGCATACGAGTGCATTAATACTCTATATGGTATCATTTCTACAGTAACAACTTTTACAGAGACTTGTATGGCAGATGCTCCACATAATCCAAGACTAATGTAAATTCTACGGTTGTATGACAAAGAAAAAAAATCTTTTATTATTTATATGGTGGTGTTTATTTAAGGAGTCTCCAGTGCCAGTGTTTGGGATTGGTTCTTTACTGATTTAGGGTTAATTAAGGAGTTAGGGTTCAAATTCAAGAACCAACCCTGTTCTTGGAGATCTACCTTCCTGAAGACTTCAGCTCATGCCCACCTGACCATCTAATTATTAGAAGCCTTAAGATCTTGAGTTCTTGATCACCTAAAACAAGTGTGTTAGATTTTGTTTGGAAATGAAACCTGCAGAAAGGTTGATCTCAAGGAAGAGGGTTGGTGACCACTGCTGTAAGAGTTATTGGAAGTAATGTAATGATAGTAATTGTAGCAAACAATGCTACATGGCTACAGGTTTCTGTGATACAACAGCACCAGAATCGGACCATTTCTCCCCAAGGAGGTATACCGAGTCTTTCATCATCTTGAAATGTCCTGGATGTTCTCCCTGCACAAGCCATGAAATCCTTGCATTTGATCCAGCCGGAATCCTGTCTTATCATTAATCTAAGTTCGCACACATCACTTCACCACAGTTTCCTCCACTTGCTTCCTGTAGCTGCCTGCATTAGATTTAAAACCGTCAACTCAAAATCCGCACTCTCGAGTCCTTTGAGCTCTCCGAGCCACAAGGAAGACACTTCTTGACCCAGAGATGACGAGTGTTTGCCAAATGTTTTGTATATGAGATGCATGTACAACATGTTGTCAGATATATCGCAACTGAAATTGAAAATATGATTGCTACACAGTTCACTGCCATTTCATATCCAATCCTATAAATTGCGCTGCCACTTAATATGTATACATCGCGACCCCGTATCCCAAGCATTGCACTTTAAATGGAACGATTCGTCTACTAAGTGTGTTTACTGTGTCTGCTGCATATTTTACATACATTCTGCGTTGACTCATTATGTTGTTTGTATTTCGTCTTGTTCTTCCATTGTGTCATCTGCATATAGCATGTAATGAATATTGAGCTGCACTCTTCGGTTCAACAGAAGGTTTCCATTTTAAGAAGGGTACAAATAGAAACCGTCTTAGGTACCTGTATGCCTTTGTGTTCATTATAAAATCTACACGGATTTTTGTCTTTTGATATATATTCACTTTTTCCTACAAACTCTGTAGCTGCTATGGTTAACAATTCAAATAACTCTTGACAAACACGTTTATCCCTGACGGTATATAATGACAATAGAATACAATAGAAAACAGAACAAAATGCATTGAAGCTGAAATGACATTGAAGGGAAAAAAAAGAAGAAGAGCTAAGCACCAGAACACACTTGCTAGCATTAGCTGAATGCATTTGTGTCTAGAATCAAAGCACACACCCCACCCCTTTTTATTTTTGGGGGGCAAATGTAAATACTCGTTACTGTTTCTGATATTTTCAATCATCAGTGAAGATATTGGTCGCTCTATGTCATCAAATCAAGGTGCCGAGCGGTGTATAATCTATCAGTGGGAAACCACTAAATCCTTCAAAACAAACAATCCACTCCACTCCTTGAGTAGACACAACAATGTAAATGGTATTTTCTTAATAAGTCACGCTAGTCATGTCGGATCAGCAACGCATTTTATGAATATGTCCAATAGGTGGCATGAAATTCCTCAACATCCTTGCTTCGGTATCCCTTACTTGCTTTGCTACATGAAAATGATGTACCGAAGATGTAGCTGGACAAGTTCCAATCCAAAGAAGTAGGACAGAGGTGTTTGCACTGGACTTGTGCTTGCTGTGGAGCGGCAGAGTGAAACCACAGGCCCAGATAATGATACGGGAAAGTGCTAACATGCTAACATCCCCTACACAGCCACATCATTATCACAGACTGCTTTCTCTGCAGCATCATTAACTCACCACACACCTACTATTTCTCACTCCCGGTTCTTTCCCACCCTGTGGGTCTGCCTTTTTTTAGGTCGTATTTTTTTCTCACCCACTATGTCTCTTTTCACATGTGGTGCCTCGGCTCATCACAAATGTAAAACATCTGAGCTGAAGGCTATAAGGACCATGTATTTTTTCTATCCTATCTAGCTCAATCCAAAGTCAGGGCTGAACATTCTCCCAACTGCTTTCTGATCTGCCACTCATGAGCCACATCATCCATTGCAAGAGACTGAGACAAGAGGGGGAAAAAACAACAACAAAGAGACACAATTAAAACCATTTCCAGCACCTCACTTCCACCAAGAGATACTGTTTTACGCCTACGTCTGAATGCCTTCGGAAACTTCAAGGCTTCCTTGTGTACCGCTCTGTTGGATCAGACAGCCCAGGGTCTTCTCCATCTCATTAACAATAGCTGGAGGGAAAGCAAATACAACAGCTTCTACTAGCAGAGAACACACAGAAGGGAGTGTAGATGCATTAAAGAGCATGTAAAGAAGAGCGATGGAGCTCTTGCTTGTGGAAAATGAGGCAAGGACGTTTTATGTTTGTGTAACACAGTGCCAAGTAATTGAAACTTTGGCTCATGGTTAACTTTTACCTCAGATTTGGACCGATTCTTTATTATTTCATTGTGGCGTACTTGGACCTTCCAATGTAGCATGTGTTTCTAGGTCATAATCGAGTTTGGGCACCCCTTATGGTCATGGATTTCATGGCATTTGGAAACTGAATCAAAAGCAATGCAATGCATACAGAATTTCAAAGGAAGTGGCCAAACTGTATGGCCTGACGTACTTATCAAGGGTGAGTTGTGACTGCCAGATTTGGGTGTCTTTACAGTGGTATGTGGGCTGGTATTGGGCTACGTCTCATTTCGAACTGTGATTCCTCAGTCCATCCATAAGCTCAAGGTTAACATGTTGCCTCAGACCGCTACCGTTGGACCATGCCAGATAGCATATGTTTCTAAGTCAAATATGATTACGTTTAGGCACGAGTCAAGTTAAAGGTAAATTTACTATGCGGCTTTCACGCCATTCGGAATCTTTCAGAGTCAAATGCAATTCGTGCATAATGCTTACACCATTTCAATTTTGGGCAGAAAGTGGCCTAACTGTGGTGCCGGAGATACCTCATCAAGGGCGAGTTGTGTCTGTGTCCAGGCAGCTATATTTATATGATGTTACAGTTGGGCCATATCTCATTTCCAACTGGGAGTACACAGTCCATCCACAAGCTGAAGGTTAACATGCTGCTTTGCACTTGTACCAATTCCTTATTACGTACACTTGCACCCATCCCAGAGAGCAGATGTTTCTAGATAAATAAATATTACTGAGTTTAGGCACCAGTTATGGGAATTGGAAGTTTACTATAGGGGTTTTCATTGCATTTGGAATCCAAGTCAACTGCAACACTTGCAGCATTTCAATTTTGGCAGAAATTGGCTTGACTGTGGGTCCAGATCAGGTCAGTGATACCTTCTCACCATGGGTGGGTTGTGTCTATGATCAGCCAGGCTAATTTGAATGACTTTAGAGTGATGGGTAAGCTGGTGTTGGGCCATTTTCTTATTGAGATTGCATAGACCATCCGTAAGCACAGGGTGATGTTACCTCAAACCTCTATCAATTTTTTTCCAACTTCCAATTCCAAGTTGGACCATCTCAGACAGCAGATCTTTCTAGATCAAATATAAAAAATTTGTTAAGGTACCAGTTGTGATAATAATCTGAATTCACTATCATACATACCTAACGTAATACTTGCACACTTTCGATTTTGGCCCACCTGTAAATCCAGGATGACTTACAGGTCACAATGGCTCACTGTATTGGTTTACTCTGTTGGCCATGAAGTTTTGACATGGTCGTAAAATTACACAAGCGGGTGTCCTCTATGGATTAAACTGCCGTTAGCGGCATCGGTTAATGCTGTGTAAGTCCAGCGAAATATGGAGACTCCCAGCAGGAGAATGGTGAGGGAGTTTTGATGAAAACTCTTTTGCTTGAATTTTCCCTTTTTATGTGTAAATCTAAATGACTAACTGGTTTTCCCACCAGCACTCTCACTCCTTCCTCACTGAATTTGAGGACTGCAAATTGGACTGTGATTGAGTGGCCAAAATACATCCGTCCGCTTTTGCCGTGACTACATTAGGGATGTCAATCACTCACAATAAGAGTTGTTCTATTTCATCAAATCAAGATGTCTAGCAATCTACAGTCCATCATAGGCTAAGCTCTGAAACTAGATTGAAACCTCTTCTCGTCCCTCGAAACAAACAACTCGCTGCTGCTCGAGCGGACGCAACACGATGATATGCTATTGATCAACAAAGGGGTTTTACTTCTTTCGTTTTTCGAGCCATGTCACTCATATCAGCTCAGTAACATATTAAGTGAATACGACCGACGTCAAGTAGCATCTCGGCTCGACGCGTTTCACTGATGGATACCTCGGCTAGCTCGGTAGCGCGCTCGCTATTACTCACACGCAAATGAAAAGCTTCGCTCTGAGCTGAGCCACACGACGATATCAACCGCTCTCTAGTAGGACACTTTGGCAGAGCAGGAAATGAAAACGAACGACACCATTACTCCCACGTCTTTACAAAACGACGCGTATAGAACGAGTGGCGCCCGTGTTAATTCGGCCAACGTTTGATCACTGCCCGGACTCCGTTTGGGATGAATTAGCATTGGTTATTCACATGAAAGCGACTCTAATTGTATCGCTCAGACTCGGACGGACGACAAAAGGCTCTCAAGTGAAGAGGAAGTGAAAATGCCAGAGTCTGGGCTCATTAAGGTGAGAGTCCTTACGGAAATACAAAGCTGCTCATGTACACAAAGAATATTTCACACGTAGAAATCATGACTCATCCAGGGTTACAGGTTTATATATTACATCTGAAACGAGCATTGGAAATCGATACCATGGGGGCGATGTTGGATGGGGGATTTTGCTAGAAGTCACTGGAGTACTCTAGTATTTATTACTCACGGTGATATCCAGATGCAGAGATCGTGCGCTTGGAGAATTTCAGCACGTGGCCTCTTCTTTTCAGTATACCGACCTCATAAATTCACCAAGAGAAACAACTGTTTGATGATATCATGTAATAGTCAACACTATGTTATGTTCGTTCGTTCGGCAGACATTTTTTATTTAAGTGAAACAAGATACAGTGCTTGAAAAGAGCTGCGCTGCACGATAGGCCATTCAGCTGCTTGAAAGCCAAGTTATAGCACTATAAACAAGTACGATTCAGCTCATTTTGATTTATGACAGTGGTCAAGAGTGCCTTCACTGCCCTGTTTTTTTTTTTTTGTAATAAATAAAAATGTATCTATTTGATGTGCTATGTAAAAAAATGGCTCCATCTTGGAAAATCACTGCCAATGTTTATTATTATTATTATTATTATTAATATTAATTTAGCTTATATTAGAATTATTCGGCTATCCTGTGCACTTACCGATTTCAGACGGTGAAGGGGTGAACATTTACACACATGCACGCAGACCATTTTAGTGTATTTGTGTAGCTTACAACAGCTATAGGATCCTTATATACAATACCCCAGACAAGCCTAATGTAACTAATCAGCTAATAAACCGCCTTTTCTGGATAAACAAAGTGGTTTAAAATGGAAGAGCATTTTACAATGTTGCCAAAATACTAACATATCCTAACAGTCGCTAATTCCAAAGTCCATCAGTCTGTGTGGAAGCGTGCTAGATCAAACAGTCCATGATTACACCAGCTATTTCGAAGAAATAAATATCGAAATAAAAATCTGCATCAAAAATAAAATCTAAAGGTGTATTTGTCCACTTTCTCCTGGGTGGTTTCCATCACCGTTCGTGTCCTGACTGACTAAGACGTCAGAGCTGACACAAGATTAGAGAGATTACAGAGATTAGAGAGACATGTAGGACCATGAAGGACACGTGTATTGGTGCCTTGCCTTCAAAAACAGGCCAGATGGAGGTATTTGGGAAGGTGGCATTATTTGGTAACATTCGACTTGAATATGACTGGATCCATTCTTGCCTCCAAGGCCTTTTTTTTTTTTTTTTTTTTTTTTAACATTTCCCAGGAAATGAAAGGCATAAATAATGTATTCGAACAATTTCTTTCCATCACACTTTATTACATATTTTCTTTATCTATACACTGACAGTTAAACCTGATCCAACCCTGATTTTCTTTCCTCCGTCCAATGTTTACTGGCACGTATGAAATTTCCTGGCATTTCTGTTCAGGTCTTCTAATGTGCAAATTCAAAATTCAAATTAGAACAGGTGGACGGAAAGCCCAATAGAGTTGGTTCGGCACAATGCGAGCAGCATGCCAAAGACCCAGATGTGATTTGATGTGATGTGATTAAGCCAAAAATCTCTTATGATATTCCATTGTGCTTTGTCAAGGAGTTCCTGGCTCACTAAGCAGAGTTTGTGCGACGAGGGAAAGACGATGGCGTGGGTTTGAATTCAACAGGCTTAGCATTAGAATGTCGGAACAGACAGCAAACATCGAACACGCGTCATCCCACTGCACAGACTCGCCGTGTCTCCTAATGACAAGCTCAAGTGTTTGGCGCTTGCCTTAAGAGTTAGCGATGCGACTACACCCACCTACATGGAGTCCCTTAACAAGGGTTATGATATCACCTGAAAATACCCCTATGTGCTAGTCTAAAGCCAGTCTATTTGTATGCTGTGAAGATGAAATGAATTGCCCCAACCTTGTTTTCTCTGCAGATTACTTCAATGCCTGAAGAAGAGGCTGGACGTCAAAGCAAAAACAACCTCTCTTGTTATCACTTCGTATGCAAATGAATCCATCAGTATTGCGAACAACTACACTAGACTAGCCTCAGTACTTTTATGTTTGATTAGTAACACGGGTGTAACACAATGCCACAATCTATACTAAAAGTAAATGCCCTTCGTTCTACCCCTGGAAAACACTGGAAAACCACGGCATGTGAATTCTAGCTAGGACGGTTCCTCAACCTCACGTACATGACCCGTGTCTAGTTGAGACCCCAATGCCAGTGACACATTCTACAAATGTAGTTTCCCAAAATATAAACCATGAAGTAGTACTTGACCAGGCAGTTACTAAAGATGAATGAGTGAACCCTGTATGTTAATGAGCGAGTCTGTTTCTTTGTCCCACAAGGTTAATATCTGACCATTCACCTGCATGAGAGTAAAAACTTCGCTACCAGACGTTCGTCTGGTAGCACACACTTATGACAGACCAGCAAAGCATATGAATTCCTTTTTTCTTTTCTTTTTTTTTATTTCTCATGAAGGTAAATTAAATTTTTTAAAAAATCCCTCTTTTGTTTAGTCTTTATGGGAACATTCTGCTTCTATACAGATAATAAACCAGTGAGGCACCCTGTACCCTCACATAAAGCCTGGCTCATTAACATTTTA
The DNA here is from genome assembly GCF_023375685.1 of Ictalurus furcatus. Taxonomy (NCBI): domain Eukaryota; kingdom Metazoa; phylum Chordata; class Actinopteri; order Siluriformes; family Ictaluridae; genus Ictalurus; species Ictalurus furcatus. Next base: position 1,934,933 of record NC_071257.1, read on the forward strand.
TTGGAACAGCACAGAAGATAAAGTATCGACATCTAAATTATCACAAGAAATTCTCAGGACGTGAGAACAGGTTACAGCTCAGTCACTTCCAGTTCCTATATGAAATTATGCATGAGAAACGTAATGGCGGTATAGGTGCGATATTTGATTTGCACAGTGGCTCATTCCGACCATTTAGAGGGAAGGAAGACCAATAATGAAAAGATATTCATGTCCATATTACGGACAAAGACCTTTTATAGCAAAGGAATTGTTACACAGTTGAGTTTTAGTGTGCAAAGTAATTCTTTTGGTAAATACACTACATTACCAAGTGTCCTTTATAGAAAACTTAAATACATGGTTAACTGGTATACATCAAAACCAAAATAAGAATAGAATAAGCTAAAAGGTGAATATATATATATATATATATATATATATATATATATATATATATATATATATATATATAGACATATACACACACTTATAGATATAAGTCATTCCTATTCATGCAATTTTCATTTCCAGAGTAAGGTCGATATTTGCATGGATTTGCAAATTTGGAAAAAGAACAAAAAGCACTCCTAAGCCTCTCATCCAGATATCCTGCCATTTGCCGCCTCTCACACCATTTTTATTATGCAAAACTCATGAAAAGCACCAACAGTTTGCATTCATATCCCAAGACACTGTGATTATGCCATGTCGCAAAAGCCTGCTCCATGAGAAAAGTGAATAAACAACCAATTTCTATTACACACACACAAACCCCATGCAGGTTAGACTGCTTTCACACCAATCTTGCTTGGTGCCGCCTAATCAGATTTATCTCTGGTGTGCATCAAATAACTAAACCCTGGTCTGCCAAATATTGAATCCAAGTGAGCGACGCTTGACTTCATTATGGGTGGCGACAGGGTGCACCAAAATATGAAAGTGACTCTGTACTTGTATCACCACCATGTCATTAGTTTTTATATTTATTCGTGCTAATAACATCATTAAGAGGTACATACTTGCGACAGTCCCACCTAGTGCGCTGCAGTGCCAGTAAAACTTATATGAGAATATAGATCGCCTCTCTCCATATAACAAAATGCATTCGTATGAGCACACACGGCTCAATGTGCACAAACATGGTTTCATTTAATGGCTTATTGACCTTAAACCGTGGCTAATACTGGCACCTTGTAGCACTGTTGACTGATCAAACCTTGTTTCTATGACAATTTCGGACTGTAATTCTGTTCGTTGTTTCTATAGTAACACCTTAGACAGAGACTTGTCATGCACGTGTTAACACGTGTGTAATCATTGGTATGGTTACGTTTTCTGCGAGGAGATTTGCGGATGGAGTCTCCAGCGTCGGCGCTTTGTAACAGTCAGAGATAATGGGGGGGGGGTCGGACGTCTTCAGCTGCTCGTTGTCTTACTAACTTCGATCAGGAGGGATTGACTGCGTATACGTGCTATAAAGTAAGAAGGAAAGAAAACAGGAAGGAACTTGCTTTGCAGACATTCCACAGCATTAAACGGTAAACATTCTTTATTACATATAAAAATTTGTAGTGATGGGAAGTTGCTGCCGTGTAAACTAGAGGTCGACCGATCGATCGGTTTTGCCGGTTAATCGGCAGCGATAACCACTCCGATAGTTTTTCCCGGTTGCGCCCGTTGCGGGAGCGGCCGTGAACGGTCCGCTATCATTATACAGCACGAGAGCAGCCTCTAGAGGCGAAATAAAAACCGAAAACTAAAAACCACTGACAAATTTTGTTGTGTTATTTGAAGTGTTTTTTTTAAAAATTCGTTTTGGGTGTCTCTGTTTTTACTTGTTATTTTAAATGTTACTTTTTGCTTCAGTTTGGATGGACACCTTTTATTTATGTTAATATTTATTAATAAATAATATATAATAATATTTATTTCATTAAAAAAAGCACTATATTTTCATGGTACAGTCAGCACTGTTTATTTTTCCATGCATCTTGATGAAACAGAAAAAAAACCTCCGAATGTCTTTCATGAATCGAACGTGGACCGAGACCACCTCTCTTGCTCATGCTCAGATGTTCCGCACGCATTTGCCGTTTGAGCGTGTTTGCCGTGTCCTCGCCCGCCTGAAGAACTGCAAACTGACTCGACGCTGCCTATGTGAGAACCCTGTCAGACAACTGACAGCTACATCACAGATAAATAAATAAATAAATAAATAAATAAATAAATACCCCAGACTTCTCTCGAGTTCTAGCCACATGACATGATCAAGCCGTTCATACGGCAACATCGGTTAAGACAAATCCGCCTCCCCTGATAAGAAGACAGCACGGACAGATACAAAGTGCTTCATCGCCCGTCGTCGATCAATCCTCCGCTTCTACCTCCGAAACTATAAATAGACTGATGGATGTACAAATGCAGAGACAGACAGGTCTAACCTTTCGGTGAAAAGTGTAAGCGTGCTCAAATGAATGCGCAGCGGTTGCCTGCAGCTTGGGCACTTTATCACGGCGCTAAATATTTCTCCTCGACTCGTGCCGTTGCTCTTGTCATGTCTTTATTCTTGTACGGCTGTAAGTCTTTCCCTATATACGCCACCAGTCAACAGTTTTCGAACAGGCAAAGTTTCTTACATTTTGGTTGTCTCACAGTTGGTAAATATGATGAATTCTCGAATCGGATTGGTCAGAAAGCGTTCATTTTCTCTTACAGCAACTCTAACAGTAGCGCAGACGCAAATCGCAGCGAATCGCTACTTTGCGGTTTATTTGTATTATAAGCGATAACGGGAACTTGATTTGCGGACATTCTACAATATTAAGTGTACTTATAAACGGATAAAAAGTGTGGTGTGATGCGCTTAATTAAATGAGAGGGAAAAAAAAGAAAAAAACAAATTTGCAAAAAAAATTGCTTTTCGAGTTAGCCGTAACTTCGTGACAATTCACGAATCTTATCGAAAGACATGAAGGTTAAGGTTAGGGGCGGGGTTAGTGTCCATAACTTCCGTTCCAACTCGTGTGAAATCACACTAAACGTTTATCTGTGCGAAATCATACAGACTCTTTTGAAGAAAATGCCAGAAATGATTTTATCACTAACTATCCAAAACACACACACACATCACAGTCCTGCTTATTTATAGGAGTAAAAAATAATGTTTTTTCTTTTTAAAAATCACAGAGTCTGTGTCTGCACAACCTCAGTAGGAGTTTTGGAACAAAAAAGAAGGTTCATTTGCATTCATTTGCATGTAATTAGCACATCAAAAACCAGCTGAGTGTATAGAGGCGCTTTGATTAGAAAGACCACAATTCCGCTCGCCGTCACTCATACACACACACACACACACACACACACTGGATCGGAGATATTTGATCAGTGCATGATAAATATATACATATGCTGACGGGTCACTTTAATAGGAATAGGAGCACCTGTACCCTTGTTCATTTATTATTACAGTTATCCACTCAGCCAATCACGTTGCAGCAGCATAATGCATCAAATAATGGAGAAAATTGTGCAGAAAACAAACAAACAAACAAACAAACAAACAAACAAACAAAAAAACAAAAACAATTCATGAGCAGCAGTTCTGCAGGTGCCTTGTTATATTAATACATGTAGCCACTCTTTACAACCATGGTGAGCAGAAAAGCATCTCGGAACACATCAAATGTCATGAAAAACCTCGAGGCGGATGTGCAACAACGGAAGACGACGACATCGGGTTCCACTCCAGTCCGCCAAGAACCGGTATATTGGGCTACAGCGGGCACAGGATCGGACAAACTGGACAGTTGAAGACTGGGAAAACATCTTCGATTATCCAGACTGTGTGTGTGTGTGTGTGTGCTGTTGATGCGAGTGCAACACTATACGCACTCATTTCCGTCTACCTTGTGTTTGTCCAGCTTGAAATGAAAGCTCTTCTTTTTCCGAACACACTGCGTTAGCGGTCCTTCATCAGCGTCAATTTCTCCCCACAGCACGGCTGAGAGCTGGAAAGTTTTATAAAGGCTTCTAAAGCCAGCAGTGACACTCAGGCGTTTAATAAAGCCAGTAGCAGCACTGTACCTGATACACTTGTACTATGTCACACATAGTGTCCTGTCAGTGTCACCGCTGAGCAAGTATACAGTATAATAGCAGCTCAGTGTGTGTGTGTATATATATATATATGTCTCTGTGTGGCTCTATTCCGCCCTCTCTCTCTCTCTCTCTCTCTCTCTCTAAAAGTATGAATCAGTGCGACTTCTCTCTGTTCTCTCCACTCACTATATGATTTTACCCCCCTCTCTCTCTCTCTCTCTCTCTCTGTCACTCTCTCTGTCTCTCTCTCATACACAAACTCACTTTAAAAGCAGGAAGTAGTTCAAAGTCAGAAGTAAATACTACTCTCAAGAGAGACGCATCAATTCTACAGTTTTAGCCCAGGCCTCAAAATTAATGTGTGTGTTTTCATATATATATATATATATTGAGACAAGACTCATCACTCTCACACTGTGCCTACACGATGCGGACCATCGGCACTCGTTCTCCTTTTCCACATTGTTTAGTCTCTTTCTGTCTTTTTGTACACTTGAAAAAACACAACACTGGATCAAAGTTAAAAAAAAAAAAGAAAAAGGTGTTAACTTGTTACAGCTAATCTCTTTAGTTTCTCACAAATGCAAAAAATAAAAGCTTTTTTCTTCCTCTTCTTTTTTTTTTTACTTTGATCTGAGGTTTGATGAAGGGTTGATTTTTTCAGTACAGGTCCCCCTCCCTCATATGTCTTTCGTACTCTCTCTCTCTCTCTCTTTTAAAAGACACCGACATCCAAACCTCTGTATAATGCTGGAGGTACGAGTTTGAACCCTTTTAAATCTACAAACCACCACTGACTTGAACCCTTTAATGTGTAGCTTCTGGAAAGTCGATTTAATTGAAAATAAATCTTATCTAGACGTATTTTCAATTATTTTCCATGCAGCATGTCTTGGGTACATCTCTACAAATGTTCTATACATGATCCAAAATTAAAATACAGTTGCAAAGAGCGATTGAGGGGCCAAGCACTTTCTGTGAGGACAACCAGCACTTGTTCCCAAGGAGATATACTACATTTGTTTGCAATACATCAAGCTGTTGCTGACATATACCCTCACGTCCCTGTGTGATGACTTCACTTCCAGTTTGTTTGTTTTTTTTTTTTTAATGAGCGACTTCTGGTTCGACATTACAAGAATTATGATTTGATGTTAAGTGGTTCAAAGGTAATGAGCTGTTTCACTAATCTGTGAATGATAGCCATTAACCGAGCTTTTTAAACAGTGCTTCTACAGCATTACGAAACTGTGTCCAATTATCATGAAATTACAGCATCATAAGTCCAACCAGACCAAAACTTTCTCAATTTTTTTTTTTATATATATTGGATGGTTCATACATAACACACCAAAAAAAAAAAAAGGACGGTAATGTCATCAAACATGACGTGAGGGCATATGTCAGCAACAACTTGATTCATTGTGAACAAATGTACTTTGAGAACAAGTGCTGACGTTCCCATTGGCTCCTGATCACTAAAGGGTGGGGCCAGAAAGTGCTTGGCCCCTTAATTGCTGCTTAATTTACGGATCATGTATAGAACATTTCTAGAGATGTATGCGTTTATTTTTTTTTCTTCGGTTTTCCGTATTCTAAGAAAAGGAGAAGAAAGCACCATTTATTGTAGCAGAAAGAAAAAGGATCAATTTGGGTCAGGACTGTGACCTGAAAAAAGAAAAAAAAAAAAAAAAAGCCTCATGAAAGCAATTGCTTTGGCTGCGGCTGAATTTGATGTTAAAGTTAGATCTGTCCACAAAATGAATGTTTATCAGAGGTAAATACTGGTAAAACTACATTTAAAAATAGAAAGAAAGAAAAAAAGAGTTTATCCTTCTCTCTCTCTCTCTCTCTCTCTCTCTCTGTAACAGCAGGAAGTGGTTCAGGTGCAGAGAAAGTGAGAAGTAAACACTACTCTCAAGAGAGATGTGGCGACTCTGCAATTTTAGTCCATGCTTCCAAATGTACAAGTGTGTGTGTGTGTGTGTGTGTGTCACTTTGTGAACTTAGATAAGATCCAACACTCACCCACACTCTCTATACGTCCTTCTCTCTCTCCCTCCCCAATTTCAGCCAATTTCACAAACAAGGGTGCATTTCAGAATTACCCTCCATCCATGTTTCTCTCTCTCTCTCTCTCTCTCTCTCTCTCTCTCTCTCTCTGTACTTATTTTCACAAGTCTGACTCATGCATCCTTTTCACTGCACTTTTTCTGATCGAGTAAGCTCTCTCACTTTTTTTTTTGCCCCTTTCAGTTGAGACTGTTGCCTTGACTGCATGTTAATCCAAAGCTCCGTTCTGCTTCTCGCGAGCGGTGCTCTAGCTTGTTTAATCATAGTAATTAGTAATAACAATGGTGTCAAAACAAATCAATTGCAAGTTGGAGAGGTGAGGAAATTGCATTCTGACTGAGCTGGAAATATCAAAGTGATCCTAATCACGACTTAATCGGGCAGAATTGTTCACAGAAGCGGCTTTAGGACACACTACAGCTTGCTCTCGCTCCTTCTCTCTCTCTCTCTCTCTCTCACACACACACACACACACTCAGAAGAGTAAGTTCTTACCAGCTTATCCAAATCCACATCAAAAGTCCGCTACTAGACATTTATACACTAATATTTCATCAGTTATACAAAAAATAATATTTGCTTTATCATTACTGTATATATTTAAGATTTAAGTCAGGTTAATAGTATTTCTAAGACCGATATATAACTTGAAATCCCGATTAAATCATTTGTTTCAATGCTGTATGTTAGATTCAGTATTTCTTTGTTTTAACCGCATCATCTCTTCAGAACTAACACCTCATATATTAACACAGATTTTCCAAAACATCTTTCGTACAACTCTTTCAAAACTGTAAACGGTTGAATCATGAGTATTTTTCCTTTGGCTCGTTCAAAGGCGGAAAAAAAAAAAAAAAAGAGAAAGAAAGTAAAAGAGAGAGAGAGACTGATGTAGCCATCAGGTTTCACCAGATCCTGCCCGAGAGCCTCCCCTTGCGATACCAACCATGATTTATAGCGCTGACTGGTTCTCTGTTGAGACGCTGCATTCAAGGATACTTCTTCCTGTGGGCTTCGAAACAGGACAAGGCCGACGCGGTCAAGGTTCGACTGTCAGCGGCACTTCGGCGTACGGTTCATCACGACACACAATACACTAAGCACATGACCTCCACGCCGAGAGCGGCATCGGCTCAGCTGGAAATGAATAGATGGTCCGTGATAGTGGTGTGATGCAATTGTGAACGGGAAACTCAATCTCACGTAAGTAAGTTTAAGAAAAAATAAATACAATAAAAAGAACGTCTGATTTCCCCTGATGTGTGCTGATACAATTTCAATATAACATTTTCTTTATAATATGTTCCCATGTCACTTCCCAGAAAGCTGCTGCTTCATGTCGCTCCACACAGACCCCAACAACGCCCCCTCCCCCACTACTATATATATATATATATATTAAAAAAAGCCCAAAAAAACCCCAAAAAGTCATTTGAAAATTCAATTCACCCTGTACTGTACTGAAAACACATTATTTGATGTTTTACTTTGATGACTGCAACACACGCTAAAAAAGTTGGGATAGTCAAGTGTTTAGCGCTGTGTAACATCAGCTTTCTTTTTAATAACACGTATTAAGTGTTTGGACGCTGAGTGAAGACACCGGTTGGTTAAGTTTAGCGAGCGGAATTTTCCCCCGTTCATCCGTTATGCGTTTCTGGAGCTGCTCAACTGTACTGGGCCTTCGCTGCCTTATTTTGCGCTTCATAATGCTCCACATGTTCTCAATGGGAGACAGGTCAGGACTGCAGCAGGCCATGCTAGAGGCACACACACTCTCTGCTTACGCAATCGTGCGCTTGTAATCCGGGCAGAATGTGGTTTGGCGTTGTCCTGCTCTGGATTGCAGTGTATGTTGCCCCAAAATGTGTACATATCTTTCTGCATTAACGCTGCCCTCACAGATGTGCGAGTTACTCATGCCATGTGTACCGACACGCCCCCATGCCATGGGCACTGACACGCCCCCATGCCATGACAGACGCTGGCTTTTGGACCTGACGCTGATAACAGCTCGGATGATCCTTTCCTCTCTGGCTCGGAAAACATGACGGCTGTTTTGTCCAAAAACACGATTCCACTGTGCTACTGTCCATCTCAGATGAGACCGAGCCCAGAGAGGTGGGTGGAGCTTCTGGACAGTGTTGATGTATGTCACCGTGGATGCAGCGGCGAATGGTGTCGACTGACAAAGGTTCCCGAGCCCATGGTTCTTCATTACAGACTCATGACGGATTTTAAGACAGTCACGTCCGAGGGATCGGAGATCACGCGCATTCAGAAGGGGTTTTCGGCCTCGCCCTTTACGCACCGAGATTTGACCGGATTCCATGAATCTTTTAATTATATTGTACACTGTAGAAGGTGAAACGCCCAAAATCCTACCGTTTGTCTTTAGGGAATGTTGTTCTCGCAGTGTTGGATTATTCGCTGACGCATAGAAGAAGGTTGGAAGATCAACAAGCCTCGACCCGTCCTTGCTCTTGAAGGACTCGGCCTTATTTGATGGCTCCTTATACACTATGATTAGACGATTGCCTCACCTGTTTCACATCACCTTCTTATTTCAACTCGTCCCATCGCTATTAGTCCTGAATCGCCCCGTCCCAACTTTTTTGGAACGTGTCGCATGCGTTTCAAAATAAACGTTTATCTTAAAAAAAAAAATAACTATGCAGTTGAGTAGGTAAAACATCAAATACTTCGTCTTTATACGGTTTTTTATTTAAATTCACGTCAAAGTACATTTACACATCACTCCTCTTTGTTTTTATTAGCATTTCCCATACTGTCCCAACTTTTTTCGGAATTGAGGTTTTAGCTGACATGTTGCTGGAGCCACTTATCTGAGATGACAAGCGTCTTCACTGTTCAATGATCACGCTCATGTTAAAACGTTCGGGGGGGGGGGGGGGGGAGAAGTCAACGTTTCGAAGAGGAAGTGAAGCAGAAAGTAGCACTCACCACCATGTGAAGCACTTCCTCTCATCCTGCTTTGTTTAATCCTTTGTCTATGACACAAAATGGCTGCTCGCTGCCAGAGCTCGGTCTTTCCTTTCAGTTCGACTGTTTTTCCCCCTCACTCACCAGACGTACGCGGTTGTATCCTCATTACTTCATCCTTATTCATCCCCCCCCCCCCCCCATTTAGCATTTTAGCCTATATTTTAACATAGAAGAAATGACGACATTATAACAGTCAGTCCCTGCAGGCCTTCGCAATTTCGCAGGAATTAATGCGAAATCCAGCAAGGAGCTTGCAATTTTTCAAAATTACCGCAGATTTAGGCCGAGGCGTATTATATGATTATATTATTATGTGACTATTCATGTCCGCCGAACACGAGTACAGCTATAAGGTATCATTTACCAACAAAGAGCACTCACTGCGAAAGACCGTGCAATCTCAGCAATCCAAGTAGTTTTCCACACACACACACAAAAAAAAAACACGAAACATTCGCAAATCGCATTATATATCTTGAAAAACATTTCTGCAGCAAAATCAAGCATTTCTGACCGCAACAATCACAAAATAATCCCCTCTGAGAAATCCCGTACGGACAAACCTGTGCTTTATCCATAAGGAAGCGAGTGCTCTTGTATGTATTTATGTATTTATCATTGTTAGCTATGAAATACAGCTATCTAGAAGGTGGATCAGAGTAACGTGGAGTTAACTGCAAGCAGGATGCAAGTGATGGTGCTTGTGGGCGTGGCCTGTTCAGAAATTATCCCCCCATTCCTAAGAGAAACAGCAGTAGCTAGATGTAGCTTCTTTGTAAAATCGTTGTAGGAGTTAGCTTGCTTTATAATCGTTACATGCTGTCAAAACAAGTTAACTCTACTAGTACACTCACCAGACGCACTAACGATCTCTACTGCTTCCTTACTGGCTTTATTTCCCTTCAGAATGTCTTTATGTACATTCAATGGCACGATAAGATGGAACCACATGCGTATGTTTTTCTTCTAGTAAATGGGAACTAATTGTAGGCAGGAACTTAAAAACAAAGACGAACCACAATATACATGACTCAGAACTCGGATTGGATTTAACGAGACAGCTAACGCACTTGGAAAAGATACAAGGGAACAGAATAAACAGCCAAACTGCTAGTCGAGGATTAAACACAGAACAGGTGGACACAATCAGATAACAAGCCAACGACAGGACAGACGCAGAAATAGAAAATAAAAACAACCGTGGAAATATATAAACGTGTACGCAAAACAAAAACAGCCTCAGGTATCCCCCCACACCCCGCCCCTTTTTACTAGACCTTTCCTGCATTTATTTCTCAAACACATTCAGCAGTTTTTCCCATTACAGATACAGAGGTGTCAATCATCTCTCTGACAGAATCTAGTTTTACTCGAATAACTCGACATCAATTTGTGTTAAAAGCAAAACCACTGGCCAAGCTATAATTTATTTAATCCATAATATTCAACTCAGCCTAGCAAATATCTGTGTTTTGTTTTTCCAGCCACCGGCATAAAGCCTCCAGGGTGCCATGTTCGAGTCGCATCAGTGACACCGTGTGTACTTGTTAGAAAATACACAGCGCCAGATTTTCCTTCCAGAGGGGGAAAATTGGCATTTTGGTTGTTTTGTCCTGTGCACCGAGTGATTTGCATCTCAACATGCATTAACATTTACGGTCCGTTTGTTGGGTTTATATGTAGCACAACTGTCCACTCGAAGCATTCATAATGCTGACCAGGTACCGTGGATGTCTTTATGACTGCCAGTCACATCTCATCTCACAAAACAACAACAAAATCAGCATATAAAAAGGACAAATCTGCCCGTCGGAACAAACAAACACGATCATGTTAATAAAAAAAAAAAAAAAAAAGCGCCATGTGAATGTAATGTGTTTGTTCACTATTTTTTAACACAAATCTCTCGCATTAACTCTTAATATGCAATAATCTGGTGCTATCGTGCAGAACACCGTTTTAATTGTTTCGGCTTGAATCAGCTTCACGTGGGAGGCCCTTTGTTTGTTTTCTTGCTAAGCAACCAAGTATGCTTTATTAGTACACTCTAGGGTTCCCGAAGGCTGTTTTTCCCCCCGTTTGGGAAGTGGGTTGATGCACAATAAGCACAAATACTAAATCTCATTTCAACATGATCCTTTCCTGATGATAAGCATCAATCATTTAGACTTATTCATACAGACAGCTCAAGCATGTTTCTCTCTCTCTCTCTCACTTTCGGAGAAGCTTTGGAAAAGAACCTGGAAGATCTGGCAGCTTTAATACGCATCATTCGAAGATATTATATTTATTATTGTGTTCTGGTAATTATTCCTAATGACTGATGTAGCGTCGTGGTAACTTGTGGCCCCAAAACTGTAACCCTTATAACCGGAGTAAGCCATCCAGGACGACCATTGGTTTGGGGGAGAATCCTGTTATAAGTGCAGGGTAATGGTTTACGCTGGAGTATTTTTTCCCCCTTTATGCGTTTGTACTTCAACCCACATATTTTTATGTCACTGTTAATGCGAATGTAAAAGTGTGAGCAATTCGCCGAATTTTCCCAACTCTACAAGCATTAAGCCTGCACTATTCATCATGGACTGCATTAAGACAGAAACCTCTTATACTTCACTCACCAGTTTTACCCCCAACCACCCCTCCACTTCTGTAGAGTCGTACAGAGTGTGTTTTTAAGCGGTTTAAAATCAGAAGCGAAATTTCCTGTTTACGAGAAGCAAGCCGACGCTTTTTTTTCCCTCTAAAATGAGGGCAATTAAGCGTCATGATTCATGTTTCATGGTGTATCAGTAATAATAATAATAATAATAAAAAAAGCATATATTTGGGGTGATACACAATGACATAATCTGGATCTCTATCAGTTTAGTACTTCAGATATCCCTATTTCTACCATTATGTGCCTGAAATCACTGGAGGTAGAAATGTCAGCATGGTGGAAGAATTCTGCCTCTGATAGTTCCTCAACCTCAGCTACGTCAGTCCAGTTCATAACTGGTCTCAACTAGAGTTCTTTTTTTTAATCCAACTCGCGTAGTTATGATCTTTGTTTGTAGCTTCCCTGTGGTATTCTCTACTGAATTTAATTTGGTTAAATTGGTTCTCTTTCCTTCCCGACATATATACAGACTATTTATATCTGTATAGATACGCAACCTGCTATCCGTTCATTCTGAATGATGCGTTCATACTCCGTTACATCCCTAGCGTATATGTAATTATACAGAAAAGAATGTGAGTCAGTAGGAAAGAAATGAGCTGTTAGGTTAAACGTGGTTCACTACTGCTCCAAAGAGTGTGTGTTGTTGATTACACACACACATATGATATAATCTGGTCTTTCCCTCAACGCCAACATGGCAAGAGAACAAAAGTCTAACGCTGCACTCCTGACGCCAAGCCATGACTCGACGACACTGGGCTAATTGGCTTATAAGTCCATCAATCAACCCCGTAAAGCTTCAGACCTAAATGCTTCTCTTATGAAAGGTTTAATGAATGTCACCTTTACTCAGATTTCTTTCCATTACACGACAGCTCCAGTGTCGCATCACGGCACGGGGTCCTGAATGACCTGCTGGAAAACTGGCTCGTGAAATGTCACGAAGATACCCAGCTATCGATGTTCTGAGTGATGGGTTACAAATTGGATGACCGGAACTCAGTAATAGCTGCCAGCTATTGTGTGTGTTAGGGCCTTTGCACAAGAAATCTTAAAGCCTTAGATGGCGTACTGTATACCTTTGCAAAGGTGTGCACGGTACCCTGATATGAATTGGCATCCCATCCGTGTGTATTCCCCGGATAGGCTCTGGATTCACTACGACCTTGATTAGGATGAAGAGATTTCTGAAGATGAAAGGAAACCAGATGAAGACGGTAAACATGCTGACATGCATGAGCTATAAACCGTACCGATGCTTTGCCTTCCTATACGCTTGCCCCATTCATCATTTACAAAGGTACAAACGTACATAGCAATTTTAAATACATTCCTTTTCTTTTCTTAACCAACTGTTGGTTCTAGTTCTTAGAATTCTACCTTTGAACCGAAAGACAATGCCGTCTAAGAAAACCCAGTTACGCTCAAAAATCCCCTTCATAGATCAAGCTCTAACCACATCACCTGCAATACGGGCAGAAATATCCTCCACCGTCATGAAACAATATATATTATAATAACATCCAGGAGCCTGCTAGAATAAATCTTGGCGTGTAGCGTGTTTTCTTTGTGGGGCTGTTGATGGAGCTCTGCAGTCCAGGCTCAGTAACACTGATGTGGGCTTTTCTGTTATTCTAGCCAAGCTTTGAGACCCCATGCTGGCTACACAATGACAGCTGGGACTGAAATAGGGTTACAGTTACATTATAAAGAGGCTTAACATCTGTGTTAGCAAGAGCCAGGTTTTTATATGCAGAGTGGACTGCAAGAAAAATCATACGACCTTCGAGATGGACTTGGAGGTTTATATTTCAGCTGGTTCACTACACAATTGTGTTGCCAATCTTCTTTTGTGTTATTAGTGTATATAGATAGATAGATAGATAGAGTACTTTACTGATCCCTGAGGGAAATTCTTTTGTTGCAGCAGTACAATAAACAACAGAAATGACAAGGATACAAATTACACTACAGTGTATAATGTATAGTTACTATATAGAGTTTATATATAGCTATGGCTTACTATCCTTTGCTTTATACATTGCGCTTGTCCTACACTTGTACTATTCACACTTCGTGTATTTGGGCTTTACTCACTGTTCAGTTTAAAAGCTACGTCAATAATAACACTGGGAAAGTTCCTTGTATTCAGGACCGTGTTATGCACCTGCTTAAGATGATTTTTCTGGGCTCCCCATTCAGATTATTAAACTCACCTCTGTCGGTTGCCAGATTTTTCTCGTGCAAAAGTGTCCGAGACATGGGTTCCACCCCCGTAACGTCTCGACCACCGTCTTTAAACACAAACATTCCGTTTTAAGCTAAAAAATAAATCAAAATAAATCGCCGTAGAATATGTAGACTGAAGAAGGAATGCTATTTTTTTCTTCTTGTGTTGTCAAATGAAATATAACGTAACACCAAATCAAGAGACCACTTAAAAACCAGATGAAAACAAAACAAACTAATATGATGATATGAGAAGAGGACAAGAATTGAAGTAAACTTCTAACAGATTAACAACATGGCTTCCCTTCTCATTATTTTGCAGCTTATAAAATAGCACTTGATCCAGGCACATCCTATTATTATTATTATTATTATACATTTTTTTTTTTTTTTGCATTTTATTTATTAGTTTTATGTGCATACAACAAGGAAGCTGCGAGCTACAAAATCCAAGTCGAGAAATCGTGTGCATCGAGATTTACGCTCTTTTATCAGACTCTTAAGTCACTATTTTATTGGTTGTCAAATGAATAAAAATATTGCCATTGTTTTTTTTTGTTTTTTTCCCATTTGATTTGTCGTTCTGTAACAAAGCTTTAACATTAATACCGCTCTTCATGTGAGCCAATATCACGCAAGAAATACGTGCTCCGAGGTGAGAATCGTGCACAACCGAGACTCATCGTTCATCTACTGTACGTTTGCAAATGATTGCAAATTTCATGCAGAATTTCTGCATTAAATCCTCGCTATGCTACCATATCTCAAATCTCAACCGAATCTAAGTGTATAGCTGTACCGTCTTGCCTCATATCCTGCTTGGTGTTCCTGGATCCCTTGGATTGTACGCAGTACATGTTGGATGACTATAAAAAATGTAATGTTCTCTGTGTGTGTGCGTGTGTTTTTTTAAAATGATTATTTTCATGCTTGCTAACAAAAGCCTTAAATATCTTTAAAAAAAAAAAACAAACAAAAAAAACACTTAAATATCAACGGAAGGCAGCAAAATCCAGCTTGTGTTCAATCCCCCCCATCATGGAATAAATAAATCAATCCATCCGAAAAAGGTTAAAAAGTGCTCCTCTCTCCACTTGTTCTCCAACAGCTTCTTTTGTTCCGCGGCTTCCAACCATAGCAAAGCCGCGCTACTCTGCAGAGACATCCACAGCTCTGTCACTGATGTGGGACTAAAGCTGAAACGAGCTCTTTAAGAGCCAGACGAGCCGAAGTGTACGCGGCTTGACTTCCAATTCTGACAGTCTAAACCTCCACCTGTACTGCACAACCTGATTTGCCTCGGGCACCTTGAGCTTAACTTCCTACGTAGAAGCTTTATAAAGTGTACCGGAATGGAAAACGCACGTCTCTAGAGCGAACACACGTATTCGGGTTGTCAACAAAACAAAACAAAACAAAAAAAACCCCAACCAAACAATAAAAGACATTTCTCTAACGTACTGCCATTTAGTCTGTCATAAATTCTGCCTGATTTGTATAAAATATTTCTGGCTGTTAAGGGATGGATTAAAACTATTTACTGCACTCAGCCTTCATAACCCATTTATAAGCCTTGCGGAAGCACTTTTTACGATGCGGCGCTGGAGGAATTATGAAATGCTTCAGTCAAAAAACGAACAAGATGATATTAGACATTTTACGCTCCGTAATATGGACGTGAGAAGAGCTATTTGTATAGTTTAACCGTTCAAAAGTGTCTCGGAATACATTTCCTGTCTCATTTACATAAGACACATAAACACAGTCATCGGTTTACGTCCATCGTACGAGTCCCTGTGCAGGTTGTTACTATAAAAACAATGACGTATTTTAAACAGCATGCTAATGTAAACCTGCGATTTTTTGTACCTGGACTACCGTCAAACCTATCAAAACGTCATAGGAAATGAACGAGATTTGCGAATTCGAGGACTTTTACAATCTTCGCAGATGCGTGCCGTTTCAGTAGCTACGGTATACATTTCTTTATACCAGATTTTAACGCAAATCCACAACCGTCATTTTAAAGCTCGGTTCCTATATGGACGACATAAATACATTTCGCCAAGACGCAAGATGGTGGACGCTTCACAGAGAGGCGTCTGGTTTTTAAAATGCAATGAATGTGCTGTTAGTAAGGTGGAAGATGTGCAAGTGCAATGATTTAATATGTTTACAGGAGCAACGGCCTGTAAAGTCATAGGTCACGTAAAACACCTTTAGAAAAGAGTTACGCGCTGCTTATGAAGGTGCTATTAAAGTGCAGTTTGGATACCTTTTATATGAACAGATATTTAGCTACAAGTTAATATGGTGCTTAACGAAGCGTGTGTTCATCCGGACCAAAAACATACATAGTTTGGGGGGAAAAACTATGCTTTTGGAATAAAAACAGTTTGCTCATGTCCCAAAAACGAACGAACGCTAACGTGTAAATATCCTGCTTCTGTGCAACACTGAGGAAGAAAAAAAACGACTACCATTCGAAGTCTAATTCAAGAATCCGACAAGATTTAGTCGTGATCATCATCTTTGGTGCATTCATTGATGGTAATGTTTCTTTCACCGGTATTCACGTTCCCATTGAACTGCACAGTGTGCATTACAGCGTTTTTGATGAAATGGACGCATTTGCCAAATTGTGACAGAATGTGAAAGGGAGTTCTCAAAAGCATTCATTTCCCACAGGTATATCTACAGAAAAGCTTTGTAGACAGTTCAGTAAGCATAGATAATGGATGCTTTAGAGGGTACGCCTAGCTAGATGGCCCAGAAATATGGACCGAGTCACTGGTGATTTACAAGAAATGGAAAACAGAGCTGGTGTAAATATTGTGCTTTGTTAGATACGCACATTACTTTCCTAAGTCTACTGGAAAACACCAATATATAAGAGCTGCACTTATCTCAATACAATGAGACAACGGAGCGTATTGGAGTTCCTCTGGTCTGTTGTTCGTGGATTCGTGTCGTGAAACGTCCAGTTTTATAGCTTGAGTTTTTTGAAGCCTCGCTTTGTTGGTCAAGACGCCCGGGAACGGAGGAGAGAGCAACTTTGTCATCGAAAGTGGGACACAACGAAGTACAATATGTTACTGTACTTACATGTGGTTTTTGTTTACTGTCTGTTACTGTACTTACATGTATCACTACTCAGTTGAGGTGACATCGCTACATTTATTTTAAATCATATATCTAACATCATACGGTAACTTTTTTTTTTTTTTTTTTTTTTACACATCAGACTAACAAATTGAAACTTTGTGAAACAGATATGATACCCTCCAATCTAACCTTCAGTAACTAAATATCATTCATTAGTTAGGTGACCATTCAAGCTCCAATGTGCTGCCCGGTCCAGTGTTTAGATCAGAAGCCTTTTTGACGAGGATTAAGCCTTTACTGCATGGTGTTGCCATATGGCAACAATTAATTTATCTCCAATTTTTCAATAGGCATTAATACAAAAGGAATATTTTCCTATGTAAAACAGGGACTTTAATGTTGACATAACAAAAAACAAACAAACAAAAAACACCAGTTCAGATAACCAGGAAGTGCTGTTTGCACTTCCTTAATCACATGGCATGGTAAAGCTCATCCTTGGAGGGCTCTCAAATTGTTATGATTTATGATTCTGTTGGAATTTCAGACATTTTGCAACCGGACCTTATGCACTAAATGTTTCGAGAGAAAGCACTAAGAATTCAAGAGAAAGAATTCAAAAACTAGTTCACCCAAAACATGTCTGGATCTAACTTTTGCATGTATTTTGAATGAGTAAATCTATCCACATGCTTTATACAACTGTAATTCCGTTCTTGAAGATATAACTTCTATACTACACTAGGTGGCAAAAAACAAAAACAAAAACAAAAAAACAACTCTGCAACTTGTAGTCTGGAAAATGCAGTGATTTTAATTGTAATCTCATACATTTTGTGCTATTTTTGACAATATGATACTTTTCACCATTGCACACTGTTGCCATAGGGCAACAATTTACCAACTGAACAACTTTTTTTTTTTTTTTTTTCAATTAATTTTTTTTTAGTAAGTAATAAAAATCTATAACATTTTTTAAATGTAAATGTAACAATCCATGCAGTAGACTGTAGACGTGTTTCTAATCTTGTCTGAGACCTTGACAAAAAGTCACTGCCAAATAATTTAGCTATGGGCTATAGTATTCTCTTCGCACATCTCTATTAAAAATATTACTGGAGTCTTATTATTTTCTCTCATCCTGTTGAACCGTCACTTGACGTATTGTTCGTTTTGATTTTCCACAAACCCATGAGTTCCTGATTATGAAAAGATCGTCTAATTCCGACTAGTAAGAATCACTCTACCGTTGCTGTACTTCAGCCAGTGTGTGTAGTGCAGCAGGTGGTAGGTTTTGGAACGAGTAGCTTGTTGTTTTGGTTTTTTTTTTTTGTTTTTTTTTTGGCCATTTTGGTATTGGGATTTGCAAGAGGCTACATATGAGACGGAAAGAGTTAAAGAAATGTTCCCCCAGTTTGATCCCATTTTATTGCACAGTTTAGCAGATTTCCCTGCTCTAACGCACCTGAATCAACCTATCAGCTCATTAACAAGGCACTAATGAGGTTAAAATGGGTACTTTAGAAAAAGCAAAGAACCACATTGTCTAATGTAGCAGAACTAAAGGATCAGGTTTAAGGGGAAAAAAGTGCTCTGATGTGAATCTGGCTAGGCCATTGTGAATCCCCCATCAGCTGTAATAAATTGTCAGTCGTCTGTCGGCAAAATAAGCCATATAGAAGAAAGAGTACTATATAAAGACAAGTCAGGTAAGCGCATTATAATTGTTGCAAGGAGTCTTGATCTTATTCACTCTAGAACCCTAACAACATAAAGATTAATGGAAGTCTCCAGAGAATATGAAATCCCTATAAACGCAATAACGCCAATAAAGTAAATCGCAATCCATGTTTGATCCCTACCAGTTAGTCACAGTGAATAAAGACCCGTTTAAATGCCTGAGAAGGAAAAAAAAAATTGCCCAGTGTTTAAAAAATATCAGAGCCGGTCAGGAGGAAAATAAATGGCTTTATTATATGCTGACCTTGGGGACGGAAGACTGAGCATGAAGCCAGAGGCAGCATCAGTTAAACGTACTTAGTCACCCCTCACATAATGCCACCAATTGGAGCGTTCAAGTAATTATGACCCATTTAATTTATTTATTTATAAATACCAATTGCAGCGTTTGAGTCAACACGACCTAGTTCATTTATTATCGCAGGATGTAACAACAACCAAAAAAAAAAAAAAAAACAACAAGTCATGCAAGTGCAAGGTATTACCTTGAAAGGACAGCTCGTCGAAGTTTGTAGGGTTGCCAGGTTACCAAAAACCCCTTCATCTATAACTTAAAAA
This sequence comes from Ictalurus furcatus, assembly GCF_023375685.1. NCBI lineage: Eukaryota > Metazoa > Chordata > Actinopteri > Siluriformes > Ictaluridae > Ictalurus > Ictalurus furcatus. Next base: position 1,954,389 of record NC_071257.1, read on the forward strand.
CAACACAAAGACTGGAGGGTAGCCCCAAACGTTCACGTAGCTACAGGCAAAGGTGGACGCACATTTCTTCTTATTCTCAGTCTTTGCCTGGGAAACAAGTTAACGATGCTGCGCGTTTCTGATTTGCAGCATTTGCAATACGTGGATAATATACACAGAACCTTGCAAACCGGCTCACACAAAAGACCAAGTTCATTAATGTAATAGTAGATGAACTATTCTTTTCTTTTTGTCAGTGGTTTACTCCAGTAGCCCGACTTTGAGCCTTACTGAGCTCAAAAAGAAAACCATATTTCTACCACATTTCTGTGCAAAAAGAGTTTTTGGGCTCTCTAAATGGGCTCTTGATTTCAGATATTAATATATATATTGATTTAATATTTTGAGCATTAAACAAATACAGATAATGGCATTTGTTATACACGCCAAATGTATTAATAGGTCACTGCCGTATCCATTGGTGTCCACAACACTGGGATCCAGCTGTTCTTATGGGGAAAAGAATCAATCCTGAATAAAACACCAGCCATTTGATTCGGACTTACTTTACAGGCACATATTAGCCTATGTAGCCTGAGATGCTAGCTGTGCATGGACTATCCCTTTAGACTTTCACCTTGCTTCGAGATCTCCTCAGGCTGCACTTTAATAGGAACTTTGTTCAGGGATTTAATTAGCAGCAAGAGTCTGAAGAGGATGAGCTGCCTCCCAGAAACAGTCAAATAAACAGAACATCTAGAACAACTCTGCCAATTACTACTGTTCAAACAAGGACACTCGTTCCCCTTTGCTCCTCAAAGAGTCATCGAGTGTGACAATTTACTTATTCATCTCTATGTTCCTGGGGTAACGAACAAGACACCCGCTCAAGCGAAACCACAGGATTTTGACCTTCATAGAGCAAAAAGTTGTTATTTCAACCATCACCAATGTTTTTGTCAAACGGGTTAACTGAACGGTCAGTGAATACATCTACCTTTGATGTGCGCCCGTGGTTTTTAAAGACACGGTGGGTTGTGGTGGGGAAGCACCAAGGCAACGTGTCGCTAATGAACTTCTGCAAAGTGCCTTTTTTAATTAGCAGGGAAGGGACCTCAGACAGTTCTCGGGCTATGACGGAACCGTCATTGTTAGCATGACTAAGCGCTCGAAGCAAGAAGCAAGTCCCTGAGAGATGAAGAAAATAATATGGTGGGGGGGGTCGGGGGGAAGAGAGAGAGAATAAGAGAGAGAACGGAACCGACTGACTGCTCGCTCCAGAAGGATCATTCTTTTGGCAAATCGAATACAGTATTCCCATCAGTTTAAAGCCACCGAGCCAGAACTTCACTTTATTTCTCTGATTTCCTACCTGCAGTGCTTGTGAGGGCCACTTAAGGTCTCGATGACAAAACACTCGCCATCGTTGAGGCAATAGGCCAAGTCTTTCTCCTGACACGGCTTGAAGTGCTCCGATTTCAAGGGCGGGAGGGTCGGGGCCGCTGCAAGACAAACACAAGGAAGAATAAAAAAAAAAAAAAACAGGTGGTTAGCAAAATGTATGAGGTAATAGTACAAGTAAAATAGGCAAAGATGCTGTAGGCAAAAGACAAAGAAGACAAAGTGATTGGGTACCATTCTTGGGTATCATATTTCAGATAAATAACTTCATAAACATTCATGAAGCCTATTCCAAGTTACAGTTTACATTGAAACGACAGTTTACATTGAAATATAATCTTTAAAATGCTTCAGAAATATATATATATATATATATATATATATATATATATATATATATATATATATATATTTTTTTTTTTTGATAAATATGTGAATCTATTTCAACCATGACTCATCAGTTGTCGATGACGAAAGTCTCAATTTTAGTTCATTCACTAAACCCTGAACACATTCACCCCTCTGAAATACTTGGAAAATTGCACAAGTCCCATGTTCAACAGGAAATTGCATGATTGAAATTCCCTGAAGGTCATGCGAAGAAGAAAACTTAATTATTAAAATAAATAAACTTTAAACTATTAGAATGTCATTATGCTAGCTAACCACATTTTGCTAATTCTCTGCAAAAAACACTAACTTCTTAACTTAAGAGTTAAAAGATAATGTATCACCCCCCCCCCCCCCCAAATATCATGACTAACAGAATGTTAGTTATGTTAGTAATGCTTCACCAAGATACAGTGTTCGTCTTGAAAACAGGACGGTCATGACATTTTTACAAAATATTGTTTACGTCTCTTTGTTATATTGTTACAGAATACACCAACATTTAATTTCAAGCTTGTTCAAATCGCATTTTCCTTTCTCCACCGTTAAAAAAAAAACAAAAACCTAGGGGTACAAATATTTGCATCGGGTGTATCTGGAAAGCAATTGGTGCGTCCATTCAAATTCCATTATACTGCGCTCCACTGCAAGTGTTTGTCCCACTTTCACAATGTTGCATCATAGGGGTTGATTACATTTCTCACTTTAATTGAATCTTATCTTATTTGAGAAATTCAGTACAATTTAATGAATAAGTAGATCCCATTATTCTTCACTGAGAGAGGGTGTTCGTGGCAACTGATTGTAGGAGAGAAGAATATTTACCCATTAGGTATCAATCAGAACTTATGGTAAGTACTAAGAGATGAAAATGAACACTAAAATAATAAAATCTTAAATATTTTGGAAATGACAGAATATTCACATTCATATGCAGTGCAACAAAACGCCTCCGTTAGGAAATCTCTGAATCCGGAGTCTATCCCGGGAATACTGAAGTGAGGTGGGGGATACATGCTGGATGGGATGCCAGTCCATCACAGCGCACCACACACATTCACACGTCGGGGTAATTTATCATAGCCAATCCACCTACCGGCATGCTTTTGGGATGAGAACCCAGATAGTATCCCACGTGGATACGGGAGAACGCGAGAACTCCACGCAGACAGCAACCCGAGATCAGGATCGAAGTGAGGACTCTGAAGCTGTGAGATGGCAACGCGAAACGACTCAAAACACACAATCTGAAACCTCTCCGAAAAGTCCGGCAAGAGAGCAGCAGACACCACTTTGAATCCGTTTTAATTCCTTCACGGTAGCAGCCTGAATTCTCCTCCATCAGTCAGCAACGTAGCCGCTATTAGCCTGGATAGAAGTAACGCTGTAATACAGTGTGTATAACGTTAACACAGCCGGGTGTTTGCTTTGCTGCTGATCCGTGACTGTGTGAGAAGATGGATGGAAGAGAGAGACAATCGCTCTCTCTGGCCTAATGAGATTAATACAGGAAGCAGACCACTGTTTGGGAATAAGACTCCATCATGATGAATAGGACGCGCTCCTGCGTTCGCGAGAGCCTGCATAATATCAGAACGTCGCTATTTTTTACTTTCCTATCGACACGCAGTGCTAGGCCTGTCAGCATGCTGACCATAAAACATGACTAATGAAATTCTGTGTGCGCTCAAACATATCAAGTAGCAACACTACAAACCCCGGGACATCAGTAGGGTGTAACAAAAAATATATATATATACTCTAGATATATTTTAAACAAACATATATGTAAGGAATACAATAATTGGAGACATGCTGTTCTAGGAAAATATACTTTTTCTCTATTTTTCCATTCTCTCCACACAGGATTATGGGTAAGTATAGCATGCTGAGGCACGTGTAGGAGGCGACTTCCATGCCTTTCCATTATGGAAGACGCTACCTGGGTGGGCGCTGAGTAAGGTGAGGCTCCACAGCGTTTGCATTCCACAGATAAATGCTGTCCCCTTCTGACGGCAGAGAAAGGACAGCTGTATTCTCAGGGTCCTTATATTAGACAGATTTGAAGGGAAGAACATGAGCAACCCAACCTTGACCAGACAAGAGCGTAGATAAAAGTCTGAAACATGATGTACTTCCACTGAGGAATATCAGGACAGTATCATAACCTGAAGCTAAGGTGGTCATTGTGAAAATAATATCTGCACATACCTAATCCTAATCATATTGTTTACATTGTACAAATCGCCTGTTGCGACATACCGAGCGCCAAAACGTAAAGAACGTATATTAAGGTCGAGTTTGAGGCCAATAAATTCTCACTAAGCTCTCCTTTATAAACGCAACACAACGCCCATATTACACGACGCGATTGATCTTCGTCCTCTGAAAGGGCAGTTAAGACATCGCTAGCCCTGAGCTGTGTCATGGATCTTGGCTTTTGTGACAGTCCTTCCATCTTTCTTGATTGCTATAGGAGGAGGAAAAGAAGAAGTGGTGGAGAGGCGGAAGGATGGGATTCCCTTGAGCTCTCTTCCAGTGCTGTCCTTCAGAAATCAACATTCCTCCAGGTTCCTAGCGGCATAGCCGGTAGACAAGGTCAGCGGGTATCAATCAGCACCGGAGAGGCAGTAAAGATGACACGAGGAGAGAATGGAGAAGGTGGAAGGACGAGGACACGCTCGTGGACGGGATTTATGGCACTTGAATATTCTCGGGAAAGTCTAATAATTCTATTTAAGTACTTCAAGAGCAGTTCTTTGAGAACTTAGGGTGAAGCTTAAACTTCATGCTAAGTATGCACAGACTGTTGGGTAGTGGGAGAACAGACACATGCCAGTGTTCTTATTACCTTACTTAATGTCAGTCTACCCTGAGTTTGGAGCTGAGGTATAGAGATCATGCAAGGACCACACCTATTTCCACTTGATTGATCAACTTCACTATATCATGTCTGGTTCCATTTCGGTTGCATAAAACCACGCAGCCACAACGACTCTTTGCAGGAAAGTTTGAAAACTCTGATCTAGACAGTTACCGATACGGGCTGCTATCATTTCACTCCTTTGGGATGAAGCCCCTCCCAAACTGACATCTCTATTCCTTGGAGAACGAGACTGCTTAGGCATTTTGTCATTGCATGTGCTCACAGCTGTTGTGGTTCTCCAAAGTTCATGTAAAAATTAATAAGTTTCCCCACAAAAGGTTGGCATGGCCTAGTTAACTTTGTTTTGTCTCAGTCCAATAAATGTCAGCCTGACGCAACAAATAGCTGCCTGTATATTGTTTCGCCTCTGTATTAATAACTTTTTAATGAAATATCGTGTTCAGTCTAGAACAACATGGCCATTAATTCATGTCAACAACTATGTGATTTCAGAAACTATGCAAATTCCTCATTTCTTCTAATTAACTTCAGAGAAATAGCCAGATTTCTGTGGCAGTCTACTGACAGCCTTTTATGATAAGTTTGGTATATTGTGAAAATCCCTTCCTGCCAGATTCATATCTGAAAAGGTCCTATCGTTTCTGGGAAGAGCCAAACATTTCCCTCCTTGAAGGCCATAACTGAGGCCCTGTGAGGCTCTGATTCACCCCGTCAAACAAACCATAAAACCAGCTACAAAGATTTTGGAAGTGTGATGTCTAGTCTAGAATTTGTCTTTAATAATGTCTGGGGAAAATGTAGGTTGGCATTTTAAATTCACTCTGTTTTAGGGAACATTAGGGAAAATGTGTCATTGCATGTCCTAAAAGCTTTTACTTTACCAATAATCTCTTACTTTTTCTCTCTCGTGCACTCTTTTCTAAAGGTCATTGGCAATTTACTGCCTGAAAAGGAAATACTGATTTCATATTTTAGCTTCACTGACCACTCATCGTCAGTAACCTTTTCATCAGATTACTGGCCCTGAGGGTTGTTTTTGACAAGAAAAGAAAACTCCTTTGTATCCCAGTAGCTAAGACTGCATAGCTTTCTTGACAGGAAAATTAAAAGCATCAACCAGTAACTGGGCAAGGCTAGAAATCCTGGTCAGTGTTGCCAACTTAGCAACTTTGTGGCAAGAACACTTGGACCTCTTTAGTGAGATTTTTTTTTTCGAACAATTGACAATCTAGTGACAAATGTTCCCAATCACCAATCCCCATTTTCCCCAATGACAACATTGTGCCCAATGATTGTTCCCAACAATCACCAGTGTTCGCAATGACCAATCACCAACCACCATTGTTCTCGAAGACTAACACTGTTCACAATAATTGTTCCCAACAATTACCAGTGTTCGCAATGACCAATCACCAACCACCATTGTTCTCAAAGACTAACACTGTTCACGATAATTGTTCCCAACAATTACCAGTGTTCGCAATGACCAATCACCAACCACCATTGTTCTTGAAGACCAACACTGTTCACAATAATTGTTCCCAACAATCACCAGTGCTCGCAATGACAATCAGCAACCACCATTGTTCCCACTGACCAACATTGTGCCCAATGATTGTTCCCAACAATCACCAGTGTTCGCAATGACCAATCACCAACCACCATTGTTCTCGAAGACTAACACTGTTCACAATAATTGTTCCCAACAATTACCAGTGTTCGCAATGACCAATCACCAACCACCATTGTTCTTGAAGACCAACACTGTTCACAATAATTGTTCCCAACAATCACCAGTGCTCGCAATGACAATCAGCAACCACCATTGTTCCCACTGACCAACATTGTGCCCAATGATTGTTCCCATCAATCACCATTGTTCCCAATGACCAATCGTTGATCACCATTGTTCCCAATGATTGTTCCTAACAATCACTGTTGTTCCCAATCACCGCTCAACATTGTTCCCAATGACCAACATCATTCTCAATGATTGTTCCCAATAATCACCATTGTTCCTAATGACCAATGTTCCCAATGATTACCAATCATTGTTCACCATTGATCACCACTGATCACCCATAAACTTCTTTGTTTTTTATTTTAATTTTAAACTCTTGGCGATATTTAGTAATAAAACTGTTTCCATAACTGTTTCCTTCATGTCTATTTCCAGAGCACTCACTACCACCACTTTTTGTCTGTGTTCTTGGTATAAATTATAGTACTCTGTAAATATATAGTCACTTGCTACTTAGAGTCTATTATTTTCTATTCTAAGTGTCAACAGAATATCTTCCTTCCCTGTGTAACACACTGTGACATGTAAATGATCATTATGATTTAGTAAATATGCAAATTAGTGCCAGCAAATCTGGCAGATTTGAGCTACTTGTTGATCATGCATCAGCTACTATCCCCTGAAAAAATATTTGGCAACAGTGATCTTGCCATCATTTAGGGATTTTCCATTATGGCACTTCAAACTATTACCACGCCCATCTAACTTTAGCTGTTCATCCAGGTTAGAGACTGTCTTCGTAGAGCCACTGTGGAAGGACATAGCTGTCACTCCAACTAAGATTTGCAATTGTGAGACCATGTTTCATCATTTCAGACTTAACCGAGCATTCTACTTTTCAGTGTAACTGTTGGGATTTTGAGCCTGTGTACCGCAGAACCAATCCCATCGATTGCAGGCTGTGACTTGCTCAGCTCTGAAACAAACAAGAGAGATACAAAAAAAAAAAGGCATACACACTCAACACAACAACTAAAAGGGCAGAAGGTAAAGCCAACCCAATCTTGCAGAATTACTATGCTCTCTCCTCAGGGAGCCACTCATACCCGGGTGATGGAAGTGAGAGGATGACAGAGGCGAGAGTGCAGGGAGGCAGTGGTGGGGGGAGGTACAGTGCTATTTTCCCCTAGTGATATAATAAAAATGAGTGATTTAATAAGGATGGCAGCTCCTCCTGTCTCGCCTCGAATGCACACACCACCATCAAGATATCAAGATCAGTCCCAACTGATATTGGGTCGACTGTTGAGTGACTGGCCCCAGGAGAGCCAACATAGATGGAGTCCTGTGTCTGTTCCAGAGTGTGGGTTTAGGCCCTGAGCAGAGCACACTTCCTCAGCATTACTTTCTATCGTAGTCAATGGCCATCATGCAGAGCCATAAAGGTGGTCAATAAGGAAGCATGCAGGCAGGACTTGCTACACTCTAGGATCAAAGTATTCAGATGTACGTTCTGTTCCAAGCCTCTGAGGAGATGGTGTAGCTCGTGTAGTGGTTCAAAATTGTCCTTCAATTTTTATGGATTTTTTTTATTTTCTCCAAAATGGTACATGTGGCACTCAGCAGTACTTCCTTCACCAACCACAGCAAGCATACAAAGAATGTGTTATTTCCAAGATACAGTCTGTCTGAGCATGAAAGAGCTGCTCTTAATATGTACTATATTTTGGCCAAGTATGAAGTTTTGGGCCAAATAATCAGATGCTATTCCTATGAAAATCTGAAGAAAAACAAACAAACAAACAAACAAAAAAACAGAAGGACAGCCCTGTCACTTCAGTTGACAAACACATTTAAATATCAGCCTCATAGCTGAAGTTACTTTTACTACCTGGAGTAATCAGTGGAGTGTACATTCATTCCAATAGTCGTCTCAGCCTTAGATGCTCCATGAACTGTGGGCTTTTGTCTAGTTTTCTGGCCACCAATGAGGTTATAGGAGTAAGACAGAGTTTAGAAATGAGAAAATTCATGAGAATTTATTAATTACCAGACAAATGGTCTAACAGACTGACTAGCTTGAACATTGTTTTGGCAGCTCTTCAGATCAAGCTGGATTTTTCTGCAACGTTGGCATTCTGGTATTCACAAAACGTACCAGATTTTCTAGCCGATGCTGACGTTTAGCTTGCAGGCTATTCCAACAGTAACATTTTTCGTAGAGACTTTTCATTTATTCCTCTACATTAGATGCTTTGTCCTGGTCAGGGCAGTGATGGATCTGGAGCCTGTCCAAAGAACACTTGGTGCAAGGGAAGAATACACCACTGACAGGATGCCGATCCACCGCAGGACTTCATAAAACGAGGAGAACTGGTCCAGTTAACATGGTCCACGTGTCAGGAACTCGCCATACCAATCCGTATTCGGCTTCAATACTGAAGGCATCATGTGCTTCCGTGTGGATCTTTAGTCATGCTCTTTGTTCCATCTCCGCGACCATCTAATCGTCACCATTCAATTCAATTCAATTTTATTTGTATAGCGCTTTTTACAATAGACATTGTCTCAAAGCAGCTTTACAGAAATATCAACATGGTATACAGATATTAAAGGTGCGAATTTATCCCAACTGAGCAAGCCACTCAGTGGCGACGGTGGCAAGGAAAAACTCCCTAAGATGTTTTAAGAGGAAGAAACCTTGAGAGGAACCCGACTCAGAAGGGAACCCATCCTCATCTGGGTAACAACAGATAGTGTGAAAAAGTTCATTATGGATTTATATGAAGTCTGTATGGCCTTAGGAGCAGCCGTAGTCCCAGCAGTCTGGAATTAGAGAAGATTTGAGCTCCATCCAGAGGCAGAAAGGATCTGGATCTCTAGTATCTCCATAAATTCGTGTGGGGCTCGGCGAAAGGAGAGAGGGAGAAAAAAGATTATTATGACTGCGAAGTAGTAGAACAGAATCTAGTCAGGGTAGGCTTGAGTAAACAAATACGTTTTAAGCCTAGACTTAAACACTGAGACTGTGTCTGAGTCCCGAACACTAATAGGAAGACTGTTCCATAACTGTGGGGCTCTATAAGAGAAAGCTCTTCCCCCTGCTGTAGCCTTCACTATTCGAGGTACCGTACCATGTTTTCCTCCTTGTGCCCAATAATTTGCACGCCCACGTTTTCCCCTTGCGTATTCGCCTTCAAGTTCGGAGTCTTTGTTTGTTGATTGTCTTTCTTTTTTCTTCTTCTTCTTCGTCTTTACTTTGCATCTGTTTACTGTTTATTGGAAAATTATGGATTACCCTCTTGTTTATCTGAATGATAGTTTCTGCTTTCCCAAATTAAGACAGAACAACACCCGTCAGCCTTCCAAATCACACAACACTGTGATAATTAGCCAAGTTTGAATATTTAACGTGTATTAACATGCAGTGTCTCTGGATACACAGGATGCTAAATTAAACCCTGTCCAGGTTTTTCTTCTTCCTATGCCAATCCTCTTAAAATATTGAAATAGTTCCCCCCCCCCCCACTTCTGCGCCTTCCAGTCGTAACACTGCGCAGTCCTTTCGCCTTTTCGTATCTCTCGTTTTCCCTTTTGGATGCAAAACATCCTGCCCTGAAATGGGAGTCGAGACAAGTAGCCAGTTTCCAATTGGCAGAGCTGATAAGAAAACATGCTTTGCAGACAGAGAATTCCGCCACGTCATATTAATAAGCATGGTAACATTTGCTACCCAAAACCCCACCTTGTAAATGATATCTTTCTTTTGTGTCAGATCTAAAGGGCATTGCTGTCTTGCCTGCTGGTGCCGAAGTCCCTCTCAACATACAAGACATTTCTTTTTCTTCCTATACCTCTGGGAAACCTGTTCCTCTGGAGTTCCGTGGAATTACAATCGAAATGTCACCTCATACAGAGCGTGTGTGTGTGTGTGTGTGTGTGTTTGGGATGTGCTGAAAGAGATACAGACTGCAGAAACATATTAATATTTGAAAGAGGGAGGAGTTCGGGCTTGTAATCGTAACGGCTAGAGCGTGCAGTGGGTGTGGAGTGACAATGGCTTCTACCGCCGATGCTGCTGCATTGCAGATGTGATGAGCGGCCGAGACAAGCGACAAAGAGTACACACACACACAGACACTACACACCAGCCTTTCACACACACAACATATATATTGAGTTTGTACCCAAGAGAACTTTTCGTGCTGCAGTAGAGTCTACAAAAACTGTGACATGTCCATTTCAAGCACAACCTCCATTTCTCAAATAGTTCAATGAGAACCAATTTTTAGTCGTCGACCAATCCTAGGGAACTCGGGGCACAAGGCAGGGGACACCCTGGATAGGGTGCCAACCCATCTCAGAGCACAATCACACACACTTTTACACACAGGAAAGAAAAAAAAAAAAAATCTGCTACATCATCCTAATGCTATCTCAGGCCTCGATCATTGTGTTGTCCCACATCAAGACGTTCAACACCCTGCTCTAAAGCAAGACACACTTTATCAGGGACTATATCTGTGATCTTCACAGCGAGTGTGTGTTGGACTGATTGATCTGTTGTGCCTGATCTAAGTCTCAGGAGTTCTGTTCTCCTCAGCAGGAAGAACCCGATGCAGTGCTAGCTGGTCTGATCTTATCGGTACAATAACAAAACCTTCCTAAGCTTCTAGAAAACATAAAGGTTCGCATCTTAAAGGTTCTGTGTAGCCACAACGGTGCGTTTTACTAATCAGAAAGGATTTCAAGTAGGAACCGTTTGATATATTCACTAAGAGTGTAGTAGTGTCTCTAAGAGATGGGAGTTCTGTCACGCTAACCCAATAGAAGTGTTCATAAAAACACACTCGCATAGCCGCTAACCTTTACGAACACATGACTGGTAAGCGGTCTTGATCTACGAGCGAGTCTGAGAAAGGTTGGCTTTTCTTTCTTTCTGTACCTTCTGAATATCACCTTCTGTGCAGCACTGATGAAGAGAAGCGTATCGTTCGAAGGTTCTTTGTAGAACAGAGCAGAACCTTTGAAAGAAGATAAGAACGGCTACGGTAAATATCCAAAAGAAAACAGAATCCTTTCTGTCTTTGCAAATATTACCTTCTAATCCAGTTTAAATGCGTGACCTCTTCTATATACGTTCTATGTAGAACCATATAACAGTGCATTTTCATATCAGTAAGGATTCTTTCCTAAATGGTACAACCCTTTTAGGAAGCAAAAAAAAAAAACAACCCTTCAGTACCCAATGAACCATTAAAATCAATCCTTCAATCAATCCTTCCTTCACAACACTAATAAAAGGATCACTATTCGATGAAAGTTCCATGTCGAACACTACAATAGTGTTTCCCCATCAAAAAGGATTCCCAGTAAAACCCTTTTAGGAACCTCAGAACCCTAAATTATCCAACGAACCATTAAAGAGCGCATGAAGAATCCTTGTTTTCTAAGAGTGCACCAATTTCTTTCTTTCTTTCTTTGCGAACGCTTTATTTAGCTTCTCTTCCAGACCAAACTGGTGACTTCTTAATGACTCTGTAGACAATACAACAGTGTGTGCCTATCAGGAAGGATTCTTGGTTAAAAGGTAGAACTCTGTTAAGGAACTAAGAACCCTGTTATGACTCTATAGTATGACCCGATGAAAGGATGCGAAGTAGGAATCTTTTTACGATTCAGTGAAGACTTTGAAACCCCTCCTTTCAAAAAGTGCTCTGTCTGTCTGTGCCAACATTACCTTCTATTCCAGCCCACATTGGTGAATTCTTAAGGGTTCTACGTAGAACCCTAGATACATAATTATCCAACAAACCACATTTTGCTTTCTTTCTGATAATTACATGTTTCCCTTTAAAATTGATTTGTGGCTTATCACTTCCCTTCTCTGGTTTGTCTACTAACAATGTCCTGGCACTTCTTACTCATGTGTGATACTCTGAGATCCCCAATTAATCTGAAGAGGAAGATATTGCTTTTGGGACACATTCAATTGTCCACCTCAACCCAGGCATCTGATAATGCATAAAGAAATTTGGGAGAGAGAGAGAGAGAGAGGTAGAGAGAGGTGAAATCCCCCCCCCCCCCCCCCCCCCCCCGTTCTCATTTTCACTCTGGCTCAAAATAGGTTTCATAAGGACAGGGGGAGCACTTCATTTTCAATTTAGGGAAAGGAAAGAAGATAGGGCACGCTCTGATTACGTGGAAGAGAGGAGGAAAAGCTGCTGAAATTTCCTGCCAGCTTTATTACATGCAGAGTCAGTACAGTTGCAAACCAACATGACGTGGCAGAATGCAGTATACAGTAGAGCAGATTTAAAAAAAAAAAAAAAAAAATGACTGCGGAGATTAAACACCACAATAAACGTTAAGTCCTGTACACGATTCCAAACAGCCTGAACCGTTGACCTCTTAAAGGTTCTCCGCAGAACCCAGCAACACTGAATCACAAAGGGTTCTAAGTGAGAAACATTGAAGAAGCTCAGAACCTTTTTAAGTGGTCATAACCTTTCCTAATACTTTATATTAAAAATAAAATAAAATAGAAAAAAAAAAACAAAATAAAAACTTGGTTCACTGACTGTGTGTACGTCAACGCTCTTGAATTCTTGATTCTGATTGGTCGAAAGTTGCAGCTACAAAGCAAGTCGCAGGTTGATGTTAATGCACTCGTTCTAATACATTATCGTTTCTATAGCAACGACTTGCTATAGAAGGGACTGGTATGGATGACGTAGACTGGTAGAAATAAAACATGTAACTGTTGATATAGTGAATGGAATTTATGGAAGGATATTTATGGAAGGAGTCTCCAGTGTCAACATTTCTTTTCTTTTCTTTTTTTTTATCATGGGGAAGTCTTACTCTCTTAGTCACATTTTGGTTCTAACATGAGAACGCTGAATTATATTTGGGTGAGTAACTTTTTTCTTAGTAAAAGCGAGAAACGAGCCTAGTGGACGTGAAAACAGGAGTTTACTTCTTTTGCTGGATGTCCCGCAACAATAAATGTAACTATAAATGGATAAAAAGTACGTTTCATTTTTGAATTCAGAAAAAGATGAGGTTTTTTGCCAATTTACCGTGTGAAATAAAACACTTCAGGACATGCTGTTATTGGAAAGTAATCCACTTCCAGGTGGTAACAGTAACTCCCATTCGCATCGCTGATTGATTACTTTCTTATACAAGCACAGCCTGAATGGTGGTACTCTTTATTTATTTATCTTTGAAAGAAAATGCCGAAATTGAATCAATTTGTTAAAAATTCAGGATTTCGCAGAGTATTTTTGTAACTGTTGCGGCCAAAAACGCGAGATTTTGCTACGGCTTTTTTTTTTTTTTCCTTTTCAAAATTTGCAATTTGTGGAGTTTTTTTGTGCTTTTTTTTTTTTTGCGGAAAATGACTTGAATTTAGCGAAATCGCAATCGCACGAATTTGTTCTTTCTCAACAATGTTTGTTGGTAAATGAGACCTTCTAGCTGTACTCATGTTCGCACGTGAATCGAAGAAGGCTTTGGCTGAATGCATGTCGCGATGATGTCCCGCGATGCGTCTCGGCCGATCTGCGGTAATTTTGAAAAATCGCAAGCTCCTGCGAATATTCCCGAGTTTGCTTGATCTTGCTGAGGGAATCAGAAAATCGCAGAATCCTGGAGGGACTGAAAACTGTACGCCCTCCACAAATAAAAGTTGATAATTATAGTGACTCTCTTCTTTCTTTCTTTTTTGAGTAACTTACCTTCCATGTAACGTCCCAAGTGATGCTCTGACATTCTCTTACATGTGGTCAGGACTAGAAAGTTTTCTAATTAACCTTAAGAGGAAGATATAACTTTTTGGGACACGTCCAATTGTCTGCTCTCGGTTGCCTCGACCCTGAATCATGCTATAATGATAACAGCATGTGAAATTAGAGATAGCGAGAGAGGGGGCGAGAAAGAGAGCGAGAGAGGGAGAGCGGTAAAAAGCCAACCTCGCTTCTTCAATTGTATTAAAATAGGTTTCACAATGACGGCGAGCACTTCACTTTTGATTTTGGGAAAGGAAATAAGATACGGCACGTTGTGATTAAGTGGAACCTAAGATTTGAAAGCTAGGTTCATGCCAAGGACGGCAAGAAGAAGGAGACGGACTCCGCTGTTTCAAATTGAAATGATTTAGCTCATCTTTTCCTCAAAGGAAAACAGGCTGAGGAACATCAGACAGGACGGCCGAGCGACATGAAACGCTTTATTTGATGTTTCGACATAAAAGCTTGTGCTTCCCCTAAAACGTAAGCGTCTTTGTAGCGTTAGGTCCGTTTCACGTAAGCAACAATGCATAGGCGTGGTTAGAAAAGAATTTCTAGCGCATGATATAACTAAAGCTAGAAATGCTTAGCTAAGGGGCGGAGTTTGAAACTGTAGCCTCTCTCATGATCTGTCAAAACTTGTCAGAAATTACAGTATACGCCGTTCTCGTTGTATTAAGAGCTAACGCTGTCCGTCGACATTTTTCCGTCTCTCCACGATTCCGCGATCGCCGAAACGAACGCAAAATATTCCGAGGAGCCCGCAATTTTCCAAAATTACCGCAGACTTTCTGCAGATCCGGGCCAAGGCGCGTCATGCGACGTCATCACAATTCTCTCTCTCGAAACGATAATGTTTCTAAACAAATAAAAACGTTTTATTAGCTCGTCGGAAAACGCCGTCGCGCCTCCTTCGCTCCTCTCGATGTGTACTAAAACACCGCGTAGGCGTTTTAATTTTAGTATTCATAACTTGTAGCGTAAAAGGTTCTGCGTGAAATGAAACGATTTCCACACACACACACACACACACACACTTTACACAGAGGATCCGGGAGTCAAATTTATCGGCTGGCTCCAAATCCATTTCATAACGTTCTGCTTCACATTTGATAATGTCGAGATGAAATCAGGTCCCGTAATTACATTTTCTTTAAACTTTCAGTTCAGTCATTGAACCTAAAAAAAAAAAAAAAAAAAAAAAAACCCCACGACTGACATTTCTCCCGCTTTCTAAATTAGCAGCGCCCGAGCACAGAGAGCCGAGCCGAGTAGGTTCATACGCAATCAGAAGTCCTGAGTAAGACGTGTTAAACGTCAAACAGCGCACTTTTTCCTACACAAACACTACGCCGTTTTCGGTCATCGGTAACGTGACCTTTGCTGATTAAACGATTTTAAACGTTCTGATTTCTCTCCTTGGTTCTTTTTCACGTTCTTGCAGCCAGTAGGACTCGAGCTGATCGCCTCGTTCGAGACGTTCCATCTACTCAAGCTTTCAAATGTGCTGTTATAGGAAAATGATCACTGTCGGAGTTTCTGATAGCACCCCGCAATGGATTTTTTTCCCATAACACCACATCCTGGAGTGTTTTATTCCTCTGTTACTACAACAATTTGGTTGCTGAGAAAATCAAATTTTCTATTTGACGTTTTTATCTGTTTATATTTACATTTAATGCATTTCGAATGTCCAGGAAAAGAAGATAGTTCTATGTATAACGTATATTAGAGCAGCTATAAACAGTTAGAATGAGTATAATAAACCTCACTTCCTGTTCACACTGGATCTGGTTGCTGATTGGCTGGTGCTGGTGAATATCATCACTCTGTGTTCTCGCACTTTCACCTCTCTCTTCCTATCTTGTCTTTTTTGTCTTGGCCTCTAATAGTCCTTCTCTCGCTCTCTCTCCCTTATATCTTCCGTCTCTCATCCTTTCTTTTTCTGCCTTTATTATTGCCCCATCATCACCGATTCTTTTTCATGCTCTCATCTTCTCCTCTCCCTGTTTTTCTCCATTTCTTTTCTTTCCATTTCTGCTTCTCCTATTCCCCCATCTCTCCTTTTCTCTCTCTCTCTCCTCCCTCTTCCCCTCAACACCTCTTCCTCCATCCTCTTTTCTATTTCTTTTTTTTTTTTTTTTCAATCTTTCGGTCAGCATTTCAATTTCCCGTCTTGCACCGCCTTTCTTTTTCTCCCCATCTATCTTTCTCGGTCTTAGCAATTCTCTCCATTTTCCCCTCTCTCCCTCTCTTTTCATTCCTTAGTCTTTCTCCCCTAGCATCTCTCCTTTCCTCCTCTCTCCTCGTCTTCTTTTGTGGCGTCTCATTTATTCCCTTCCCTTTTTTTTCTTCCTTCCATTTTCCGTTCCCAATCCTGTTCCCTTCTTTCTCCACCTTGCACACTCACTACCATTCTCTCTTTTCTCTCTCTTTCCCTTCCTCTGATCTCGCTCAACCCTCTCTTCCCCGTCGTCCTTCCTCCACCTTTCTCTCAGTCTCTGTCTCCTCCTCCTTCTCAATGCCTTTCTTCTTTTCTTGCTGTCATCCTTTATTTTTCTCCCACTCTTTTATTTTCTCCCTTGTGTTTTCTCTCATGCGTTCTCTCGCTCTCTCTCTCTCTCGTGGGATGTTCTTGTGTCCCGGATAAAATCTGATGTGCAGTTTTCTCTTCACTCATCCATTGTGCGCATACCGGACTGACGTGCCCTCCGTGGAGAGCTCTCGCTTTGTGCCCTCCTGCCTGTCTTTGTGCACTGCCCCAAAAGACCTCACCCGACAAATCCACAATCAGCACAAACAGTCAGTCTGCATTATGTCAGGAGTAAAGCACGGAAAGTAATCAACGACGGCGTGATGTGATGAAGCGGAGTCCGGTTATACCTTCGACCTCAAACTTATGTTTACATATACGGTAAATTTTGTGCAATGGTCACCAAACAATACAGTCTAGTCCTGCATTTGTACAATGCAGCCTGTCAGTGTTTTCACCATTTAAAGCCAGAGAACGTCTTCTTGAAGGTTTCAGCTAATAGGAAGGCTATGGTAACTATAAATAACCACTCTTTACAACCGTGGTGAGCTGAAAAGCACCTCAGGATGCACAATATATACTTTAAGAAGGATGGGCTACATGACAACATTGTGGTCAAATCCTGCCAGCCATTAACCAGAATCTGAGGCTACAGTGGGTACAGATTTCGCCATACTGGACAGTTAAAAACAGTGGAAAATATTTTATATAATATACTGACAGTGTATATAATATACTGACACTGTATATAACATACTACATATAGCATACTGACTTACTGTATATAATATACTGACATACTGTATATAAGATACTGCATATAGCATACTGACTTACAGTATATAATATACTCACATAATGTATATAATATACTGACATACTGTATATAATATAGTGACATACTGTATATAACACTGCATATAATATACTGATACACTGTATATAATATACTGACATACTGCATATAGCATACTGACTTACTGTATATAACACTGTATATAATATACTGACATACTGTATATAAGACACTGCATTTAGCATACTGACTTACTGTATATAATATACTGACATACAGTATATAACACTGCATATAGCATACTGACTTACTGTATATAATATACTGACAGACTATATATAATATACTGACATACTACATAAAGCATACTGACAGTGTATATAATATACTGACATACAGTATGTAAGATACTGCATATAGCATACTGACTTACTGTATATAATATACTGACATACTGTATATAAGATACTGCATATAGCATACTGACTTACAGTATATAATATACTCACATAATGTATATAATATACTGACATACTGTATATAATATAGTGATATACTGTATATAACACTGCATATAATATACTGATACATTGTATATAATATACTGACATACTGTATATAATATAGTGACATACTGTATATAACACTGCATATAATATACTGATACACTGTATATAATATACTGACATACTGCATATAGCATACTGACTTACTGTATATAACACTGTATATAATATACTGACATACTGTATATAAGACACTGCATTTAGCATACTGACTTACTGTATATAATATACTGACATACAGTATATAACACTGCATATAGCATACTGACTTACTGTATATAATATACTGACAGACTATATATAATATACTGACATACTACATAAAGCATACTGACAGTGTATATAATATACTGACATACAGTATGTAAGATACTGCATATAGCATACTGACTTACAGTATATAATATACTCACATAATGTATATAATATACTGACATACTGTATATAATATAGTGATATACTGTATATAACACTGCATATAATATACTGATACATTGTATATAATATACTGACATACTGTATATAATATAGTGACATACTGTATATAACACTGCATATAATATAGTGACATACTGTATATAACACTGCATATAATATACTGATACACTTTATATAATATACTGACATATTGGATATAATATACTGACACTGCATATAGCATACTGACTTACTGTATATAACACTGTATATAATATACTGACATACTGTATATAAGATACTGCATTTAGCATACCGACTTACTGTATATAATATACTGACAGACTGTATATAACACTGCATATAGCATACTGACTTACTGTTTATAATATACTGACATACAGTATATAACACTGCATATAGCATACTGACTTACTGTATATAATATACTGACTTACTGTATATAATATACTGACAGACTGTATATAATATACTGGCATACTACATATAGCATACTGACAGTGTATATAATATACTGACATACTGTATATAAGATATTGCATATAGCATACTGACTTACTGTATATAATATACTGACATACTGTATATAACACTGTATATAATATACTGACATACTATATATAATATACTGACACTGTATATAATATACTGATACACTGTATATAATATACTGACATACACTATATAACACTGCATATAGCATACTGACTTACTGTATATAATATACTGACAGACTATCTATCTATCTATCTATATATATATATATATATATATATATATATACACACATACATACTGTACATAACGCTGCATATAGCATACTGACTCACTGTATATAATATACTAACATACTGTATACATCCTACTGAAATACTGTACACAATATGCTCATATACAGTATACAAGATACAGACTTACTGTATATAATGCATATAAAGCATATAGAACCTGCAGGTAATTTTCTTGGGCAACTAAATTCCGAAACTTGAAACAAACAAACAAACAAACAGATTTCTCACACTGGAAACAAGCTTATTTATTTTTTCCCCAGCATTTCTCGGTGTGTAAAGACACAGTGAAATTCCCTTTGACTGATTCCAGCTGAAAGGTTAATGAAGCAATTAAAAGTCTCTTTGGGGAACCGAGAGCAAAGAAAGCGAGCATGCTGGGAAATGTACACTGCACAGTGGGTCACCTTATGTTATGTACATATTATTCGCATTGTTTTTTTACATTTACATATATATATATATGTATATAAATATATATATATATATATATATATATATATATATATATATATATATATATGTGTATATAAATATATATATAAATATATATATATATATATATATATATATATATATATATATATATATATATATATATATATATATATATATATCAGTTTAATGTATCCTTGTATTTAGTGGAAGTATTCTGACAAGGTTATGTTGAATATAATTTTATTGTACATTAAAGAGTTTTATTGTATTTAATAATGTATCGGCTAGACGAGTTTTATTTATTTATTTTTGCTGCTTATTTATTAATTAATTAATTTATTTGGCATTTGAATGTGTTTTGTTTTATCCTTGTACATCCTATAGGTGTCACTATTATGTCATTATTAACTATTATTCATTTCTTAACCTGAATAAATACTTTAGTAAGTTGTATGTTTAGTTATGCAGTTTATTTGATCATAATTTTATTTTCATATATATATATATATATATATATATATATATATATATATATATATATATATATATATATATATACATTCTATTGATTGTTGTTATTAAATAATTACCCGAGACCAAACAGAAGTGAACAACTGATGCATCACCAGTTGCACTTTCTTTTTTTAATTTCCTTTGGATATTTTTTCATCTGTGTCTCACACTCACACACACACACACACACACACACACACAAACACACACAGGTGTGACGTAAATGCAAGTGAATGGAGCTGACGTGCTTCCCATTGTGAGTTATAATTAATCTCTCAGTGTGGGGCTGCCAGATGAAGACCTGAGCAAGGAGACATATTAACATCCTAGTGAATTCCTAAACACACACACACACACACACACACACACACTCACACACACACACACACACACACACACAATCTCTCACTCACATGTATAACACATAGACAACACTATGAGCAGCAAATATGGTCAAGATGAAATAGTTCATAAAAAAAAAAAATTTGTAAAAAGCCAATGAACATTTGACCCGCAGCAGATGGATTACATCATCGCTCTCAGTAGAGTTTGCTTCATAGTGCAGTGTGAGCCAAAGAGGAAAAACCTCATACACACAAACACACAGTACCCAAAACACACACCTTCCTTTCACACATTGTCATGGGAGATCTCACTCTCTCTCTCTCTCTCTCTCTCTCTCTCCCTTATTGTCTTTTCTCTGTTATTCACCACCTGTTTCTCACCATCACTTTGACAGCTGTCTCTGTCTACCTGTCTGTTTCTGTCTGTCTCTCTTTTGCCGTGTCGGTCTCGGTCGCATCTCTCTTGCTCACTCTGTCACAACAACGATCCATTCAATTACGATTCCCCAGCAAGAGTGGGTGTGGTTTGTCCGAATTCATGATCAGGAGGTGTGGTTTAAGCATGCTGATGCGACATCCAATTAGATCAGATCCTCTCATTCTCTTTAAAAATGCTTTCACGTACAGGTTTAATCATTTTCAGAATGTCAGTGGGAGAAAAACAGCTTACAGCAAACATATTTTTAGTTCAGGTTACTAGATTTTACTCTATATGCATTTTACTGGGAAAAAAAACAAAACAAAACTTGAGGAGGCAAAGATATTGATCTCAGGCTAATACAAAATAAACATGATTAAACAGGCAAAGGGTCGATGATAAATATAGTGAGAGACTGAGAATAAAGCTTAATAGTATACAAAAGGATATATTTTGAGCTTATGACTACTACTACTACTTCAAAATTCAATCATTCGAGCTTATCGTTGGAACCCAGGGCATGGAGTTGGGGGATTACAACCTGGATGGGATGCCAGGCCATGCACATGCATAGTCACACCCTTGTTTACAATTAGAAGAAGCAGCAGAAGAAGAAGCCTTTATTTGTCACAGATGGATATACAGAACAGTGAAATTCTTTTTTCACATATCCTAGCTTCTTAGGAAGCTGGGGTCAGAGTGCAGGGCCCCTGATACAGTGCCTCTGGAGCAGAGAGAGTTCAAGGTCATGCTCAAGGGCCCAATAGTGGCAGCTTGGGAGTGCTGGGGCTTGAACCCCCGAGCTCCTGATCAGTAACCCATAGCCTTTACGGTTGAGCCAGAACTGCCCAATTCATGTCGCAATTGCACCTACTGGCGTAAAGGAACCTGGAGAAACCAGAGGAACCCTATGAAGACAGTTTTCTTAAATAGATTTTTTTTTTTTCCACAACGGAATATCTGTGCCCGATATTATCACTAGACAAGTTCCCCAAAGTACAATAAAGTACATTCATATAGTCATAGACAGAGCTAATGTTGAAGAAAGGCAAAAACTTTTAACCCAATGTAACCCAAAACATGTAATGAAATGACGGTAATTCTAAAGCAATATGTGGGGAAAACCTCAGACTTGGCAACCCCGCAGTGCCATGATCGGCTCACTTAGCTCTCTCAAAACAATCCTGTGAGGTTCCTTAAGAGATGCACGACTTCTTTTCGAGTCTATTGATGAAAATGTGTGCAGCAGTGGTTCATTGTCAGATTAAGAATAAAAAAAAATAAAAATAAAAACTACTGGCTGGCTCACATCACTTACAAAGCGCGTGTTAAATAGTGGTTGGCTTACCCCGAACCAAACTGGCAACATGCTGGCATTATGTAATGGGAGCATGAAAAATTCAAACGGAGCACTATGACTCTGTCTTTCTCACTTGTATCTCTCTCTCTGGCACATCTGTTTCGCTCTTTTTCACTGTCTTATCAGCTCATAGTTTACCATCGTCATTATCATCTCTCTCCACCCGCTCTCTAGGACCGTCTCCGGCCCATCTGTCTTCCTCACCCTCACAGTCGGACCGTTTCTGTCTCACCACCCCAACCCACACTGATCAGATGTTCACAGGAATGCTGCGCTGTACATGGTAGAATCTCGTCACAACGTTAGCTTCTACTCCATGAATATTTACAGCAACACTGATCCCAATTCTTTGGGGGGGGGGGATTAGTTAAATTCTAAACATAGAATTTAACCATAAATCAAGAGACATTGGGCTAACTTGTGAGCCAGAGTTTGCTAGGTTAGAAAATGAAACAACAACTTGTATACAAGCGTGTGTGGTTTTCTAAGCCAACATTCCACCATCATCGACAAAAGCCGAGGGAAGGATTCTAGATATAGGCTAATAGAAAGATCCAAGGGTATGAATGAGTAATGAGTATGACGCAAACAGTAAATAATGACCTTTTCCTTCCTAGTCCTTATGTTCATCTTCAACATAAACCGTTGTTTTGAGGCGATCTCATATCTCAAGCATGCATGAGGCCCATGTGGTCTATGGGCAGATTTCGAGATAGTATATAGTCAATGGACGATCACCATGTATTCTTGCATGTTGAATATTAAACCACCTTCCAGTCTGTATAACTGATGCGGTTCCTCTCACCCTCCATACCTGCCTGATTCATCCTCATGCTCTATTCCTGCTTGGAGCATTCTACACTCACCTTCTCCTACTGTGGATGGTCTCTAAAGATTTGCACTTCCCAAAAATAATTCACCCCCAATACCCACCCTTGCTTCCATGAACTACTCTTGCCTGGAAACTACTGCTGTAATCATAAAGACTATCCAGTGCTCATGCCTGGAAAAACAGTAGGTACATGAATGATAGCAGACGGACTCTCAGACACCACCACATTCGATTTATAATGAATGAGGCTATCTAACAATACCCAGTGTTCTCCGCTTCTATCGTTTCATAAGCACATCCCAAATGGATGAGTCACCGCGATGCAGACGAAACGTGTGAGCTAAGGTGGCTCTGAAATGCACTACGTGGGCAAACAATCGATGCGTCTAGACGGGTTCACAGTGAAGTTTGCTGAAATTTGATTTTAAAAAAAAAACAACAACACACGGATGCTTTTGATGAAGGCACCAAAAAATGAGACGAGTCCGAACGGTTTTGTTGCCGCTTTAGACATAATCACTTTACACATGGTCAGCTTTCGGGATCAAGTTTAATGAGGATACAGCTGGAATGGAGAAACACAGCAATGCTGGCTTTGTTAAAATAAATAATTAAAGTATTAGATTAAAAGCAACCGTCTCATTTTTTTTTTTTTAAAGCACCCTTTCATAAACCCAACACTGGCCATAAATTTCATTAGTCAAGCTCTACCTCATCCGGTCCAGGAAATAATGCCACATTGTTCACAGAAGTCATATGATTGAAGATTGAATTCCACATGGTGGGCCGTCTGCGTTGTCTATATGTTTATTTAGCGATGGAAAGCTCTCTCTCTCTCTCTCTCTTTTCCCGGTCTCTTTACAATGATCTTTTAAATTTTTTAATCGTGGACTCTATGGTTTGGCGCCGACAACAACATACCCCATGAAAACGCCATGATGGAAAATGTATACGTTTTCTGACAACAGAATCCGAGATGAAGACGTGTCAGGGAGCAGGGTTTATTCATCCTGCGAGAAGAGGAGCCGTACGCGGCGCTTCATCTGTGAAGGAGCAAAACCCATAAATCGCTGCAGAGGAAGCAACATAAAGCTCAAACAAGCTTGCAAAGTGATGTTTCAGCTTTATTTAGCTATCCAGCTAGCCGTGAAGTCGCAGCTGTAAATATGCATTTCTATTCAATGTAAATTATTAAAGGTATACAGAACCAGGGACTGTGAATCTGTCCATAAAACATCGAAAAGGCCTCGATAATTCTCCCAGCATGTCAAGAGAGTCTGTGCCTATTCTTAGTCGTAAAGGAAGCCAAGCATGACGGCGTTTCTTCCATCTCACTGAACGGTGAACCGCTACAGTTTGACGTCCTCATGGCACGATGACCTAACCTTGTCAAAATACATCACAGTTTCTCAATTCATCAATCAATAAAAAAAAATGTTCATTTTATTTTTGTGAAAAGGAATGTTTAAGAGAAGGTTGTGGTGCGAATATTTGAACATGTTGAGATTTTCTGCGCTTAATTGGCATCAATGTGGAAAATGCACCAAACATGCTTTGGTGCTTGCATCATTTTGAGATGAGATACAAACTATTACGCAACCATTTTGAATTCTGATTGCTCAGAAGGTGTTCATTCATTTTCTATAGCAGCAGCACTGAGAGTAGTAGCCGCTATAGGACAGAAAATGTTATTGTTTCTATAGCAACAGCCCATTCACTGGGACTTGTATGATGGGGTCATAATATATGTTGGGCAAATAGCTGTCACATCACATCACATCACATCATCCTGTCACTGATTATTTTCCTATAACTTCATGCCTCCAGATATTTTATTTTTAATGTTATATACCAATAATAATTCAGATCTCTATCAACCGGAGTTAAGATGGAATTTACATCATGCTGCTAATCAAGCCAAATAATCGCAGGGTTTTGGTTCATTTATATTTTGAAGTCCTGACGTGATCAGGCCTATGCTACGAGCACCAACTATGGCATAACGTGATGCATGAAATGTGAAACATTTGGTATGCAGTGTCGAAAAAAAAATTCAACAGTAGCCACTAGATCTTACATCAACCGGGAAACTGCGCCACTGCACTGCACTGCACTGCGATGAACTCTTATCTATTTTTGAGGAAGACCGAACTTCTGCTTCGACAACATTTTGAACCGGCTTCCACTTTTGAACTGTCAGTCTTTGCAGTCGAGCAGCCTTGTGCACTCGGAGCTCGGTTTTTCCGTGTCAGCGCATAAATGTGCTGCTCGATGCACCACTTCAGGCACATCTCAGTGAACATACTTCGCCCTAGTTAAGATTACCGTTCATAAGGCGGTGCGGGTATGCAGCTTTACAGAAATCCGAATGCAGATTTAGATGAGCGAAACCAGAGGTGACGTGAAGAAACTCGAGAAGAAACCTCGAGAGGAACTATCATGTGAACACGTGGGATTACGAGTTCATTACAGTAGGCAGGTGTACAATGGTAAACACAGACTGTACTGGGGTCATGGGGTGAGCACAGGACAGTCTTTATGACTACAGTAGCAGTTCTTAAGTACAAGTCTTGGACATAAACTGTTTTCGAGAAGTGCAAATCTTTATCTAGATAACCTTCTGGTTGACTCAAGCCTCATTAATAATGCCTCGTCAGTGTCTTTAGTGTTAGGCTACCGAGAATATCGGTTTCCCAAGGTCGACCATTTCTTTCTGTCAAAAAACTCATTCATTTATCCTCAGTAAGTGTTTTATCCCTGTCAGGAACGTGGTGTATCCAGAGCCAATCCCAGAACCACTGGATGCAAGGTGGGAATACATCCTGGATCGGTCAGTTCACCCACCAGCACCTTTTGGAGAGGTGGGAGGAGGTATATAGATCAGCTCCTGTCCATTATATTTGTTATTGATGTAAAGAATGATGACAGACACATTTCAGAGCCTTTTGGTAATGATGGCTTGGACTACCAACCACCAAGGGGTCTTATTTAGAAGGGTAAAACACTGTTTTATGATGAACAGACTAAACGTATTCTGGTCGGCTTGATGATTATCTAGTCTGCCCGCACCTTACATACAAAGTACAAAGCCGTAATCACTAGGGAATGTAATGGAATAAAAGAGCAGACTCCATGCTGTGACCTTTACAATCAGCCCTGATTCCCCCCCCCGACACCATTCTCTTATAAACCACCATGATCTTTTCTGTCAAAATTAGCTGAAAGTTTAGTGGAAGCTCCTAAAGTCAGATGTGACAGATTGAGGTCAGACTTCAAGAGAGACAGACGAATAGGGCGTGATGGGGGTCGTATGGTCTGGGTTATGGGAGGATTCTCATGGCGTGGGGAAAGAAAGTCAAAGAGGGTGAGAGCTTGAAATGTCAGAAAATCTCAAACAAGGCAGAAATCTCTACGTCAAGCCCTGCTTCCTCCAGATATACCGTACTCCCGAGACACCGTTTTGTTCTGAGACAATTGAGACTTGCCCATCTTGCCCAGATTATTTGCTAAATCTCTAAAGGTACCCAGGTATCCTGCTAACATAGCATACATGAAAATAAAGGAAGAAAAGTATAGCCTACTTCTAAACCAAATCCTCTGCTTGGAATATTCTGCTGTTGTTCTTTAACTCCCAGTGACAGATTTGTGTAAATTGAGACACTTCCTTTAAAGTTAAGGCCTCAGAGAGCGAGCGTTCATCCATATCCAATGTGCAATATGAAGGGAAGAGGGAGGATGAAAAGTAGACCTTTTTTTTTTTTTTGTACTTCCAAAGAGCCTCACATCATTCAGGTCGAAGTGTGAAGATCAGACAGAAGTGTGGAAATGACATTGGCTACATGTGTAAAGATCGATTCCGAGTGTAAAAGGGAACGAATGGCTCAAAGTCTGCTGATGTATTTCAGGTGGAGAAAGTGGAAAAGAGTAGATCGATGGGACTCGTGTCGGACGGACAAACTATCGTGTAAATAGAATGTAAATTTGCATATTTGAAGCATTATATCCCAATGATCGATCGATCCAACAAATAGACAGCCATTATTAGATCATTAGGCCAGACAGTGGGACTTCAATTGTCTCCAAAGTCGTAATTCAGAAGGAGTGTGGTATAAAAGAGCTAGTAATGCTAAGACATCAGTATATGGTTTCATTTTTTGCATTCACAATAAATTATTTGTTGTTAACAGACGTTTTAGGGTGAATTATTTTGGATTTTTTTTTTTTTTTTTTTTTTAGAATTGAGCAGTAGAACCACCAGTGGTCATTGAGAAAAAAAAAACAAACAAAACAAAACGGTATGTAAATGCGAGACACGTTACGTCTGACATCTTGTTCTTTGAACATATTAAAAACGTTTAGTCTGGCGGAAAGCTGAATGTTTCATAAACGTCTGGCGAGGACGTCTTTTAAACAAAAACACCCCTCTTCACTGGTTGCTTTGATGAATCACTCACAACTCTCAAAGAAACCAACAGCTTTCTGCTAAATAACGTTACAGCTGGGTTGGGATTTATTTGCAGTGTTAGCATACACACAGAACTCCTTCACTCTGTCCCTGTGAGCAAGACGCGATGATGCATGGCAACACGCCTTCGCACGCGTGAAAGACACACCCTCTTGTCGCATTTGACTATTTTACACACTTGTAAGGACTTCAGTACACCCGATTAGCCCTTTAAAAGTACCCACACATACACATACGTGATTACATGGTAGTTGACGGATACTCCATCCCAATATGTTGGTAAGAATGTTAAATTGGCTGCGGAGTGGCCAAAGAGAGTCCCCTTCCGTCATGAGATGGTAAAAAAAAATACTGTTATCGGTGCCTTTCTGTTTTGCATATAAATTAGACTACTACTTTTCTCTACGCATTATATCCTAACATTTAATGCTAATGCTTTACTGCTTAAAAAAAATGGATGCATTTTTCATTAGACCTTTCATAACCGACTGAGTAAAACTAGTTCTTGGTGGCGGACTCCCAAATATAGAGCCTTATTCGCGTATCAGGTGATTTATGAATATTTAAGAATAATTGCGTCAAAATTTTCAAAAGAGGGGTCTAAAAAATTGTTTAGGTATTTGTAAAGAGAAGCTGTCTCCAAGCTCTTTCAATGCTGGTATCAGATTTGTTGAAAAATACCTGCTACGAAACCAAAATGCTACCGCTGCTACCTCATTCGGCATATTTAATACCTGCCCCCCGGTCGTATTAATTTCTGCAGAGAATCGCTGTTCTCAAGCTGCCTTTCACGCAGCAGTAAATCACACTGCAGGTGTTAAATTAATCAGTTCGCATACACACTACCCTGTATTTTGCACATTTAGGTAGAAACAACCCTGAATTGCATATTCATTGAGGCAAACATGCAAAATGGGCAAGATGTGCAATTTTCTAGCTTGTACTCGTTGGGTTTTTTTTTTTTTTTTGTGGATGTTATACGCACCCACACACAGGATTCTTTATAAATTCGGGCTTTCAAAGACTAATAAAACCCCTAGTACAGCTGCATCATGGATTATCATCAGAAACTCCCCATAGACTGAAATGGACGTACGCCAAGTGAAGATTGAATTCATTATTAATGTGCCCATTCTAATATTTTATTTATAGAGGGAGTCTCCAGTGTCAGCGCCAATGTAACGGTGAGATGTTCCACCATGGGAATGTCTTGAGGATAGAGTAGTTCACACATACTGGTTTCCTGATAACATGACAAATGGCAATTGTTCCTAAATTCATGTCGAATAATAGGAATAAAACACTTCAGGATGTACTGTTATTGGAAAATAATCCACTTCGGGGTGGTGGTAACGGTAACTCAGCTTCATCACACCAAACCGTTGTTGATTATTTTCCCCAAACCGCAGGACACGGAAGGTTGTATTTCCTTATATATGATATATAGGAAAACACACATGGACTACAATAAATAAAACAATACAATACAAAACAATACTATACTAATAGTCATGCTATAACTCTGTCAGTGGCATTTACTCTCAGTGGAGATGGTTTTATCTCAGAACTGTAACTTTCTCTGAATGAAGCACAAGAATAGGGATTGATAATACGTGGATGGAATGTCAGACAGATCTCATAATAGGTAGATCTCGCACAAATGTAATAAATACTCAATGAAACCTCTGGAAATGTTGCTAAAATGGAAAAAAAAATGACATTCGACAAATGAAAATAGCCGTTATTGAAAGGACCAAATGTAATCCAGCATGGTTAAGAAACCTCTGCTCTCTCGCTGCTCAACATCTTCTTACTGGCCTGCTCGACACGATTAGTACTTCTCAGCAGATAACAGTTAATGAGGCAAAAACCACTGCGGTGCTATGATTAATTTAGGCGGTGAGTGAAAGATGAGTTAATTATGGTCCAATCTGCAGCTGTGTTAGTCTCTCCGAGTCAAAGTCTTCTCCGCGAGGCACTCACGCGCACATCCAGCTGAGCTCGCACACGTCCACGTTCGCACTTAATTACCTATTATCATGGAGAAGACAGCCAGGCCCTTTGTGAAAGCCTAGTAAACATAAAAACACACTTCAACCTGAATTGTGACATTAAAGAACAAAGCGCGGTGTGTGAAAAGAGCCGGATTTGTGCAGAAGACCGAGGAACGGAGCAGGTCGTTTAGGAGCGCTGCTATGAACATCGTCAAGCGTTTTAATATGAAAACGAGACCCGCACAGTTTTAAAGCCATGCCACTTAAAAAAAATTTTTTTAAAAGTTGCAGTACAGTACAAGATGCACGTTTAGATCCATTTCTGTTGATGCCATATTGGACAAAGTATTTCCTGTCATGGAGAAACTCCCACATAATATTTATGATGGGAAATGAATCTTCAATTCGGTGAAATGATGATAATGAGAATGAGTCTTTATTGGTCGGGTATACATATGCACAGGGAAATTCTTTTCTCCGCATACCCCAACATGTCAGGAAGTTGGGGTCAGAGCGCAGGGTCAGCCATGATACAGTACCCCTGGAGCAGAGAGGGTTAAGGGTCATGCTCAAGGGCCCAACAGTGGTAGCTTGGCAGTGCTGGAGCTTGAACCACCAAACTTCTGATCAGTAACCTAGAGCCTTAACCGCCAAGCCACCACTACCCCGTCATCAATGAGGGTTATTTCAGAAACCAAAAAAGCTTCTACTATGTCATCGTTAACATCTCTGTACAAAAGAGTTTAAGGTATATCATTTTAAGAGTGTTTGGATCCGTCATTCGCTTTTTGTAGAGAGTGACATTATGAATAAAGTCGAGTGATGCGCGCCCTCCAGTAACCGGGCTCACAGGAATTCCACCATGTTTTACAGATACATGATACCTTCCTCACTTCATTGGCCAGCTTCGGGTTCGTCTTCATGCCGTCTTTTCAAAGGATCGTGTCTACTGCGTTTCTAAGTACTTTTAGACAACTAACGAGCGCGTCACTTTAAATACGTGGCTTTGCAAACGAACTACTCTCCGAGCTGTTGTTACAGACAATGAATCATCACCTTCTGACCAATCAGAATCGAGAGATC
The DNA here is from genome assembly GCF_023375685.1 of Ictalurus furcatus. Classification (NCBI taxonomy): domain Eukaryota; kingdom Metazoa; phylum Chordata; class Actinopteri; order Siluriformes; family Ictaluridae; genus Ictalurus; species Ictalurus furcatus. Next base: position 1,985,148 of record NC_071257.1, read on the forward strand.
GACAAGACTGCGTTATGAAACAAATGACTGCATTCGGTTGAATTAGTCTGTTGAACATCTGCATCAGGTCTGTTTATGCAACATTCTCTGCTGGTTTCTATCCATCCATCCATCCATCCATCCATCCATCTTCTACCGCTTACTCCTTCTTCAGGGTCACGGGGAAACCTGGAGCCAATCCCAGGGAGCATCGGGCACAAGGCGGGGTACACCCTGGACAGGGTGCCAGTCCATCGCAGGGCACAATCACATACGCTACGGACACTTTAGACACACCAATCAGCCTACCATGCATGTCTTTGGACTGGGGGAGGAAACCGGAGTACCCGGAGGAAACCCCCGCAGCACGGGGAGAACATGCAAACTCCGCACACACATGGCCACGGCGGGAATCGAACCCCGGACCCTGGAAGTGTGAGGCGAACGTGCTAACCACTAAGCACTAACCACTATTTATTTACATTCTATTGCGCCATGCTGTGCTGACAAAATTCCGTCCTTGGCATAAATGGCCAACTTGAATTTCAGAATAGCTCCAATTTGTTTGCACCATGTTGATTTCAGGCTTTTCCTCGTTGCTTCGCTCTGCAAAAGTCAGCGAGATCAGACGGACATAACTTTTTTTTTTTTTTTTTTTTTTTTTTTTTCAAATTTAGAAAATGAGATTTTACTGTACCCCCCCCCTCACCAAAAAAAAAAAAGAAGAAGAAGAAACAGAAGAGTCTTGCCTTCTGCCTTTCTAATGTACACATAAATCATTTTCGAAATTGGAATTTTCCTTTTTCATTTGCCTAGAAAATGGCTCAGTAATACATACAAACATAATTACCCAGAAAGTATACCGCATGCCAGGATTCTAAGCTCGCATTCATGTCAGGTCTATGTTATCCATCAGCCCCTACACCTTTTATGTCCTAATGAGCATGGGTATTTAAGCTCTATTTAAGCTCTGGTAGCACTTTTTAACCTGCCTTTGTCAAGCTCACATCGTGTTCGTGTGTCCCTGTTCATTTAGGATTGCACCGCTGAAACCGTATCTGCACTTGCATCCACCTCCGACTCCATTCCCCAACACTTAAACTGCATATCGAGGCTTCTCCCTTACTAGAACTGGCTCAAGTATCAATTATCCACTGAAATGAGTACGTGACTCATCAAAGAAACTTTTCCTAGTATTAATGAGTCTTGAAAAGTCTTCAAAAGAACTATTCTTTCTAAAAGTTTGACAAAAAATAGTCCCTAACCATTCCATTAAAACCTTTCCCACTTGGTACCTTTTCTTCCGTAACACAAATGTCTGAAGTAAGATGAAGTTGTATATAAAAGAGCAGATAGCGCATTAAAGAGCGATGAAAGTGCTGCAGATGGAGGAGGAAATGAGTGAGAGTTAAGAGCAGATGGTTACTTGTTTAATTACAGAGGGATCTGAGAGGCCCACCTGGATTAGCGACACTATTCGAGTCGCTCGCAGAAGCACCAGCAGGCCGAATTCCTTATTCACCGCGTAATCAAACACAATGCTGACTAAAGGACAGCTTCCTCCAAGGCCACAAAGTCTGGAGAGATTACTTTAACAAAAATAAATAAATAAATACATAAATAAAGATGACATGTATTACACAGAGACAGACATGTAGAGGTCTATCTATATACTAGTGCCGGGAGGGATGTTGTAATTGGAGCACACAAACACAACAAATTTTTATTTAAGAAAACATGTGGACACTCGGTCCCCCAAGATCTTAACCATAAAGGAAATCCTTAAATTGGATTTTCTATTTCGGCTGGGTTAATCCCATCCCTTGGGTTTGATTTAGATTTTTATTTTGCAGGGTTTTTTTTTTTTTTAGCCCTGTTAATCACAGACACAATACTTTGCGTCATTCTCCTTGGCATCATTTCATAATTTGAGTTGAGTGAGCTGAGGTGTCGGGTGGTGTGGATGGAACAGTACGTCCCTTCGGGAGGACATGGACGTCAAAGAACCTAACCTTGGAGTGCACCTGTACAACAGACTAGATCGGACATGTAACACGGAGTGCGGTGTACGCGAAGGGACAGAGCAGAGGAAGCTATCTATGCGTGCGTGGTTGTGGAGGGCGCCATCTTTTATGCAGCAGTATGCTGGGGTGGTGACATCAAAGCAGGATATGCCAGCAGACTAATCAAACCGATAAGGAAAGCTGCACAGGTCATTGGAACCAATCTGGACTCCCTGGAATCAGTTTCGCAGGACAGGATGCTAGCATGAACAATGTGTCTCACCCCTATCATGACCACCTAGTCATACAGTGGAGCACTTTCACCTCCACACTGATCCAGCTACTGTAATCTGTGTTCTCCGTGCATGGTCTATGTCCTTGTAATTATCTGCTTATTGTACTATTGTACTGTATCCATCTATGGCTACAACAGTCCTACAACTGTGAGTCAAGTTCCATGGATAAACTGTGATCTAAGAGTAATTTCAGACCTATTTGTCCAAATTAGAGCAAATTTGGAATGGTTTTGCATTCGTTTTGGTGCATTTTGTTCATGACTGTGTTTATTTTCTCTTTTTGTCTATCAGTTCAATTCACTCAGAAAACTCTACAGCTCTGTCCTTTGGCTCAGTTTTTGCCGCTTGCAACAATAAAATAATGTTGTGACGCAAAACAATGGGCGTATTTGATTGACTTCCTGCAGGCGAGTCGATTCAGACTATAATCACGTTCTCACAGCAACAAGGTTCACTTGGAAACGGAACCGAAACCGCATCGCTCAGACGCTCTCGGACCGTATCAGACCATATTGCACAGGGCCAGATTCAACTGTAAGCCAGATCATCCAGCGGAAATCACCACGTTTTATGTATTATATTAAACTACTTCTACGATGGCATTCGTCATAACCTAGTCATGTAGAATAATGTTAGCTAAAGCCTATGTGATGAACATGGCCTCAGGTTAGGCTTAGCTATCGCAAGCTACTTCACGTTAGAGAAACAAGACAAACTCAAGTGGTCAATCTTCATAAGTGAGAATTACAAATGCACAACCAATTATTAGAGATATTCGTTAATATCATAAGTTAAACACTACAATAAAACCGTAAACTCACCTACCCGGCAGCTACAAACCTGCCGGACCTCCCACATAAATCCCTCGTAAACTGAAAGAACACATTCTCTGAGCTTTTATCTGTGAAAAAAATGATTCCTCGTTCTCTTGTTTTGAGTTACCTTCAACATTTAATCCTCCAGGATGTCTATGTCTGGCTTATCCATATGAATCATCTACCTTCTCACATCTATTCTTACTACAAATTTGAATTCAAGGCGCTTTTGCCCAAAGACAGAGATAATTCATGAAAGACTATTACGACAGATTAGGACACACCACCAAACTGCGCTCAAAGTCAACAGCACTGCAGGGTTTTAGTCCTTTGATTTAGCACAATTTAACCAACCATCAGCTAATCATCAAACTCCACGTGAAATCAGTCAGCAGGGAATTCGTCAAGAACGGACCAACAACAAATGAGTGATGGGTTTTCATCAGATCGTACACGTGCACGTGAACCGAATCCAGTAATCAACACGTAGCCATAACTCAATCTCAATACATCATGATATGAACCGGAATATACAGACAGGCCTATAATGTCCAGAGTCCAAATGCTATAAAGTGTCCTTCACTGTAATACTCTTTCTTACTAGACATATTATTTCTCATTTTTCCAGTGCTCCTGCACATGGACAGCTGTCAAGAACAGAAGCGATCTCTGCCATCCCACTTCAGAATGACAACGTTTCCTCGTTACATGAAACAAGCGCCCAGTCAAGTAATCGACAGCTGAAACCAGCAAAACCCTGTCGAGAAAACAGCTCTTAGGAATCAGAAGAAGCTGCTGCCCCTCTCTCCTCCAAAATGCCATGGTCCGTTTCATCTGGATAACTCGCTTACACCACCTAATTCCTCCTGTCTGCCGTCAACGTTCTGATGCAACGTCACTGTGGAAAACTGCTACACTGACGACCCAAGGAGCTTTTTCCACTTTGCTACACTGTGTGTGTCATACAGGCTCAGACAAACATCACACTGGTGCGTGTGTCACCCATCACAAAAACAAAAACGCGAATCAAGATATTCAGGGTATAATGGGGGTAGATCCCGAAATATTTTAAAACCATTTGGTTTAAACTCGATCGATACGTCCAGCTTCGGTAAGCACGTTATCCTAGTCAGGGTCACGGTAGATCTGGAGCGTATCCCAGGAACGTAGTCCATCGCAGGGCACACATTCACACCAGGGCTTATTCACACCTCGAGGCAATTTAGGATAGCCAATCCACCTACCGGCATGTCTTTGAGAGTTGGAGGAAATCCACAGAACCCTAAAGAATGAAGGATGAGTAATATCCAGACTAATTTCTATAATGCAGATCCTATCTTTGATGGTACTATGGGGGAAGCTTGGTGGTTAAAATTGGCTTAAATATTTAAACACATTTCTTTTGAAGTCCTATCAGGAAAATTAATTCAAGTGTGCAGAGTAGTCAGTGTGTGAAAATTGACACTGCAGCAGTTCCCTTCTAAAGCTAAAAATCTTAGAGAAACAAATGTTTCGTTAGTAGTGAGAGAATTGAATGAATGAGGGGCAAGTATTAAATCAAACACGTTCCATTATGCAAGGGGGAAAGGGGAGGAACAACTTGAAACTCGCAAACAAGTAGAAGATGAGTTTAAATGAGCTGATAATATCCTTTCAACCTGCTCATTTTGTTTAAAACAACATATGCTCTTTTAGGAGACTGTAGCGCAGTCATGCAGTTCGAACTAAAATTGGGGCGGAGCTAATTTCTGATCCAGAAAAAAATGTCAGTGGAGTGACAAAAGAAAAAAAATAGTGAGATCTATTGCATCGGTGTTCCAAGGTTACTCAGTAAAAAAGAAAATATCAAACCTGGATGGTTATTTTTATTGGCTTGCTTCTCCGGTTTTACCCTTCTAGGTTATACAGACGAACACTCTCAAAAACCGTTTACTTCAGAAAGCATTCTAAGAAAGCAAAAAGAACCTTTAGCTATCCAAGGAAACCGAGTGGAATGCTTTTTGTAAGACCTTTAAATTGTATTGTTATTATACTTTCACCTGCACCTCTAAGGTTTAGTGCTAATGACTGAAAGGTGGCAAGTTGAAATCCCAGGACTGTTGTAGAACCATTGTTCGTCCCTTAATGACTGAACATACGCAGCTGTGTGGTTTGGAGCTAAAATGGTGGATTTGTCCTTGAGGAACGAGCCCTTTTAAAGGCAGCGCTGGTAAGATCATGCATTATTGAGAAGCCATTGCTGGGGGTGAGAGAGCTGACCGGCAGGATCCAGGGAGAGAAAAAGCTATAAAAGAAAACAACACACACACACACACACACATCTGGAAGGCTAAGCTGTTCACACAAAGATGGAGATTTCTGAATTCACCCAGAGAATTGAAGCTACATACTGGGATATTGTTCGTGTAAATGATTCCAATCTTATATATATATATATAATTTACACAAACAATATCCCTATATGTAGCTTCAATTCAACAGGAGAGTAAGCTAAAATCTAATCATATATCCATCCATCTTCTACCGCTTACTCCTTCTTCAGGGTCTTCAGGGGAACCTGGAGCCTATCCCAGGGAGCATCGGGCACAAGGCGGGGTACACCCTGGACAAGGTGCCAGTCCATCGCAGGGCACAATCACATACACACTCACACACCCATTCATACACTAGGGACACTTTAGACACACCAGTCAGCCGATCATGCATGTCTTTGGACTGGGGGAGGAAACCGGAGTACCCGGAGGAAACCCCCACAGCACAGGGAGAACATGCAATCTCCCTAGTTATATATATATATATATATATATATATATATATATATATATATATATATACATATACATATATATATATATATATATATATATATATATATATATATATATATATATATATACATACATACATACATATATATATATATATATATATATATATATATATATATATATATATATATATATATATATATATATGATTAGGGAGATTGCATATATATTGCATATATATATATATATATATATATATATATATATATATATATATATATATATATATATATATATGATGACACTTTAGCTTACTATCCTGCTGTTGAATTATTGAATTATTGCATTATCTCACCAGAACAGATTGCACTTACACCATCTTGCCTTACTGTGGCAGTATGGAGCAGATGTAAATTCCAGCCTTGACTAAAAATAGCGGCGTCAAAACAACGCAATTACAGCAACAATTTGCAAATTCAATGGACGCCATTGTTTCTGTCTGCTCTCGATATGATCCTTCACATCTTCCAGGGTATGCATGTCATGCCAATGGCTTAGCAAGAGCCGGAAAATCATTCACCTATTTAACTGATAGCGGTGTAGCCTCCGGAATAACTTGTATGCGTGCACCTGAACGGATATCCACGGATATCCATATGGACTGTATTCATTTCACTGTCGATAAATATGCACGTCTCGGCTCCACAGCCATCGCTTCATTTAGCTGGCAGGATTGGCTGGAGTAAGAGCCATCATGTCCTATTTCATGCTAGATGGAGGAGGAAAGGGTCCAGGTGTATCGCAAAATAGAACACAAAAAATGATATAGAACACAGAAAAAGACATAAAGCAAACAAGCTGCCAGGAGAACCTCTTTTTTTTTATGGGCAAATCAACAATAAACAAGTAAACATCTTCCTGGTTCTTCCATGTCCCACTATATTCAGCCTCCACATACAAAGCTTCCCAAATCTCCCCTAATTTACACACACACACAGAAAAACACACAACGCTCCTTCATGCATGATCTGGTACCTACCAAATCATGTTTTAATCAGTCAAGGCCAGAACTGACGCGTCACAAAAAAAAAAAGAGGTCCAGTGAAAATCTTCAGCATGTCAGAAGCGAGCCACAAAAGGGGTTTAGAAGCTTATTATAGCTGAGAATGTTCTTTTTTCTGCAGTCCCTATGGATTTGTCCACAAGAAAAGGGATGGAGACAGTGATTTGGAAGTGTGCAGCTCATTTATTTTAAAGCTGGTTTTAATCCACCACCCACTATACCATGCAGAATGTTGGGGGGATGGATGCTAAGCCCAGGGACTAGATCGTGATCATGAAACTGTTGAATGTTGGGACAGGACGTTCAGGTTTACCGAGGCATGGGCAATGAGATGTAGGTCTTTGGAAGAACATCCTTCAGTCCTTGCTGGGGGGTTGAGGTGGCAACAGAATGAGGTCTGTCCAAACTTCTCTATCCCACCCAAGCCACATATTCCAGATCCTCATGAGGGCTCTCTAGACATTGCCAAGCCAATGTAATAAAGATGAGATATAATCTTTCCAGCGGGTCCTGCATCTGCTCCGAGATCTCTGTCCAGCGGGACGTGATCTGATGGAGTCATGAGCTGAGGATAATGATCGGAAAAATGGTTCGGAATGAGGCTCCTCTGAAGGGTTTCAGCCAGTTAATGTGGTTCGTGGACTCTAGAAATCGATTATTGAAAATATGCATACTAAGGGGGTTTAGTAGAAAACCATTAACTCTAAACCTTATAGCAAAGTTTCAAGAGAAAGAGGACAAGCAAAATCCTTCATCAGCTGATAAATGAATTGGTAATAGCTGTTGTCAATGAATCCAGTGGTTTCCAAAGTTCAGAGCTTTTGACAAGCTTTTTGTTTATCACTTATTGTTTTCAAATAATGCTCGGTAAGACTTTGAAACGAGCCCTGACCCACATGACATAAAAATCCAAATTGGTGAACTCAATCAGGCAATGAACCAATGACAGGACAGGGACAGAATCCAGATGAGCACATGTTTGTTGACATGGGAACTGCAACACAAATGGGTCAAAGTCTGATAGCTGGTAATACCTTGTATTTTTTAGTATTATTTGTAAATTTTGGAATCAAAATGATATGTTCTGATTTTTTGACTAATACCTTTATGCTAGCAAAACGAGCACTTCCAGTTTCCACTGACGTGGGGTCTCATTACCGGCAGTTCAGCAGAGGTTACAGCACCTCATACGCCATCAGTCACAGCTAAACAAGTGCAAGGAGTCAAATTTAAGCACACGACACACAGCTGTAAGGCCTCTCCGTATCCCGGTGGGTGACTCACCACAAGGTGGTTCGCAATGCCGTTTGCAGATGAAGTGGGCAGAGACTCTTAAACTAAACCCTCTCACTGAGTCACCTCTGGAGATGTAACCTCTAGCAGAGTGAGCACCAATCCACTGAAACCCACACTCCTCAAAAACCCACTCGCACATCCCTATGACCCACCAGTCTGCACGTTTCTTTTCCACTATCCCTCCTTTCGAGTCTTAAATAAAAGCTCCCCCGGGGAATTAAATGCCTATTTGTGCTCGTATAAAAGCTCGCCTCAGACTGGGAGCACATCGCAGCACATGGAACAAAATAATCTGAATAAATAACACAAACAATTAAACAATGTAGGGCCTCATAAAAGTTACTGGATGTCTCTGTTGTCTACTTACACTTTTGTGTACATTTTCACAAGCTGCTTTTACACTTCCAGCAAATAAGAGATAGTAAAAACTGCATCTAAATGGCACTTGACGCTCGACACTAAAAGATTTTTTTTGGTATGTATCTTTCACCACAACATGTCATGCTGTTATAGTGAATAAATCAATGATGAGGTGTTGCGATGTGGCGTCACAGTTTTCTCTCTTTACCCCTACATTCCCCTGATACCACAGCAATTCGCCAATGATTACACTTTTTTATTCAAGAATGGCACGTTATACTTTTTATCCGTTGAGATTAGCATTTAATGTCCACAGAAACAAGTTATTTCCTGTTATCACGTACAACTACGAACAGTTGTTTCCTCACCAAGCTCATTCATTTGATGCCATGCGATTGTGGAATTCAGTGCTAACTTTTGCTAGCTAGTTTTTGTTTGAACGTTTGTTTTTAGATGTGCACCAAGCAACAGCAAGCAAGCAACAAGGTGAAAGTCCGACTCTTCATTTTTTTATCCCCAGCTTCCTTACGTCTATTGGCTCACGAGACTGAGGTTGAAATTCAGAAAGGTCAAACCTGGATAAAGTTGACACAAAGCGAACGTAAACACTGTTTGAAGTCCATGCGCCGATTTGACCTCCCGTCTCCTTTTGACCTTCAGTGATTTGGCAACTTGAAATTCCGACTTCAAATCGAACACGTTACAAGATTTCTGATTAGAACCCGTGAACACGATTAAACATTAGCTTCATGCTCGTAATTAGCTTCATGTTTGTAAACACTCCGGTGCTGAGGAGGCGAATAGCAGCTGCTTCTCTCTGATCTTTTCTAGGTCATGCAAGGCGAGGCAAAGCTGTGGGGGCGATTGATGTTTACGTCAGCGTACCCGTACACTAATTGTGATCTTTTTAAGACTCACAAATCCATATGTGGAGAGCATTACCTATCTGGTACTTGGCTTGTTTGTGAGTTGTATTTAGTGCACCAGTCTCAATCTTTATATGTCTAGATGGAATCAAACCAACGAGTATCTGGGAAGTGATTCTGACTTCAATATGAATGTCTTTATCTGTAAAGCTGACACCAAACATGCACTGTACTAGTATTTGGAAACATTATCCCTTCACTTCCATTTTTTTTTTCTTCTGTCGGACATGCCCTTTGTAGGAGGTGTGGCCTCTGAGCCTCTGTATTGCACTTCATCATATTGCAGCAAAACAGCTTGAGATTCATCTGATCCAATCATTCGATGGTTTGGGCAATATGACTATATAATATCACCACTGGGATAATTTGTCACTTTTATGTCACTTCTATTGACTCCATTGTTAGCGATATTTGGTACACTCTTTGCACATTTGAAAATGTAAAATATCTGATGTGCATCATTTGAAAAAATACGATGTACGCCCAATATATGATACAGTACCTACATACGCACCATTAGCATCTGTCACTGGCTTCTAAGATACCGCATGCTGATTTATTGTGATTCACGTAGAACACACTAATAGTGACAAAACATCATGCAGCTCTTGAGATGTGAAAACATCTGGTTAAATATGATTGGATATATATTGAACAAGATGTGAGAAATAAATTAAGTAATGAACAAACACCATCTGGCTTAACTGGCGTGAATCATGTCTAACTGGCCATATCACACATTCCAGATGAAAAGAAGAGAGTAATTAACTTCTTTTTTAAAAATAATCACAGTGCATCCATAATCAATGCTGTGTTCATATTCCGATGCAGAGCATGTTTTTGCTGAGAGTTATTGGTGAGAGGGTGGCGTAGCGAGCAGTATATATGTAGACACGCAGATAAGAGAGATTGTTCTCAGAACATCAAGTATCACAGTGTGATATATTGTAGAGACACTGATGTGGAACATTAACGTTACTCCTGAAATTCTCAGAATATCCAGAAAAACTGTCAGATTGAATGCTCTTGCAATTAAAAGTGCGTAGAACCTTAATGAATGTAAAATTTGTGGGGAAAACAACATCTCACTCATCACCCCTGCTTTTACCAGAGCTTATTCTTCTAAAGGTAAAGGTTCTATTTGTGACCTCCTTTGCCTGAATGACACATTCTTGTTGCAGTACCTTTAAAGGTTCTCCAACAGAAAGATATTCCAAATAATCTTTTAGTACCTTTAGACCTTTCTTTAGGTTTTTCCCCACAAATTTTCAACCAAATTTTCTCATTGCAAATACATTCACATTGAAAATCCCCATTATCTTGGTGACCCCAATCACACAATCGTTACCAATCAGGGAGGACTTTCTCCGATACACATAAAGGCAGTCCAGCCCATCTTTTATAACTGCTGCTCAAAAGGGTCTTGCAGGAGAGTGCTACAGCAGCTCAAGAACCATAGTTATGGCTTGATTGGGATTAAACTCTTCCATCTCTTGTTCACATTTGTGCTAGTTAAATTGGGAGCTCACTCATTCAAATTCAGTATCCTGGTCAGGTTCATGGTGCCAAGGGATGGCAGTCCATCACACGCACCAGACACTCATTTACACCTAGAGAAAGTTTATTGTAGACACTTCACCTTTTAGGTAGGTGGAAGGAAACCTGAGAAAAACCTTGATCTGGAGACTAACCTGGAATATACCCTGGATGAGACACTAATCCATCTCAGGGAACCAGGCACCATGTAGAGTAGCCAGTCTACCTACTGGTATGTTTTGGGAGGTGGGAAGTAACCGGAGAACCCGGCAGAAACCTATGCAGACACAGGGGGTACATGTAAAATGCTGAACAGCCAGTAACCCAAGCTCAGGACCAAACTGGGGACACAGGAGCACCTCCTCTACCCACTGCACTGAGAAACTAATTTACAATAAACACAAGCCAACTTACACAAAGAAATAGTTATATTTATACTAATTCCAGCTAACTTACTGATGAATTGGCTTTGACTTCCCTACTAACTCCAAATCTGATGCCTTTGGCATCATCTCGGGTCAAAACACAGATTCTGATTCAGAATTTTTAGCCTGATTTCTGGTTGGTCTTAAGATAAGGTGTCTTGATTGTAGACCTCATCTTACTCATTATTCTGGTACTAATTTACTAATATGTCAAGTCGTTGAATGAAGGTTGCATTCAGGATTTCTGAACCTTTGTGGGCCCTAATCGACATCACACCTGACCCTACCCTGCAACAGGTATTAAAATATTTATATTTTTAATAGTCTTATGGGTCCCTCACTCACGGTTCTCGTAGTGGCTTGGGCGCCTTAGGCGACCGCTCATACCACTGCTCATACTGATGGAAATGGCCCCATTCACTCATTCAAATGAAATCCCTCTAGATTGCCCTTGAATCTGCAAGATCAGGTCCGAACTGCCTGTAAATGAGAATTTGCATGAGATAACATGAAAAGTTGAAGGCTTTGCGTTACTTTAAATGGATTGGGGGTAGTGGTTTACTTTTCTCCTGACTCCATTACTAAGGAGTCTAATTGAAACAATTTCACTGGTTGGAATTTCTTCCAAATTTGTGATGGATCAGGTCAAATGTCCAGCACTAGTGAGTAGCTGATGCGTGATAACCATGATCACGCACAGAGGTCGACGACTCCTGACACTACAGTGCTCCATCATGTGCTCCGATCTCATTTTTCCCGCTCCTCAGTAACACTTCATCTTGGATTGGTTTTATTACTATGTTGTTTGCTCCCTTCCCCTCAACAGCTGTTTATTTCTTGCTGGAGAGATGGTAAAATTGAATGGAGCTGATAATAAGACAGTGAACAAAAAGCAATAAACCCAGAACAAATGTACCGGTGTCGGTTCCAAGAGTTCTACGCAACATCTGATGTCTATCTGGGGCTCGGATATACTGGATGGTCTCATCACAGTTGAATAACTGAATTGCAAATAATCGCAGATGCCAGAACGGCCTTGGCTGCCTCGTTGTCACTGAGTGGCGTTTGGACGAAAACTACCTATTCTTCTGCGATGAGTAAGAATTCATTCAGGAATTAATTAAGTGCCATCCAACATGCTTAAGGATGCGGCAACCAGAATATGAATATTTATCACAGATCAGAGGTATTAGAATTTGTCAAGGTCTAGTTACATAAACGTTCTACTTGCAATGGTCTGGATAGGAAACTAACATGACAGAACGGTGGCAAGTGTTACCTTTTAATTCGTAACCATTAACTATTTGTTTACAGCTACTGTATAAAAGAAGACAATTTGAAGACCTTAAGACTTCTGACCATCTTTTGTCCAATCCTGCGTGCTCCCAAAGTTATTTTTTATTGTACCCGCTCACAATATTTTATAACAAACTTAGTCGGTTCTATTTCGCAAAATATAAGCAAATGTTCTCCACTTGTCTGAATGGTTTACTCAGGGTTCTGTGGTTTCCTCCCACCCAGAAAACATGCCAGTAGGTGGACTGCCTGAACTGCAGCCGATTTTTTTTTCCTATAGGTTGATGACTTCTGCTATGAGTGCTCGCCCGTTGACGATCCCTGCCTGTTTGAAATCCCAATATTGGCTTTCCCCTAGTCAAAGTGAATACCCAAAGCTACTAGTGCTAACTATTCCACCCAAAAGTGGCCTCCATGCTAAAAAATAATAGTACTCCATTACCAATTCAGGGTATAAGTGGATTTGCACTGGAGTAGGGTAATTTGGAATGTAAGTGTGAGCTTGATTGCATGCATGGCCATTAAAATTATTGAGAGCGCTGCCAGCTCGAGTCACTTAAATATTGATTACATTTTTATTTCCACGCTCTTGGCAAAGGATCTCCATTCCACATGTATTGGCAGCACCATCTGAAAAGCCCTGCCGCAGAGCTGTAAACAATATTTTAAACAAGATTTTCGATGGCATTGTGAAATGCTCCATTTGCTTTATACGTAGGGTCCTGTGCTCAAAGCCCAAGACATTGAGTTAAGCAGTTTATCCAGTTGATTACATACCTAATGGCAGGAATATTGCTTACTATTCAGATCTCCAGTGTTTTCGGGAAAGAATCACCTTCACAATCGTTTGAGTGGTGCAACGAGAACCTGCCAGGATTAGAATCTAAGAAATAGGCCATGAAGAACGCATGCTCGGGCAACCATCAAGTACAGAGCGATGAGTAATATAAACGCTGGAACGTTCTGCACCGTATCCCTGGCCATCACAGCATGAAGGGAAGTTTGAGCTCCAGCGGAGAATTATGTTCAACTGCCTGTGGGCCATTTACTGTAAACAGTGACGCTGAAATGATTCACTCTGCTTTTCACTCAGTGGCAACCAACAGCAACAAATGTAGCATTGTGTTTGCTTTGATCAAACAAATCAGGTGCAATAGGAACATTCGTTCTTTCTGCTTTTCTCTCTTATTCGTAAAAGGAGTAAAAAAAAAAATTCAAACACCGACTGTAGTAAGCAGACACAGAATGTTTTTCTTCTGTTTTACTCTTTTTTTTCCTTTCCTTTGTTTTATTTATTATTATTATTATTATTTTTTTAAACATTTTTTCCTTTCATTCCCTTCTCTTTCTTAGGATTAGATTTACTAGTCCAAAATTTTCCAATTTAAAATTGAAGAAATGAATTACATGCAAATAAGTCGATCTACACCATTTCTAAACAGAAATTTTCTTCTTAGAAAAATTTAATTATGCAATTATTTACAGTTTTCTGCAGCTTTTTCCATTTTTTATTTCCTTCCTGCAAGAAATAATAATAATAAAAAAAAATGAGCAGGTGAAACACTGAAGTTATAGTTGATCAGTGAAATGGTTCCTGCAGCAATTGGACACTGAAAATGTTTTCATCAAAATCTCCCTGTGCATTTGTCACCAGTGTCCAGACGCCATTTAAGCCACTGCTTGTTCTAATTTAGGAATAACCGAGGCAGACAAAGGCCAAAGAGACCATCATTAGCTCTGTGTGTTTATATCCAAAGTGTTCAGAATGGCTTAATGAATTAGCATTAGCTGCTAGATTGGTTTCCATGCGTTGGCTGTTAAAAATGATGGCGGACGGATGCAGCATCATTAGCACAGACAGCTTTTGCAGAGAGGTCGCTCATTCTGCTAACTGACCTTGTTTGTGTGCGTGTGTGTGTGTGTGTGTGTGTGTGTGTGTGTGTGTGTGGGGAGAGTGGGAGGGGGCAGAGTTGCCATTTGGGACACGGACACACGGCCAACTCAGGGCTAACAAGCTAAAACATGTTAGTTCTGTGCCGTGTAGTTTTAAATGGGTTTGTGTTTTTTAAATGGATTTGTAAAAGTAATGATGGTGTTGCTAGCGAACAAAAGCTGTATTTTATACCCGAGTGCAATATAATTTTTCCTGGAATCTTAAAAGAAAACTTTGTTTCTTGGCCTGACTGATTAACAGTGTGCTATCCAGGCTAAAACAACGAATTTCAACCATAAGCCACTGGAACAAACACACAAAATTATCTCTTTTTTTTTCCTTTAGCAAGTAAAACCCAGTAAGCTAGTAATCATTGCTGCAATGGAGTTATGGAGCTAAATTCTAATGACACAGTTAGCTTACAGATGATAAATACCACTGGAGCATACTACATGCGTAGTGTTCCCATGACAACAGAAATGATTCTGTACATCGTAGATAAGCTGTCTGCATTACACGTTCCCTTTGTTTGCAGAAACGTATTAGATTTCACTCTGATAATTTGTGTAAAACAAGATCTTGGTGGTTTTCAAACTAGCAAAAACAGCTGCAGACTTGGCAACCCGCGTTCGGATATAAAACAAATGGAGATCCGGACAGGAATCGAGCGTGGTTCGTTTTTAAGCGGCGTATAAGCTTTCTCACTGTTCATTTTATGTCGTGTTATTAAACTCCTAACGTTATATCAGATTTTACAATGAGGAGCCAGGAGCAGTGTTTAAAATGCAACAGCACTGACTCGCTCCTGTCGGGCTGTAAATACCACCAAGGCGAGCAACCGACTCAGTAATAACTTTCTCTCTGCAAACCCACAATGTGGTTATTAATATTTACAACCGAAGTCGAAATCCCTCTCCAACTGGTCCGATGCTCAGGCTGAAGGATCGGCGTTGTTGCCTGTTACTAGTGTGCAAGTGTGTATTATTCATGCCTCCTGATGAAAACAAATCTTCTGTTTATCCTGCACGCCGGATTAACGGATTTAGCACCAGGGTGGCTCAAGCATGTGCTCTGCAGTGCTTTGCATAAGTATTCACCCCCCTTTGACTCCTCATTTTGTCCTGTTGCAACCTGAAATTTAAATAGACTAGCGCAACAAAGAACAATGAAAAAAAAACTTTAAAAAAACCCAAAAAAACAAACAGAAGCAGACATTTAGGATTTTGTTTGCATAAATATTCACCCCCAGGCTTAATACTACTTGGTAGAACCAGGGCTGTAACCAGAATCAAAACTTTGGTGAGGTCCACATTGCAGAAATGTGTCATAATACCTGAATATGAATCTCCATCGTGTTCTCAACTTTTCACTCTAGGGTAAATAAATAAATAAAATCACAATATCGCTCAGGATTTTTTTTTCTTCCAGAAGCTTGCCTTCATATTTCTTAAAAATTACAGTCAATTGACTTCATATTTTAAAAAAAAAGAAAAAAAAAAAGCACATAGTATAAGAGTTACTTTGCACGAATATACCATTTATTTGGTTTGTGTGTTGAAAATGCGCTTTTTATCGGCCTCAAAATTAAAGTCATCCTATTATTATTGATTACAGAACATTTTCTTTATTTCGTTTTGGATATTTAAAAAAAAAAAAAATTGTTCACAGTGAACTGATTTCATATTAACAATAAAACAGATCGTTTTGCCATTAACAAATGGTCTATTTTATATAGTTATTGTAAGCGAGATGTTCATTGTTTTGTATATTATAGTCTGTTTATATTAAAAAATGAGTATGAACAAACTTTACAAAAAAAAAAAAAAAGAACGTGTAGTTACGTGTAGTAACTGATAAGAAATCGTCCACATTTTTAACTAAAACAGACAAGTGGCAGCTTCAGTCGAGTAACTGGAAATGAAATGAAACGAAATGATGTTTTGATGAGAAACTTAATATTTTTATGTAAACTATACATTCTCTTAAGTATAGTTAGGTAATATAGAACTGACTTTGTCTACATTTACTGCTACAAGTCTTCGCAGATGTGTCTGTCAGCTTTGCACATCTGGATCATGAATTAAAAAAATATATATATTTATTTCTCTGACAGATTGGATGGACAGATTCGTGAACATTCCTATCACAGATTCTCAATCGGATTGAAGTTTGGGATTTGACTGGGCTGATCAGGTTCTTAATAAGCACCAGCAGAGACAAGTGTTCTATGCATATGAAAGAGATTTTTTTGTAATGCTGCCATACAAACAACAAGGGTGATATAACATTAATGACACTTATAACACACCTTGGACATTGTAAAAATGTTTTAAAAGCCTTTTTTTTTTTTTTTTTAAATAAATGCGTCATAGTATCTTTGAACACAACACACTTTCTGGGAACCTGAGCCTCGTATGTTTAACGAAGACTCCCCGAACTTCACACTGGAGTACATGAATCCCCCACCAGATTTCATGAATAAACCAGATTCATGAAGGCCACATCCACTTCTCTCATCCACAGTGACACTTGTCAAATAGCAGACATTACGGTATGAAGACAAATCCATGTCCCACATATTGCCATGGTTTTCATCAGCAAATAATCCACTGTGTACCCCCAGAAATGGTAAATACGTTAGCCTAGGACTGGAGAAAGAGAATTTTTGTATGTGTTTAGCTAGCATGGTGTTATTAATTCTACATGGCGTCTACATTGTCACGGCATTACTCTGCCTCTCTGTACCTTATCAGTGTTTGTAAAGCTTGTTGAGTTTACTCAGCTGGATGCTTCTTTGTGCACAAAGCTAAGTCGCAGAACAAAAGCAAAAAAAAAAAACAAAGAAAAAAAGTCATAGAGTAGATTAGGAAACGCCGGTTGTAATGCCGTGTCATGTTTACTGGCATGTCATAAATCAAAAACCAGCAATATTCAGCACATAAAATAGCAGAAGCGCTGAGTTCTCGGATTTTGTCTACTTATGAGGAAATTTATGCTCGCAAAGTGTCCAAGATGGCAATCCTTGACTTAATTAATCCAAGCTGACTCAAAAGGTCATGTCCAGTTCATGACTTTACGTATCTCTTCTGTAGTGCTAGCTGCTAAGCATTGGTTGTCCCATTGGCCCAAGCGATCCGCGTAGATTATTTACAGCTATATGACTGTAATTCAGCCAGAAAACTACTACACCTAATGAGATTATGCGAGTGGAAAGACAGGCAGCGGTCAATCTTGATGAGTGTCAGAGAGTTGATGTGTCAGATCCTCTCAGCGTTAGATTGGGTTGTCACCAGGCCTTCACTTGATGAGTGAGTGGATGGGTGCGTGTCAATCACTTCCACCCCCGAGACAATAAAATGAGTTGATGATGATCTCACCTCTGAATGTATAATCCAGAGGGGCATCGCTGTCATCCCCTGTCATGTGTTTGCACATAGATGGATTCCTCTGATCATTCATAATGAAATGTTGCAATGAGTGGGCAGACACTCTGGGCAAGGGGGTAAATTATGAAATGAAATTTGGAGAAGAAAAAAAAAAAAGCATGCTATGCTAGCTTTGGCCACGAACGAAATGAAGTTGTTAAGAATTATTAGGTAGTCTATGTCGGAGTTTTGTCATATAGGGTTCAGATACATTATGAAGCCTTTTATGCATTTTATCTTTCAAGCAAACAGGTGTAACTTCACCACTTTAGCTTCTAAACGCACGTCTCTGTGCTCGCATTGGATTCTGCCTCCGTTACTAAGTTGCTTTAGAGAAAATGACCAAACGATCTGCTTACTCTAAATATGCAAATCGTACAGACGTCAGTTCCAGCAGAATGGGAATAGTTAACCTCGCTGCTTTTAAGACAAAGCGACATTATTCAGTCAGGTTGAATTAGCAAAAGGTCAGAAGCACCGACATGTCTTCCAGTGACATTTTCATCAGTTTCATCAAATGAGTGATGAACGTAACCGAGAGCAGAGACAGTAAACATCACTTATTCACTTCTTAGATCTAACGGCCTTCCTACGGAAGCCCTAAGAGGCCACACGTGATTATCTGTCTCCTTCTGTGTTTTCTCGTGATCTCAAAATAAAAGGTTTTGTTGTTGTTTATAATGTAATTTTATCTTGAGAAAATCATGCACCTTGTGAATGAGAATGGTGTCGCATGAACGGCGTCCCGGGCCCTCAAATTCGACTGGCGATGAATCTGATTACACGTTCAGGGTCGCTATAATGTCTCCGGACAATATAGCATTTATAGATTATAAGCAGTATAGAATGTAGACCTGACAACCTCCTTCTCAAGGGACGTACACTAATGTGAAAGATGTCAGTCACTGACAGATACAGAGCTAATTTCAACTGAGTGAGTCCCTGATCAAAGTTAAAAATTAATTTATATATTTTTTTATATATATATATATATATATATATATATATATATATATATATATATATATATATATATAATTTATTAATGTTTAATTAATGTTACCACAAAGAGAATTGACTTTTCTTTTTCCCCTTTGGATAGGATTGATTTTATTATATTTACAAGTTATACTTCATCATATTTATTATTTTGACAATGTAAGTGTTTTTTGTGAAACAAAAATAATCCTAATATTTTTGAAGAAAAATCTGCATCGGCTGATATAAAAGCTTTCAGTATTAGTATCAGAAAAGAAAAAATGCCATCTCTAATAACTACTGTAATGTTTTTTAGCCACACTTTACACACACACACACTTTACACACACACACACACACACACACAATGGACATGTTCCACCTTTAAAACGCATCAGTCTGTCCCTGTGGGTGGACAAGTGTTTACACACACTGTCACTGGGACACCAAACTGGTTGTTAATGATCTCGATCCCCTGAAGAAAGAAAGACTTTCCAAATGACTTTAACCTTCAACCTAGTGGCAATCTATCGGCTACAGTTTTGTACATTTGCACGGTTGATGCAGTATAACCTTCATACGAGTCTCTCATTTAACCCATAATCTATATTGTGTATAATATATAATCTCTACCGTTTTGTACATTTAGTTGTTGAGTTGGAATTTCCCACGTGGGATTAATAAAGTATCATCTTATCTTTAGCGTGGCCAATAGAGAGCTATGCTAAACCCAGCGAGAGTGTGAGACACCATCAAGTGGCTTTTGTCCTGACACTTAGACGGTGTGTTGCCATGACTACCTGCCGTGTAAAAGCGCCACAAATCGCACAAAGTGTCCAGATTGTTATTTGAACCAAATTGGTGATATAGCCATGATATTTACAGTAGTGTAAGGGCACAGAGCGCGAGAGCATGCAGAATGGAAATGCGAGTCCATTAATCATCCCGTAACGATGCAGTACTTTAATCTGTATTCTCTCTCTTCACTAAATCATACGAAGCTGTTAGGGGACAAAGCACACCAGGCCAACGTGTTGTCATTTATTATTAAAGCTCATTCAGTCACAGTGATTCATGTGCATATGTATACCTCGGTAAATTGCATGATGCATTACGGACATGAGGATAAATACAATATCAGGGCAAGCAGTAATCTGCTTTAGGTCTGTATTAATGTGGGATCATTTGGACTATTATTTCATTCTCTAGTGTACGTATATGGCAACATACCATTTATCTGGCTTTGTTGAGCAGTTAAGGAAAACCTATTCACTGATTGGATGCATTTTAGTGTTTTAGTTGGATGAAAATACATAACATTTGAATTGAAGTTTTTTCCTATTTTCCACATCCCCACACCCACAAAGTCTCACACAGCTAAATGCCCCCACACCCACAAAACCCATTGAATAAATGCCCCACACCCACAAAACCCACTGAATAAATGCCCCACACCCATAAAACCCATTGAATAAATGCCCCCACACCCATAAAACCCATTGAATAAATTCCCCACACCCACAAAACCCATTGAATAAATGCCCCACACTCACAAAACCAATTGAATAAATGTCCCCAGACCCACAAAACCATTGAATAAATGCCCCAGACCCACAAAACCATTGAATAAATGTCCCCAGACCCACAAAACCATTGAATAAATGCCCCACACCCACAAAACGCATTGAATAAATTCCCCCAGACCCACAAAACCATTGAATAAATGCCCCAGACCCACAAAACCATTGAATAAATGCCCCACACCAACAAAACCATTGAATAAATGCCCCACACCCACAAAACCCATTGAATAAATGCCCCACACCCACAAAACCCACTGAATAAATGCCCCACACCCATAAAACCCATTGAATAAATGTCCCCAGACCCACAAAACCCATTAAATAAATTCCCCCAGACCCACAAAACCCATTGAATAAATGCCCCCAGACCCACAAAACCCATTAAATAAATTCCCCCAGACCCACAAAACCACTGAATAAATTCCCCCAGACCCACAAAACCATTGAATAAATGCCCCAGACCCACAAAACCATTGAATAAATTCCCCCAGACCCACAAAACCATTGAATAAATGCCCCAGACCCACAAAACCATTGAATAAATTCCCCCAGACCCACAAAACCACTGAATAAATGCCCCAGACCCACAAAACCATTGAATAAATTCCCCCAGACCCACAAAACAATTGAATAAATTCCCCCAGACCCACAAAACCATTGAATAAATGCCCCACACCCACAAAACCCATTGAATAAATTCCCCCAGACCCACAAAACCATTGAATAAATGCCCCACACACAAAACCATTGAATAAATGCCCCACACCCACAAAACCAATTGAATAAATGCCTCCAGACCCACAAAACCATTGAATAAATGTCCCCAGACCCACAAAACCATTGAATAAATGCCCCAGACCCACAAAACCCACTGAATAAATGCCCCACACCCACAAAACCCACTGAATAAATGCCCCACACCCATAAAGCCCATTGAATAAATGTCCCCAGACCCACAAAACCCATTAAATAAATTCCCCCAGACCCACAAAACCATTGAATAAATTCCCCCAGACCCACAAAACCATTGAATAAATGCCCCAGACCCACAAAACCATTGAATAAATTCCCCCAGACCCACAAAACCATTGAATAAATGCCCCAGACCCACAAAACCATTGAATAAATTCCCCCAGACCCACAAAACAATTGAATAAATTCCCCCAGACCCACAAAACCATTGAATAAATGCCCCACACCCACAAAACCCATTGAATAAATTCCCCCAGACCCACAAAACCATTGAATAAATGCCCCACACCCACAAAACCAATTGAATAAATGCCTCCAGACCCACAAAACCATTGAATAAATGTCCCCAAGACCCACAAAACCATTGAATAAATGCCCCAGACCCACAAAACCCACTGAATAAATGCCCCACACCCACAAAACCCACTGAATAAATGCCCCACACCCATAAAGCCCACTGAATAAATGTCCCCAGACCCACAAAACCCATTAAATAAATTCCCCCAGACCCACAAAACCATTGAATAAATTCCCCCAGACCCACAAAACCATTGAATAAATGCCCCACACCCACAAAACCCATTGAATAAATTCCCCCAGACCCACAAAACCATTGAATAAATGCCCCACACACACAAAACCATTGAATAAATGCCCCACACCCACAAAACCAATTGAATAAATGCCTCCAGACCCACAAAACCCATTAAATAAATTCCCCCAGACCCACAAAACCATTGAATAAATGCCCCACACACACAAAACCATTGAATAAATGCCCCACACCCACAAAACCAATTGAATAAATGCCTCCAGACCCACAAAACCATTGAATAAATGTCCCCAGACCCACAAAACCATTGAATAAATGCCTCCAGACCCACAAAACCATTGAATAAATGCCCCAGACCCACAAAACCATTGAATAAATTCCCCCAGACCCACAAAACCATTGAATAAATTCCCCCAGACCCACAAAACCATTGAATAAATGCCCCACACCCACAAAACCCATTGAATAAATTCTCCCCCACACACAAAACCATTGAATAAATGCCCCAGACCCACAAAACCAATTGAATAAATGCCTCCAGACCCACAAAAGCATTGAATAAATGTCCCCAGACCCACAAAACCATTGAATAAATGTCCCCAGACCCACAAAACCATTGAATAAATGCCCCACACCCACAAAACCCATTGAATAAATGCCCCACACCCGCAAAACCAATTGAATAAATGCCTCCAGACCCACAAAACCCATTGAATAAATTCCCCCAGACCCACAAAACCATTGAATAAATGCCCCACACCCACAAAACCCATTGAATAAATGCCCCACACCCACAAAACCCATTGAATAAATGCCCCACACCCACAAAACCCATTGAATAAATGCCCCACACCCACAAAACCCATTGAATAAATGCCCCCAGACCCACAAAACCCATTAAATAAATTCCCCCAGACCCACAAAACCCACTGAATAAATGCCTCCACTGAATAAATGCCCCCAGACCCACAAAACCTATTGAATAAATGCCCCCACACCCACAAAACCCATTGAACAAATTCCCCCAGACCCACAAAACCATTGAATAAATGCCCCCACTGAATAAATTCCCCCAGACCCACAAAACCATTTAATAAATTCCCCCAGACCCACAAAACCCATTGATTGAACCCATATGTATTTATATATAATTTTACATGCAAAATCTACCCAGTGAAGTTGCTTGATCTTTTTAAATTTTGTAAAACATTTTTCTGGGGTTTGTGAGGAGATTGTCTTTCCTTTGTCTTGTCTCGCCTTTACCGTAAATATTTCTACTACATCTCTCATATTTCATCTTTTACAAGGAATAAATATATAATGCTGTAGCGATATATAAAAGATTTCTGCTCATGTTATTCCTCTCATTACCTCTGTCGCCATCTCTGTCACCATCTGTCACCATCCCTGTTTTCTTTAAACAATCCCTCCTGGTTTATTAAGACTTCTGGTTAATTTCTCACCAGCATTAATGTTCCACGGCCCAGAATCAGAATCTCATTAAGGGGTCAGACGCATGAGAATGAGTCACCGAGTCATGCAGCCATAAAAACATATCACTACTGTAGCCTATTCACTAGTCTGCTAATAGGCATTCGGAGTCTCAGTAAGGCAGATTTTTTTCTCTTGTAAGTACTCTAACTACTCATGCATCATGGGAATGAAGAGCGCCATCAAGACTGCAGCTTGGTAACAGTAGACAGACAGACAGACGAATGGACTGATAGATACAGTATAAACTGATAGTAAATAAGTCCTGAGAGTGGATTGTATACATTCCAGATGATATGGGAATTTTCTTCAAATGTCTGACGTTTCATAAGAACTCGAGCCCTAAGAAGAAAACACTAAGAAGAAAACTAAGGACACTAAGAAGAGGAAAGCTTTCATTAAAAACAGACAGACAGACAAACAAATCAATAAATCCATCAATCAATAATTTTCAGTCCTAGACTTGATCATTGTTTCGGGAGAGAACAAAGTAATTTTGGGGGCAGAAATGCAAAATAAATAAATAAAATAGTTGAAGGAAAATGGATCCTAATATATGGATCCTAAGTATCGCTCCAACATCAACAATGAATTGTTTTGTTTTGTTTTTTAAAAAAAAAAAAAAAAAAAAAAAAAAAAGATTTAGTTACAATTTTTCAAACCTTCTTAAAAAATAAATCCCCAAAATTGTTTTCTTTCCTTTTCCCCCCTCCACACCAAATAATTGGGAGCTCTAACTGGGACCTCTAGATAATAGTTTGAGAAAATTTCCTGAACATTTTTTAATTCTTAGAACCCTACAGGAAACCATCCAAGTCATGCTAAGCTCCGAGGCTGGTGAGCGGCCTGCGGAATATAGATTTTTTTCTTAAACACATCAAATTGACACCAAACACCAAGTCAATCAAGTTGGAGTTAGGGGCAGGGTTACCGTGTGTGAATCTTCTAAAAAAATCCGAGTTCATATGAAATAAAACAAAATTCAACCTGCATTTCGACTTGATACACGATTCTCCAGAAATCAGGGTGTGTCGGAAACATTCGAACAACGTTTCATCGCCTTTAATGCGTCGGTAGGAGGAACGGCGTGATTATCGAGCTGTCGTTCTACCGCCACAGAAAACCGGACGCTTGATGTTAACAAGTGATCGGCTCATTAACCTTTGCGGGTCTTGTTTAGATATTTTCAAGCCCCCTTTTACACATGGCTCACTAACCCGGCATTGTTGTAGATTAATTAGAGGGCGACTGGTTAATTCCCGCAAGTAAACTACGGGGAAGGTTTCAAATTAATTTTACAAGCCTGGCAACTGTAATTCCCCGGTGTGACGGCAGGGAGGGATGATGGAGAGAGGGAGAGAGAGAGAGAGAGAGAGGAGAAAGCAATAAAAGCATCAGAGGCTTCTGAGAGATCTTTCCACGCACACATCAAATACCATCTTATATGACCTATACACATACATTTATAGACCAGGGCAATACACTTCCTTTATATGTGCCAGGAAAATTACAGCAGCTGTAGTCATACAGTCAATATATATATATATATATATATATATATATATATATATATATATATATATATATAATCCATTTATTGTTACTATTTATAGTAACACAAAACAAGTCCTTTACTACCATTACTATGTATACAATTAAAAGTAACTCTAAACCTTGTTCTACAAGCTTAAATTGTAGTATATGGATGGATATATTTGGATACCATCTGATATTACATTATTTGATTAATCAATATAATATCCGGATAGTCTGAGTCTCCTTCTCCATTTTTATCAGTCTCCTTATCTCTCTCTCTCTCACACACACACATACAGATCCTGCAGAGGTCGCTCAGTGAAAGGGCTGTTATCGTCATTTAAGGGCAAATGGAGTCCATCAATAAGATTGCACAGCGGGAGACGGGTGATGATAGGCCAATAGGTAAGATTCTTGCCTCTTCAACCAAACCTCACTCCATCCACCCACCGTGAATCCCTCGCTCTCTCCCTCCATCACGCACGTGCACACAGCTGGAGCCCGTATTGGCATTCGTGAGGGTCCAAAACCAAGTCCGCCATGAAGAAGAAACGTTTCATTATACTTATCCTAATGCATACTCAGTTTCTTTGGGGAATCCAGACATAAAATTGAACTCTATCATTTTAAATTTTAACATGTCCAAATGTATTTTCTTTCCTTCTTTTTTTTTTTTTTAAAAAAAAAAATTGTTTTTATCTAACATGACTTCATTTTATTGTTCTATTTTGCTGAGGACAGATATCACATCCGAATCGGATCATTTTACACAACTCAGCTTTAACTTTACTCACAAAAGGAGTAGGTTGTGTGCTAATACATTATTAATTAACACAATTATTAACTTATCACCTAATACAATATTATGCATTACTAATCAGTTAAGTACTAAACCTAGCCTTCATTATCTATATTATTATTAATTAAATAATAATAATAATCAACAAGCAAAACTAGCATGTTCTGTTAATTAAGCATGTTAATGTTTGTAAATAACGTAAAATAACTCTTTGTATTAAAATGTACTTTTAGAAATCGACTAGGAAACACTGAGAATGTGTTTCTCAGTGTTCTTAGTGTTTCCTCTCATTATAACAAAAGTTAGCATAGTCCCATAGATTCAATATTAACATTAAGAATATATGTACTATGTTTAAATGTTCATAATATATTCAAGTATGAAAAAAAAAAATTGTGAAAAATATCCCCAAATCTGAAAATACAAAAATCACAATTTTAATCTCACAATACGTAGCCTTAACTACTAACACAATGGCATCATGGACCGCAGAGTAAATAAGTAAATTTATAAACATGTAGTTGTTTATACTCATTTTTTCCTGCTGCTCCACCCACAGACTTGATGGGAACCGATATGTACGCTTAAACCTGCCTGCAGAAAAAGTCACAAACCTCTTAACACCCTCATCTACATCATCGTCATCATCATCTCATGTTTTCAGATCACACTTTGCTAAATTTGACGTGATGTAATAGTCAGAGGTATGATTTTACCAAAACAGCATAGTTAAAGATTTTTGAACTCTTCGGTATCCACACTATCTACATTTGGACACGTTATTTTTATTAGCAGTCTGTTTTACTGCACTGACTCATTGCGCCGAGTTATTACAGCTCATATAACAATAAAAACAACACTACAAGATGGAGAGGAGGAGTTTCACGTACATGTGCTTGACCGTCTGTGAATCACATCCCGTCGCATCGTTCCTTCAGACGCTTCTTGGCGTACCTCCATGCTCCAACGGCATCATGTTCTTCATCACGCCTCAACCTAAACGCGATGAGCCTGTATTTCTCTTCCCCGCAACATTTCATCCGCTACAAAAACCTCACACTGTTTTGGTTTTTTTTTTCCGTTTCTGTTAAGTTAACAGCTAAGAGTCTGTTTGTCTGCACTGAGTGGAGAAAGATGGAGCGAGCACTGGAGTTTCTCAGGCTTGAAAGGTCACGCTGATTGATCAGGGTGATGTTCAGCCTCGGAAATTTCATCCCGGGCAGCGAACACGTCGGTTTGTCCTCGTGCGATGTCCAAATGACCCCATCGCTGTGTTTCGACCGTCCGTGTTTCCTCGTTACTCAGAAAAGTGATGTGGGGGGCATTTACTTTTGTTCACATGGCTTGGGTCGAAGCAGTACTGCAATTCATCCATCTAAATCATGTTTCTCCTATGAAAAAACCGTGTTCAGTCCCTTCAGTACAGCTCCAGATGCTTGTAGACTCTATGATGAGGTGTAATAATGTTCCGGAGGCTTGAGTGAGCCCAACACCTTACTAGGACTAGCCAAGACCTTAAAGGGGTCGGAACCAAGTCAAGATCAAGTCCAAATGAAGCGAGACAGAGTCAAGATGGAGACCGGAAACCATCAAATCCTTTCTCGTTGGATTACTAGAATTACTTCTTGTTAAATATTGCGAATGTGAAAAGAAAAGACAACACCAACATTATTTGTACAAATTCTCCATTAAGACTAATGCCTCAGACTGAGGCAGGTCCACGTACAAATCCTAATAAATCTGAGACAAGTCTGTCTCAATACAGCAAACATCTTCAGTCTGGTCTCAAGTTCTACATCCCTGCCTTTAAAGGACGTCGTCATTACAATAAACTAACCTAAACATTCGATTGTACCATTTATTTCAGACCATGGGGGTCAAACGAGCAGCATTAAACCCAACGGAGGGGTTTCCTGTGAGACCGGAAACCATGAAGAGCACATTGAGTTGTTTCATTAAACGACCAACTACATTAAACTGCTGTTTGGCATAAGACATACTTAGAATAAATAAATAAATAAATAAATAAATAAATAAAAGAACGATTCATGGTTTTTCCGTTTGTACCTTTATGGGAAGCCTTAAAGTTTTTTTCCCAGTCGGTAAATGAGATCTTTTAGCTGTACTCGTGTTCGACGCACATAAATCGAAGACGGCTTTGGTTGAACGCACGTCGTGACTGCGTCACATGACACGTCTTGGCCCAAATCTGCAGAAAAACTGCGGTACTTTTGAACAGATGCAAGCTCTTGTGAATATTGCAGCGTTTCGTGGATTTTTGCGTTCATTTCTGCGATCACTACATCCTGGACGGACTGAAGAACCACAGAGGAACCACCATTGTTTTTTTCTAAGAGGGTACAACCCTACACCAGTGCTTACTAAGATAAGGATAAGGAATATACAATCATGTTTCCCGCTCAGATATATCACGCGAAGTCGGCTCAAAGTTTTCACTTACCTGTGTGCGCGCCAGAGGAAAGTTTCATCAGGAAACGGCCACACAGCATAGAGAGAGAGAGAGAGAGAGCGAGAGAGAGAGAGAGAAGTAATTTAGATGCACAGTAATAACCGAATTCTATTACTGAAAAGCTTTCTTAGCACTGCTCACACGACGAGTGCTCCTCAAAGTGCTATTTAGGAGAATTGCAGAAACGAAAGGGAACATGTCAGTCTAAATATTTAAAAGGTGGTCCTGTATGCACAGTTTTAGACAACTGATAATGAGTGATGAAGCTCTTGATTCGTCATGAAAAGCCAGCGCTGAGCATGTGGCTGTACGGATACATAACGACATGTAAATATGTCTGAGCCATCTCCATAGAAACAGGACGGTTCTTACCGAGATACTGGCGTGAAATTGTTATTCACAGCCATAACATGAAGCGATATCATTTCCCCCCCCCCCCTCGGGCTCCATCTCCTGGAGTATGACACTTCTAAGTGCATGCGAATTATATGACTCGACTTTGACCTTTAACCGAGTTTACACGCCATCTGAGGAAAACGTACGTGTTACACACGAGAGCGCTTGAGATGAAAGCATGGCAGGGTCCAAATGACTGAGCTAGCTGAATAATTCATTCAAGTTTGTATAATTTACAGTAAGTATTGAACGAGTCGTATTTGTGTGTAATATAGTGGAATGACACGGGGAAAAAAGTATTGAACACGCCAAGTGAAACGTACTTAATATGTAGTGGAGAAGCCTTTGTTTGTAATGACGGCTTCAAGACGCTTCCTGTATGAAGAAATTAACGGGCCGCGGTATTCCAGCGTGATTCTGGACCGTTCTAAACATATCGTCTTTAAATCGTATTCAGTTGGATTCGAGTCAGGTGATTGACTGGGCCATTCTAACGCCTTGATTATTTTTCTCTGAAACCAACTGAGAGTTTCCTTTGCCGTACGCTTTGGATCGTTGTCCTGCTGGAAGCTCCGCCCACGTCTCATCATCATCATCATCATCCTAATGGATGGCAACAGCTTCTTTGCAGCTGTTTGTTTTTACCCATCGTGAGAGGTTTCTTGTGCGACACCTTGGTAGCGAAAAGCCTTTATATAGACCATCAATTTACTAACCCAGCTGATATTAATTTGCACAGATAGGGGATATAATTACTTACGGATTTCAGCTGGTTCCTCACCCTACTTTACCTCGGAGAACTGCTTTTATCTTGGCGTCCTCGATACTTTTTTACCCCCCGTGTCATTCCACTTTATTACACACAACTTTATTTATGGACGTCAATGTTGTGAATTCTTTATACGTGCAGATTTTTTGAGTTAATACTGATGTCTGGTAAAAATTTCATGTGAATAACCTCATTAGAAATATATTTACTGAAAGAAACGTTGACGCGTTTAATACTTATTTCCGCCGCTGTATGAATATATTTTAGCCTGCTACCGGAAGCAAAAGTTTGTACATATTTCTCTCTGTTTTGGTTAGTATGAACTGAAGAAAAAACCCTGTGTGTTAGGTTGTTGGTTTTTATCAGGTACCCGAGTTGGCTTTTATCCAGCCCATGATCAATGACTAAGCGTACTCGCTGCAGGAAAACACACACTAATTGAGGACTGGGAAGGGATCCAGGCAAAGAAATGTGCACAGTCGCGAGATATTCCCTGCTATAATTTATGTTTGGTTGATGACGGACTTGGGGGAAGCTGTGTGCGAGCCTTGGTGCGTTTCTATCGCCAAACAGAGGCTCATTTGAACCAGTGTTTCACCCATTTGCTTTATCATCATTAATCAGCGCAGATATTCCGCTCATGGCCGCGTATTCCTCCTTCCCATTACGCCTAATTCAATCTCTTTCATTTCGAAATGATATTTACAGAGAGAATACGAGCGCAAAGAGCGAACGCAATCAGCTCCCTAATGCCGCGATATAAGCGGTTCATATTATACACGGCGACGTCGCAATTTTTCATTCGCTCTGATCGTTACTTCCGTCAGCGTTCTCTCACAAGCATTCGCGAATTTGCCTCGATTTAAACATCTCACATTGTTAGATAGTGGGGTTTTTTTGGTTTTTTTTTTGGGTTTGTTTTTCAAATTATATTTTCCAAACAAGATTAGATCATTTGTTTAGAAAGATCGCATCAAAGTTTATAAAGCGAAGACAGGATTGAACTTCGATTTTTACAAATCAGCCACAAATGAACACCATTTCAATTTGTTATTAAAGAAGCTTCGACTCTTGAGAAATCAGTATATGACATTTGGAAGAGTTATGTTATAAAAAAAAAAAGAAAGAAAAAAGATACCTTAAAAATATATTTTTTAAAAATACCTTAGAGCAACTTCCCCCCCCCCCCCCCAGATCTGTATCAATTAAAAGTATGAAGAAAACAGCAGGCCAGAGGTTTCTAATCATTTTCAGAAATGTCCTCAATTCATGTTGTGTGAAAAGATTGTACGTCACTGAATTGGTTGCCAGATTTAATTGGAGAATTGCAGATTCGTCCGGATCTAATGCAAAATCTGTAGCAATTAGATCATTTCTATAGTTTCATACAAAGAATGTCACCCCGCTCTCTAAACTTCAACATAGAACCTTTAAGGGTTCCTGTAGATAGATACACCAAAAAAAAAAAAAGAGAGAGAGAGAAGAAAAAAAAGCCATGCTAAGCGTACTGAACCAAACAGTTTTTTGCCTTGTAGCTACACTACCACCATGCCAAGAGCAATATTCCTTTTCCACTGCATTAAATCAACACTTTATGGCAACATATAATTCGACAGATGCTTTATCTTAAACGTTATATCTATCTTTTTCTACGAGTTGGCACATTCTTACAAATAGTAAAGCACAATAAATCTGGAACCTTCCCTCCAAATAACCTCTGGACAGCTTTTTCTCTCGTTCTCTTAGTGAATTATACACTTAATGGCCAAAGGGTATGTGCATACCTGACTAACCCATATGTGCTTGTCATCGCATCCCATTCAAAAGCCATAGGCATTAATATGGAGTTGGTCCCTGCTTTGCTGCTATAACCACCTCCATTCTTCTACAAATGCTTTTGTAGAATGTGGCTGTGGGGAGTTGTGCTGAGTCAGATTCCACACGGGCATTATTGAGGTCGGGTACCGATGTAGAGTGCAGTCAGGGTTCGAATTCATCCTAAATGTGTTTCAATGCGGTTGCAGTCAGAGCTCTGGCCTCTCAAAGGCTTTAACACCAACCTTGGTTAACCATGTGTACATGAAAGGAAATTGTAATGCTACAGCGTATGAATGATATTCTAGAAAATTGTTTGGTCCCAATTCGGGAACGCAAATGCGAACGGTTCGGGGATGATGTGACGTCAGGTGACTATAATATAAACCACTAACTGACCATCACACCCATATGTTGGTCTAACTTACAAAGTTGGAAGTACACAATTGTCTATGATGTCTTTGTATGCTGTAGCATTACAGTTTCAATTCACTGGAACTAAGAGGCCCAAACCTGAAGACATGGCGTGTTAGGGTTGGAGTGGAACAGCTCGAGTGGCCTGCAAAGAATCCTGACCTCAATCCCACTGAACACCTTTGAGAAGAAATGGAACACTTAATACAACCCAGGCCTCCTTGACATCCCTTGACCTCACTAATGCTCCAATCCCCACAGCCACGCTTCAAAATCTAGCAGAAATCCTTCCCAGAAGAGTGGAGCTTATTATAACAGCAAAGGGGAGATAAATCTGGAATGGGCTGTTCAACAAAACACACGTAGACATGATGGTCAGGTGTACACATACTTTTGGCCATATGGTGTCGTGTAGAGTCTGAGCATTCAGATGTGCAGCTACAAACCACTCAAGAACAAACCACGGGTTCTCTGGAAAACCTGACTTTCGCTTGACAAACACCCATCACATTGTCCTTTCACGTGAACATAGCATGGAGGGGGCAAAAAGACAATATATTGTGGTCAGAGGAGGTCATAAGTGCTAGGATATTAAGAAATTGGACACAGAATGGAGAGAAGGACACGGAAAGGCCTCAGAGCAATATGACGGGTATAGACGAGAATAAATATAATAGATAGAACGTAAGCACCAAGTAACCAAGTTTTTTTTTTTTTTCCTCTTGGACTGTTGGTCCTAGTTTTCATTGTCACTGTATATTATGTATACACACATTACGTAGACATTATTCTAGATCAATTTTCTCTCACTTATTCAGGATGTACAGTATGTGACACGATGCTGATTACCAAGCAGAGAGACATAAAGAGACGCGCAGTCACGGCGTTCTTCATTTTCATCACCATATACAGAGAAACTCGATCTCATGGGTCGTTCTGAATGAGGTCCAATATACAAGACGTCTACTGCGTGATAAAATTGCGGATTCTAGAGTGCAATTTCATTTTTCATTTCAGCGAGCCACCAAATTTAAAACTCGCATAAAAGTGACAGATTTCCTTTTCCCATTTATTTAGCTTATCAAATAATTATCAAGAGTTTCATGGGTGGAATAAGGTGCGATTCTAGCGAGGGGAAAAATGAAAACTTATTACTCATTTGTAGTCAGTGCGGAAGGAAACTTTTTTTTTTTTACTTATGTTTTACTTTTATTAAGTAAGCATTTAGACTTTTTTTTTTTTCCAGAAAAAGAAAAAAAAAAATCAACCAAAGGGTTTAGCTGGAGGACAAATAATGGTGCTATGTACTCAGAATCCAAAACTGAAACGTATGTATGCATCTTTTAAGTGAGTCGGATCATTTGAATCAGCTCCCCGATAAGAGTCGATTCTTTTTGTGCCCAAATGATTCTTGGCATTTAAAAATAAATAAATAAATTTCTAAAAGTTTGCAATATTTTGACCAGTGATTGTTCCAATTATCTCCATGGAAACATGTTGATTAATCGACACTGCAACAGCGATGGCTTGGGTTATATCTACAGCACAAAAAAAAAAAAAGATTCAACTCGAAGAGCCGACTCGAAAACGAAAGACCAGAGGATAGCCATGGCTCAAACACACAACCTTGCATAGAAATTTTGTTCTGTTTACTTTCTTTTTTTTATTGTTGTACAGGTACGTAATTACATTTTTCCACAACACCTGTGCATTTTTGGACTCACCAATCTCTTCTTTAGTGTGTTCAATTCCAAATTGTCCTCAAGTAATCTTATAGGTAATGCGAATCAAAATTCGACCACTTAACCGACGCGTTATATAATCAATTTCTATTAACGTCAATCTAAACTGGGCCACCCTGTAAACCAAACTGAATAGACGCGCCCAGGCAAATTGTACATGAATGTCCTTTATAAAAGTATAAACGTTGCTCCATATTACAAGGTTGAACAACCGGTGCGCTATATAAAGGGCAACCAGTGTACATACACTCACCTTGTACAAGTGGGGAAACGAAATAATTTACACCGTCCTTCTAGAAATTAGTGATTTCTCTACTCTATACATGTGCAGTAAATAATTCAAAACCACATACTGGACATGCAGTATACATCATGTATGCCATCACTGTACAGTAAAATCAGTTCTGTTAAATAAACCGATGCTGTTCGAGATTTCAGTGCCATATGAGGTTGAGAATTGTTAGCGGCAACATGGAACAAGTTGTGCTTTAGAAGAAAAACAAATCACCTACACTATATAATCTGCTCTCTTTTAAATAATAATAAAAAAAAAAAGGTTGAATTAAAAGGTACGACCAAGTGCAATGTGAATGGATTTGGTTTGCATTTCATACTAATGAACCCCAACCCTAACCTTTTTGCACACAACCCGAGCGGTGCTATAAATTTTGTCTGAGACCATGTTTGCATCTTTGTAGACTTTTTTTAATGCAATAATAAAAGGGTCATTCTTAGAACTTCCTCAAGGGTTCTTTGGACAGCTTCTTAATGGAGCCCCAGTTGGAGGAGAAATCTGATGGAGAAACACTCAGTAACAGGGTTCTACATAGAAACATTACGAGTTCCCATTATGAGACAAACCAAAACTTTAAAGTGTGAAATGGAGTCAATGACACCAAAATTCCTTGTCTCATTAACTTCTCAGTAAATAGATTTAGATCCTTAAGCAGTCCATGGTTGTCGTTCCTCCAAAGAACCATTGGAAAACCCTTGGGGGGAAAAAAACCCCAAACATTGTTTTTCCTCCAAGTTTAGTGTTGTGTATTACATTGAGACGTATTTATTTGGTAAACGCTATCAAAATTAACGTAGAGTTGTAGCAAGATATCAATCCAAGCGCACAGCTGAGGAGTCAGATCATGCTCAAGGACCCACCAGGGCTTCTCTGGCCAATCCACATACATTTAAAGAACAGACAGTAAACCCTACAAACAGTAAACCGCACTCTGAATCAAGCCACAGAGGATTTCCAGGGATTTCAGGACAGCGTAACCGATATTACGTCATCGGGTAGGCGTGGCCTATTTTGAGAATCTGCATAGGTCAACGATCACGTGCAGCTTGGGAAGAAAATCCGTTTGCTCACAAGGGATCACAAGGGGTTTTACATTCATTCTGCCATAACTTCAGATACCTGACCGTGATCACAGGGCATTTGCACAGAAAGAGCAAAGTTGATGGTTTGAAGAACTAGTTAAATTAGCATTTACAGTCTTTGCCACACCTCCAGTAACGGCCATTTTACGTCACGCTACTGAAACCACTGGAATTTCGTGAAAGCCGTTCTACAGCACCGACATTACACTCTCAATTTGCTAGCTATTATTATGATCGTGAAACAATTCCAACTTTAGAATAAAATGCCAAGGAGTTGTTTGTAAGCCGAACGAATCGACTCATATCGATGAGCTGAGTCAGATGATTTGACTCATCTCATACTACTCATTTCTAGTGCTAAGAAAGGATACAAAGCCTTTAAGTTGCATAGCTGTCATGCTTTTGACCTCATGAACAATTCGAGAGTGAAGTACGTGTGTGTGTGTGTGTGTGTGTGTGTGTGTGTGTGTGTGTGTGTGTGATTGTCCCTCAGTGAAAGGCATGTTGAAAGATGATACGTTAAAGACCATAAAACCTCATTTCGCCACCATAATCACCACCTGTCTATTTATTTAGAGAGATTTTCCCCGTCTGTATTAAATCAGAACAGAAATTAAGGCTGGATGTGCTTTTTAAAGGGGATTCTAAGAGGAACCTTTCCTGTTGTACAGTTCTGCATACTACACATTCTGAATGAATAACAAGCTGAATGGATAACACCGCAGGGTACTGAACTAAACCTTTTTTTTCCCCCTTGTAGCTACCATGCCAAGAGCAATATTCCATTCTCACTGCATTAAATCAACATAAGGGGGTCATTTTATGGCAACATAGAATTTGACAGACATTTTACCCAAAGTGATTTATTCTAAATTATCAGCTAAAATCAAACCGATAGCTGCAGGCCAGCCTTCATAATCTGGAATGAATTCTAAACTGGAGCTGCCAATAATGCTTTAATCATGCTCGCTTCACGACCGAAGCAAAAATAAATGTGGACATAATGAATGACATTAGTAGCGAGTTGTGCAAAGCAACACATTCACACACACACACACACACACACACACACACACACACACACACACACTAGAGAGTAGACACCGGAATTTAGATGGATCTCTGCCAAAACTTTTATCCTGAAGGGCCGCAGTTTGGTGATTTCTCTTATTAAAGGCATCTTATTGAACTGCTCGGTTAATTACCGGGTTTAGGGAGTGTGGGAAAAGAGGAACATCATTAAATCGCGCAGGAACGTGGAATTCCGCGCCGCGATCGATGTTCAAAAGGGCGATTTGACACCAAATTTTAGCATCCAGGCACCGTTCACAAAACTGCAAACGAAGCAAAAACAAAATGGCTGAAGCAAAACAACTGGCATTGTAATCTCAGATCTGATTTTCTCTAAACACCAGCTTGGACAACAGCGCAGCAAGTCGCCGTTTGTATTAACGCGTTTGTTTGAATACGTTCTCGCTCCTTTTGAAACGACTCGCACAGGCACTTGCATGGCATGCGGAATCAGCATCGGTGGAAGTGTCAGTACGTTCAGCGCTCGGACGTAAAGATCGTTTGTTTGTTTTTGGTCTTATTAACGTTAATATAGAGGACTCGTGCGAGACTGGCGAGTGAAGGAATGTTTATCTAACAATCGCTAACTGTGCTACGATAAGTGGAACTTTTACAGATGTTCCAGAACGTTAAAGGTAAACGGATACAATAAAGAAAAAATTACGACGCGGTGGTGTTTAATAAATAAATAAATCAATCCGATTGTATTAGCTGGCAAAGTGCTGTTCTATGAAAGGAATACGACACTCCAGGACCTGCTGTTATAGGTAAATACTTCCTCCAGAACTGTATTAACACGAAAACATCCGTAAATACAAAGCTATGTCTCGTAATTCCAGCACCGCCTGCCACAGATGGTATTCTCTATAAGAAGTGCCGGTACAAGTCTCTCAGTGTGCACAGGACTGAGGACATGCTGTCTATATCCACAGAAATCAAACCTAGCTTTAGCGCAGAGCTCCCCGTAGAACCCCAGCAGGTTCTCTTGCCCTCGGAGAAACTAATTAGGTCTATTTAAAGAGCCGAGTATTACTCAAGAAGCCTTTGCAAGATGCCCCGTGTGCTTTGTCTCAGAAATACCTGCGTTGTTTTTCATTTAGACAAGCTAGCGACTCCAACCGAGCTGTAATTTGTGTTATGAAATACTCCTTTATGTGTTGGCAAGAAATGCTGACTGCCTGTCGACAGCCTGTTAGAACAGATGCCTGGTTCAGAACTGCGGGTCCCTGCTGAGGCTGCTTTAGTCAAGGGTTGCATTGGTCATAATTATTCATTCATTTATTTAATTATTTTTATTTTGAACTCTTATTAATTTGTTAGAAATGATCAGCTAGAAGGAAAAAAAAAAAATCATACCCATCCATGCCTGTGGTTTCCTACAGAAAACAATGGACGTCTTTAAGCAAGAGTAAATCTGCAGGAACAATGGCCGGCATTACAAGTGAGTCATGAAACGCGCCTACACGCAGTATTGTCTCCGTTTTCAGAAATAGACCAAAAGAACCGCATTTCCAAAACGGACAACTGGGAAAGAAACAAAACCCGTTCATCTTGAGGTATTTCAGGAGCTCTCTTAGGAATCTAGTATTGCGGGGGGGGGGGGGGGGGGGTAAATAAATAAATAAAAGAATGGCACAATTTGTAAACATCAGGAACTAAAAACAAGACGAAGTAACAGCATGTGCAGTGTTCGGGGGGGGGGGGGGGGGGTTAATTAAAAAAAAAAAGCTCTCTCTCTCATATCATTATTCACTCGCAAGCACTGGGGCTCAGAAATGGATGCCGAGATAAATATCCCATGCCAGTATTAAAAATAAATATAATAAAAATTTCGGGGTCAGTAATTAATTAATTGATTTTTCATGTATTTATTTATTCTGAAGTATATGGTGTAAGTTCTCCCTTACATTCCAATAGCTTTCAATAAAAAAATATATGTTTAAAAGAAAATCTGTAGTCGCTGGGGCTCAGTAAACATCGGGCGCGCTCTCAGACTGACGTGTGCGGAAGCCAATCAGCAACGGGCATGTGACGTTCAATGAGGACCCGCCCCTTTCTGTTTAGCGTTAATACTGATGCATGTCATTTTGTTTGGTTTTGTCGATGTGTTTTCTGATTTGCTCCTGTGTGTGTGTGTGTGTGTGTGTGTGTGTGTGTGTGTGTTTTTGCTTTGTTGTGTTTTCATATTCACTAATGCAGATTTAGTTCAGCTGTGTTTTTTTTTTATGACTTGCTGTTGCGTTGTGAGTTCCACTGTTGCCGTTTAGTGTGTCTGATACGTTTTCTGATTAGCTTTTGCACTTTTTGATTGGCTGCTCCTGTGTTTTTGTTTTGTTTGTGCTTTTGTTTTGATCAGTGTAGCTGTTGTGTTTTCTGCTGTATTTTGTTTGTTTGTTTGTTTGTTGTTTTCTGCTTTTGCTGTCGTGTTTTTTCGGCTTATTAACGTGTTTTGCACTTAGAAGCCACCATATAATAACCTTCCAGCGCCATGAACGACGCTTTCAAGTGGTAAAATCGTAAACATCGGCACCTCTGGACGTGGTCCGGGTCCAAAGCGGCACGTTCCGAAAAGGTAGAAAAGC
The DNA here is from genome assembly GCF_023375685.1 of Ictalurus furcatus. Taxonomy (NCBI): domain Eukaryota; kingdom Metazoa; phylum Chordata; class Actinopteri; order Siluriformes; family Ictaluridae; genus Ictalurus; species Ictalurus furcatus. The sequence continues at coordinate 2,023,817 of NC_071257.1, forward strand.
CGAATCCTGCAGAGAGCAGAACCAAAGCCTTATCGTTTCTTTGTATCCTGGAATCGCATGCACATCCAAACACACGGCCACCCACTCTCCCGCCCTCCCACACACAACGGGTTATTTCGATGCCTTCAATAACCGCACCTTTGCTGCACCCTGGCTTCATATTTCACGTTTTGCTTTTGGTGCCAGCTGTGGCCTGCGATCGCAGGATTTCTTTTAGACCCACGAGAAATAACAAAACCAAACAGAGTAATAGCTCTCTCGCTCTATCTGTAGGGGCAGAGAGATCGGTTGCATTTGTCGGCCTCGCGAGCCGAAAAGTGCTGGCATCTCGTGTCATTTCTGCCTTGATGAATAGGATTACGCAGGCACAGGCATCTTCTCCTGTATCGGCGCCCTCGCTGATGGCTGAGCTTGATGTCGGTGGTCCGGTGAGTATATCCAAGTGAAGTATCCATTTTCACATCCACTCACATGCACTACACTTTTATGGTCTGTTTGTGGGTTTTGATATTCTGCAGAGGGAGTGAATCAGCGCAAGTGGCCCAGCCGTTCAAGCCTACTTATTTCAGCTGAAGCACCTGCGTCTCTGACCCTGGCACACGCACACGAGTGTTGTAATTGGAACACCCCTACGGGGTTAAGAGCAGCATGAGAGGCCTCGTTGTCATAATGCTTTCATTTAGCCGCACAGGAGCACAATAGAAAGGAAAGAACCCCTTCTTTCAGGTGCAGTGTATGCAAACTGGGTACTGGTGAGTGGAGTAGTTATCTCTTTTGTCAAGATGGAGATCTACACAGTCTTTTATCCAAACTAACCTCTTCATCTGAAACGCTTGTACCACGGTACACTCTTGTGTTTGGTGCGACGTTTAATAGTCAGGTATACAACACATTCCAGACATCTTTAGGGCTTTGTGACATGCAGGAAGCTTGAACCGAGTTAGTCGTTCAGTATCAAACCAACAGAAGGACCAAAAGTAAAGCCGAAAACGATTCAACGCAAAGGCAGCATGTCCGTCGTGGCAACCACGGCGTGAAACGGAGGCACGGAATCTCCACCTATCCCTTTCGCCGAGTACCACACGCAGCCAATTACGGGGCGTCCTTATTGAGAGAAATGCTAATTACGCCATTAGCAACCTCCTGCAGTGGTTGGCATGGCCAATCTAGTTGGTGATCTCCTAAGAACAAGCATGCAAATGAACTCTCGCCTAATTATAAACCATAATTACAGACCTCGGGATTGTGTACATCATCCTGCTTGTTGCAAAACTATTCGTTTACTGCCGGTGGAATTAATTCCGAGGGCATTCGGACATGTCTAATGTCCGAATGCCGACGGGCGAATTCGGTGCCTACGCCGAATCACAGCCATGTCAATATCCAGAATGGCTGCCCTCTTGCTCGTGTCATATTGTTTAATTAGAAACGAATGGACCATACCATTTTAGCTCAACGTATTCCTCAGTAAAAGGGTGTGTATGAATCAAACTAGTGCAATATGGGTATTTTGTGGCTGCTAAGGTTTATTGTCAGTATAGTACCTATTGTGGTGCATTACGGAATTGACAAAATGCTATGGATATTCCCCCATGGCACTACAAAATGGCAGGACATGAAAATAGTGCATATAGGAAAGGGCTTAGTTTCTTTGTTGACACTTTGTTGTAGGGTTCTCCCAGAGGATTTAGATTTATCCTGTTTAAATTCAGGTTGCAACAAGTGACCAATATCTTGACATGCTTCTCTGAGTATACACCGAGTATAAGTTGTGACAGCAAGCCTGCAGCCCACGCACAACACACATCATGCTCCTCGCGAGGTGCTGAACGGACAGCGCCATTTCAGCACCCAGATTGTGGACAGCAAGAGCGTAGGAACACGCACGGTTGGCAAGGGATGACTGGAGCAGCTTCTCCTCACCGTCTGAGAGAAGAGGAGCGGATATGAAAGGGCGCAGAAGGTGGCGAGTTCTCTCTCTGTGTTTATTACAGACGCGGACAACGACGCCGAGCGCGGAGGAGAAAGTCCTCGGCTGTGCTGCGCCTCACACCGGCACCTTCGACCTCCCCCAAGCCTCCCGGGTCCCACGTCACGGCCCATTCCTCTCACCCTGCACTGGGAAGACGGCGATCCTCACACACTCAACACCCCTTCACCTCCATCTTTGCACCTGAAGTTATATAAATACTCACTCTTTTTCACCACCTCTGCCTGCCAAGTATCTGTGTGCTGAGACGCCACAAAGTGTACTGTATTTCTAGCCCCACCCCTTCTCACTTGCCCCTCCTAATTTCTTTTTCCTGATCTAGTACAAGAACTCAAGTTTGACCAAATATACTACAAACCGCAGTGCCATTTACCTTCCATTTAGACTGGAGTAAAGCTAACCAATAAAAAATGATAATAAAAAATTTAAACAAAAGCTCTGAGAGGTTGTTAGACTGAATATTTCAGTAGCTTTTACAGGTAAAGGTATCAAAATCTTTTATACCGAGATTCAGCCTCACCAAGGTGTAGCGCATATTAAATCATTTCCCACAAGCTCATTTGGTAAGCCTGACACTTTAATTGGGATCCATTCTGAAAGAAGTTTGGTGAGACGCAGTAGTTAGTGGGTGAAAGAGAGCGAGAGAAACAAAGAGTATGCCCGCTGTGCCCCGAGATCTAACTTGGAGCGAGAGCGAACGATATACGAATTACAGCTCGCCTTTTCTCGGGTGAGTTTTGTGCTTTTTATTTCGTTCAAAATTGACCCAAAATGGATTTTTACTCAAGGTATAACAGTGCATCCATTTCAATTTCAAGTATGCTAGAGAACATAATGAATAAATCGTACAGTAGTTTACACAAATATTCACTCCTTCTTGACCTTTTCCAAATTATGTAGTGCTACAACCTGGAACCGAAGCTGGAATGAGGACCATTAAATCCATTATTCAAAAACCGAACGAATACGCCACAGCTGCGAGGAAGGCGTCCACCAAAAGTCAGCGTAAGACGGAGTTAGTTTCACGCCCATTTGAATATTATGGACCATTTTGTGGAAATTCATGACATAATCCCGATTAAGTCCATTTTAGCGCTACAAAATGTGGATGTGTGTGTGTGGTTGGGGGGGGGGGGTGAAAACTTATGTAAGTAACTGCATGACTTAGATGGAAGCATCAATCCTATCTTTTTTACGTGTTTGAAATCGAAATGTCATTCAAATGGTCTGTTCTCTCCATCATCCTTGTCTTACTCATATGTTAATGACACGGACGTTGACTTTGCCTGAAAGAGTGATGAGTCATTACGACATTAACCGTGTCATGGTATCAGCCCGAAATCTACACTGTAAAACCGGATAAGTTCGTTTAACTCAAAAAAAAAAAAAAAAAAAAAAAAAAAAAAAAAAACTGAGGAAACTAATTACCTCAAAATTTTTTAAGTTGATAAATCAATCTCTTTAAGCCAAAATACACTTAAATAAAACAAAAATTAAACTCAAACTTGTTATATTTAAGAGAATCTTGCTTAATTCACTTCAATAATTAGCAATTAGTTCATTCGTTTCCTCCAATTTTTTTTGAGTTAAATGAACGTATCCGGTTTTACAGTGGAATCGAAGAACCAGTAACTATCCACAGAATGGTTCTTTAAAGCAGTGGTTCTCAAAGCTGGCTCTTCAGATGGCCCACGTTGTTACTCGGTTCTCGAGTTGGGATAGAGCACGGATGTGGCTCGGAGCACTCGTTCGAGAACCGCCGCATTAAAGGTCATGATTGAGTCATGATTGAGTTCTACACGGAATCCCCTATTGCACCTTTAATGATTAGACCAAAAGGGACAACCCAAAGAGGGCACATTAATCGAGACGTTTCCTTTCTACACATCCCGAAATATCCTTGTGAAAGCTAGACACGGAGCTTCGGGGCCGAACTTGTAACTCTATGTTCCTTCTATGAGCAGAAATGAATATAATACGCGTGTTGAGATAACTGTGTCTTCGGAGGGTTGAGAAGGTGGGTGGAAACGGTGAGGTACAGTAAATGCCACGTGCGTCTTATTATCATCAGACAAGCACCTTTGACTTTCTAATAAATGAGTGCTAGCTACCCTTAAGAGCCTTCATACTATCTCCTGCAAGCCTCTTGTGAGTCCCGGCAGACTCATGAGTGTGGCATTTTCCACTTTCTGCGCTTTGACAGGAGCTGATGAACAAAAAAGCAGCTTCTTTGGAACTCCAATTGAGATGTTGGTCTTTTTTTCTTTTCTTTTCTTTTTTTTACTAAAACACGGGTAAACTTGCTGGTGGCCAAGGCTCAGGTTCTAAAAGCCGGACATCCTAACTGCAGCGCTCAGCAGGGGTGTGAGTGTGTGTACACGCGCATGTGTGTGTAGGGATAGCACTGTGGCAAGGCCGTTTGATTAGAGCCAGGGTGCCATTAATCTCCCGCTGGCCCACGTTTCAGAGACGAGTGAATCGGTGCCAATGACCCGCACACCGAATTCGGGAAAGACCAGACTCGTTAGCAGTTATCTTTCTCGATAGATACTTGAACTTCAGTCAGCAGACGCCGTATGTAATCGTACACCGAGATCTCGCTTGAAGTTTCTCAAACGTCTTGAACGTTCCTACTAGAGGCACGACGGTACAAAGCTAACAAAAACAGCACAACAATTACAATCGATACGACGTCAATGACGGCGTAGCTGAATCCTCAAACCTGATTGGTTGGAAAGGTGTCGGTTTCTTCTCCTAAAGCAGCAGCTCTGATAATAGTGTTTCACGGATGTTCCGTAATATTAAACCTAACTCCAGACAGACTTAAAAACTCCATGTTGTTCTGTAAAAATGTCATTTCTGTCAATTCGCCGTGGAATAAGAGGTAGAAAAAACGTTGGCGGTGTGAGGTCACGGGAAGAACGTTAACGAGGAGACGGTGAGATGAAGCGGAGTTTACTGCGAGCTTCATTGTTTTGCAGTGCCATCATGTCCTGGAGTGTTTTATTCCTCTTCTATTAGATGCATTTATCCTATGCTAACGTAATCTATTTATCTATTACCCTTGCTGGAAAAAAAAATAAAAAAATAGAAACCCTCATAGAATTTGTAATGGTTTTAATGGCTAAAATGGGAATTGTACTGGTTTTAATTCAAACTATAAGGGTCCCTGTGGGTTTCTACTAGTAATGTGTTGCCTGCTATAGATTGGTTGTATGTTATGTTTAATGGATACCATTAAGAACCAATCATGGTAATGGTTTTAGGGGTTAACTGATGGTTTATAATGCTATTTGTAATGGAAACCATTCAGATTTCTGTGATGGTTTCTGTTGGGGAGGGGGTGGGGGGGGGGGTGGCATTTCCTTCACCGTATGAATTCAACAGCATTGCAAGTTTTTTTGTACATGTTTAATAACAGTGTCTAGAATCGAAGAGCCTTGAAGCTCATTTTATTTCCGTATGAATGAGTGTAAGAGAGTACTGCTGCTAGCCTTCATTATAAGCTCTACCATACTGGAACTCTGAATTGTTATGAATTCTTACCATTTTTCTTTTACATCCACTTTTACTCTGTGCCTTTTGGGTCAGTATTAAATTTCACCTACAGGATTTGCCTTGAAAAGCATCCGGAAACTGTTCCGTCTGGCCAAAATCTAGACGTCTCATAAGCGATGATGTCTCTCTTACGTCTTTGTGCTCAGTAGAGTTTGAACTACAGTGGTTCAAACCTCAATTAGTATAACAAGTTCTCCCCCCCCCCCCCCCCCCCCCCAAGTGCATGGAAATATGCCATGGGGAAAAAAAAAAAAACTTGAGAGAAAACCTAAAATCGTTCCAGTTTAGTTTCTCACCTGCTGCACTCTCCGATGCTACCTTTTTTGGATTATTCTTATTATCTGTCATTATAGGGCAGATGTTCTGTGAGATGCAGTGTGACGGCACTTAAAATTAAGTTCTGCTATTAATGCCTTTGTCTGGTCTTCTCAACATATTCAGTCCTCATTTATCAGACTGGTTTCGAATAAACTTTACGGTATATGGTATTGATTGGCTTTGAATTGTAGGATTGGTGATTGACGTATCGAGAGGCTGTCATACTCATCTGCTAGAATGTGCTCATGTGCTTGCTTGTTTTGGATCATGAGCAGATCCTTTCTTTCTCCACACTTTGGCCTTTCTGTCACTTTGGTTGAAGTCACGCTTGGTTCAATCTACATTTGCTTGCCTGTAACATGGGTGGTCTGATCCAAAATGTGCTATGTCCTATGGCACCGAACACATCTTAACTTATCTTTATAACTACATATAAATACCAGGAAATAAAAGCTGAAATTCTAAACTCTCTTCTCATATTTATCTTTCGATCTCAAACCCAAATGTCTTCTGTCTACAGCAAAAACAAATGAACTGGCCTCGCCGTTCGAATAGTTTCAGTGGGGACTGTATTTAAAATGTCTGACATTCTACTTGATATGGCTGACAGTCTACTAGAAATGACTGACATTCTACTAGAAATGGCTGACAAGCTACTTAAAATGGCTGACAGTCTACTTAAAATGACTGACAATCTACTTAAAATGACTGAGTCTACTTAAAATGGCTGACATTCTACTTGAAATGGCTGACAGTCTACTTAAAATGACCGACAATCTATTTAAAATGACTGAGTCTACTTAAAATGGCTGACATTCTACTTGAAATGGCTGACAGTCTACTTAAAATGACTGACAATCTATTTAAAATGACTGAGTCTACTTAAAATGGCTGACAATCTACTTAAAATGGCTGACATTCTACTAGAAATGGCTGACAGTCTACTTAAAATGGCTGACAGTCTACTTAAAATGACTGATTCTACTTAAAAATTACTGATTCTACTTAAAATGGCTGACAATCTACTTAAAATGGCTGGCATTCTACTTAAAATGGCTGACAGTCTACTTAAAATGGCTGGCATTCTACTTAAAATGGCTGACAGTCTACTTGAAATACTGACAGTCTACTTAAAATGACTGATTCTACTTAAAAATGACGTAGTCTACTTAAAATGGCTGACAATCTACTTAAAATGGCTGACAATCTACTTGAAATGGCTGACATTCTACTAGAAATGGCTGACAAGCTACTTAAAATGGCTGACATTCTACTTAAAATGGCTGACAGTCTACTTGAAATGGCTGACAGTCTACTTACAATGACTGATTCTACTTAAAAATGACTGATTCTACTTAAAATGGCTGACAATCTACTTAAAATGGCTGGCATTCTACTTAAAATGGCTGACAGTCTACTTAAAATGGCTGGCATTCTACTTAAAATGGCTGACAATCTACTTAAAATGGCTGGCATTCTACTTAAAATGGCTGACAGTCTACTTAAAATGGCTGGCATTCTACTTAAAATGGCTGACAGTCTACTTGAAATACTGACAGTCTACTTAAAATGACTGATTCTACTTAAAAATGACGTAGTCTACTTAAAATGGCTGACAATCTACTTAAAATGGCTGACAATCTACTTGAAATGGCTGACATTCTACTAGAAATGGCTGACAAGCTACTTAAAATGGCTGACATTCTACTTAAAATGGCTGACAGTCTACTTGAAATGGCTGACAGTCTACTTACAATGACTGATTCTACTTAAAAATGACGTAGTCTACTTAAAATGGCTGAAAATCTGCTTAAAATGGCTGACAATCTACTTAAAATGGCTGTCGTTTTACTAAAAACTGCCTGAGCATTCTATCAATTGGTGACAAACCATAGTATTCGTCAGGTTACAATTAAAAAAAAAAAAAAAAGAAACCTCCCTGGGCAAACTTAAGAGACCAGCCGGGCGGGGGGGTAGGCCATTAAAAAGCACTTTTATTCTTGCAGGCTTTAGAATCAATCCTCATGGGAGAGTCTTCATATACTGTAAATTAGATAAACATATACACACACACATTAGAGCATGTATTTAACTAGAAATTACACTCCAGCTCTAATTAGACGAACAAGCACAACCGATGCTGCGTATTACCGTCCTGCGCTTTATGCTAATTTTGCATTCCGACAGCTCCCTATAGACACACAGATGCCTGTCTCTTATCCACGATTCATCCGGCGAATGAGGATCATCTGAGGGGAGAATTTACCCATGAGGCTCTGTGAATTGTGCTGGAGAGATGAGACAGGGGAGGGGAGGGCAAACTTGCTTGGGTGTGAGCGCTTCATAATTGCTTTTTTGTCATGGTTCCTGCGAACAGGCACATGTAAACAAGCGGAATATAAATACATTAGTGCAGCCTATGCAGTTTCTTTAAAAGAACGGCGACATGACTCGAACTTCAAACCGATCTAGACAACACATGTTTTGGGAATTAATTAAAGAACAACATTATACGTCGGGAGATCGTAGGAAATAATTAATATTCAGAAGCTGATGGTGCAAATATGAACCTACAGTATGAACCCTGTAGCCATAATGTATTATATATAAACTGATGAGATGTTTTAAAACATATACAATGGCCCATAATGCCCAACATCTGCCTGCATGACTGCACAGTAGCTATATTTACATGCATAACACGTGCATAACTCAATGTCAGGGGGTTATAATGCATTGTAATGCAGCTTAATCCACAGTGCTGTCGAATACTCAGATCTGATCTGATCCACAGGTTTATAGTAACCTGCTTGTTTCTATGGTAACGACTTACAAAGGGACATGTATGACAGACTTTTTGTAATGCTAACCAGTGCTATCTGCCTAGCTTCATAAGTGACTGATTGATTGATTGAGCGACGGAAACGGCGCCGGGTCAACCGGGCTATTTGGCGTCACATCAGTCCCTCTCTCTTTATATCGTGTCATGCACGCTGCCAGAAATGGAGAGAAAGATGGCGGCGAGCATCATTACCTGTGGGATTAATGTAGTGGAATATGTGCTGCCAGTGCCAAGAATCTCGAGCCAATGGACTGAGTATCTGTTTATGAACGTGTAAACATCATACACAGTGTGTACTGTACACGGGACATGGATTTGCATTTATTTACAAACGCAAATCATTTATTTGTACATGCGAGTCGTCATCACGTGTACTTAACCGAGTTCGTACGTGCAGGTTCAGGGCGTAACACGTTCAAACGCGCCTTCTCATGGCTTGGTCATTTATTACTCAGTCACGTGATCATTTATTAGTCACAGTCACGTGATCATTTATTACCCACAGTCACGTGATCATTTATTACCCACAGTCACGTGATCATTTATTAGTCACAGTCACGTGATCATTTATTAGTCACAGTCACGTGATCATTTATTACTCAGTCATGTGATCATTTATTCATCACAGTCACATGTGAGATGTGGATTTTAACAAGAAATGTCAGCTCTGCCTGTGTGTGTGTGTGTGTGTGTGTTGCAGTGAAAAATGTCTTGTGGATGGAGTTATCATATGGGGCAGATGTGAGGGATGAGAGATTCTCAGCTCTGTCTCTCACACAGTGCTAATTTTAGCTTCTGCTGCAATGCAGGTGACACGCAGCACAGTCGCGGTATGCACACACACACACAACACACACACAACACACAAACACACAACACAAACACCACATACACACACACACACACATACACACACACACACAACACAAACACCACATACACACACACACACACACTATCAGTCTACGTAGTTCAGCTTATGCAGACACACCCACCTGAATGCACACACGCATGCACACACATCTATCTATCCATCCACCCATCTTTTATCCATCAACTGTATCTATCCATCCATCTATCTATCCACCCATTCATCTTTTATCTATCTACTGTATCTGTCCACCTATCTATCTATCCAATTATCCATCTATCTTCTATCTATATATCTATCCATCCATCCACCTTGTATCCATCTATCTATATAGATATCTATCCACCCATCTATCTATCTATCCATCCATCTTCTATCTATCTATCTATCCATCTATCCATCCATCCATCATCCACCCATCTATCTATCCACCTTCTATCCATTTATATATCTACCTATCCACCCATTCATCTTTTATCTATCTACTGTATCTGTCCACCTATCTATCTATCCAATTATCCATCTATCTATCCACCCATCCATATTCTATCTATCTATCTACAGTATCTATCTATCCACCCACCTTCTATCTATCCACCTTCTATCCATCTATCTATCTATCCATATCTACCTATCCACCCATTCATCTTTTATCTATCTATCTATCTATCTATCCACCCATCCATATTCTATCTATCTATCTACAGTATCTATCTATCCACCCACCTTCTATCTATCCACCTTCTATCCATCTATCTATATATCCACCCATCCATGTTTTATCTATCTACTCTATCTATCTATCTATCTACCTACCTACCTACTGTATCTATCTATCTATCTATCTATCTATCTATCTATCCATCCATCCACCTTCTATCTATCCACCTTCTATCCATCTATCTATATATCCACCCATTCATCTTTGATCTATCTACTGTATCTGTCCACCTATCTATCTATCCAATTATCTATCTATCCACCCATCCATCTTCTATCTATATATCTATCCATCCATCTTCTATCTAGCTAGTGTATCTATCTATCTATCTATTGATCCATCAAAAGCTATCTACCTAACCGTCCATCCATCCATCCATCTATCTATCTATCTATCTATCTATCTATCTATTATATGCCCATCCATCCCCCGATGCGTGTCAGCAGTTGTGATGCAGTGAGAACTCAGAGTTAAGGTACAGTGCTCGTGAGCGGAACATCCTGTCTGTCACAGCACCGCTGTTCATCTCCAGAGCTGTTAACACTCACCTGCTTATCCTGCATGATTTCATTCTGCCTCTCTGCTGAGGGGCTCTGAACAAAAGCGTCTGACAGATGAGTAAACGTCAACACTTACACACGTTACTTACACGTCAGTGCGTCGCCTGTGACGCATAATCTGCATAGCCTCACCATGTTTAGCTGTCATTCCCGTTTAGCAGGCCTCAGTTACACCACATTTCATCACTCAGAGCGTTGCTGCGGTATGAAAATCAGAGTCCTGGGGAGTGAGCGTCACACCCACAGGACCACGCACTATTCAACCCATCTCAATAAACAGAGCAGTTCTCTCTCCTGGATCGTCATCCTGGGGTTTGTTCCCCCCTCCTCCACATCTGGGTACTGTGAATATCAAAGATTACGGCCCTTAAGACTGCACTGATTGAAAAGGCACCAACATGCGCACACGTAGCGGCACCGAGATTTGATTTATGCCCCTCTCGTTATATATTCATGACCACTTTTCAGACTTCCATTACAAATGAATGATTTCCCAGTGCTGTGATTGAAATCCATCCCAGATGTCTGATTTCTCTGACTTGTAAACTACTCGAGATGAAGAGTGTATAGCGTTAGAATGACTTTATTATTATTATTATTATTATTATTTTCCCCCTAAGCAAGTCCGGATTATGTCACAGCAACATGTGGAATGTTTGGAATATGAAACATCAATGGTGTCCTGAGTCTAATATATCTTAGACATGGGGGGAAAATATATTTTACACGTATTTACATTATTACAATTCATACCTGTTCACTGGGAAGTGGGCGGAGCTAATCATACACAATATGGGCATTTTGAATATTTTATATACAGTATTTAATATATTGCTTGGGACTTATAGAATTGACGATATTTGTTTTTTTTTTTTTAGAGATTCTCCGACTTGTTTTTCTTCTGATCTCAAGACGAAATCGTTTTCTGGACTGAAAGATTAGCTCTGGCCGAAAGAAGCACATAACATCCCTAAAGCGCTAACATCTAACATCCTTTTAAATCATTGCCTGATAATAGAACTTAGTGAGATAACAACGATTTAATTCTCTCAGCCATCACCTCGTTGTGGAACGAACCACCCAGAAACTGTTCCTTCATTATCTAGCCATTATGAACTCATAGTCTTATTCATGTACATGGCTCGGGCTGCTGATCTGAGCTTCAGAAAAACAACGTTGTTATCTGGAGATAACAAGAAGTCATTATACTGAGGTAAGAGGACTTGAGGGGGAAAAAAAAATACGCAGAGAAGTTACTGATACAGCACTTATTGTATGCTTCATCATTGTTGCGTTCCTTGAGACCGAACGAGAGGAGGAGGAGGAGGAGGAGTGTAAGAGAGATGGTGGACATGAGAAGAGAGAACGTTAAAGAGAAAATAAGTGTCAGTTTCCAGCCACATTTATGATGCACATCACAGGTTTTGCAGCAGCTAAAGACTTCAACCATAAACATACAGCTGCCTAATATTGTGTAGTCCCGCTTGTGCCTGCCCGTCGAGCCATGGACTCGACAAGACCTCTGAAGGCGTACTGTGGGATCTGGCACCAAGATATTAACAGCAGATCCTTTAAGTCCTGTAAGTTGAAAGGTGGGGCCTCCATGTATTGCACTTGCTTGTCCAGAACATCCCAGAGACGCTCGATCGGATTGAGATCTGGGGAATCTGAAGGCCAAATCAACACCTTGAACTCTTGGTCATGTTCCTCAAACCGTTCCTGAACAATTTTTGCAACGCGTCAGGGCGCTGCTGAAAGACGCCACTGCCGTTAGGGAATACCATTGCCATGAAGGAAAGTACTCGGTCTGCAACAATATTTAGGTAGGTGGTACGTGTCAAAGCAACAAACACATGAATGCCAGGACCCGAGGTTTCCAAGCAGAACACTGGCTTGCCTTCTTCCCATAGTGCCATGTCTTCTCCATACAAGTGACGCGCACGCGCCCGGCCGTCCGCACGATCCTCAGACCAGGCCACGTTCTTCCATTGCTCCATGGTCCAGTTCTGATGCACACATGCGTATTGTAAGCACTTTTGGCAGTGGACAGGGACGGGCATAGGCACTCAGACCAGTCTGTGACTACACACTCCATACACAGCAATCTGTGATGCACTGCGTGTTCTGACACCTTTCTATCATAGCCAGTATGAACTTTTTCAGCAATTTGCGCTGTAGTTGCTCTTCTGTGGGATCGGTTCAGACGGGCTACCTTCGCTCCCCACGTGCATCACTGACCCTTGAGAGCCCATGACCTTTTCGCCGGTTCACCGGTTGTCCTTCCTTGGAACACTTTTGGTAGGTACTAACCACTGCATGCTGGGAACATCTTCCGTTTTGAAGATGCTCTGACTCAGCCCTCTAGCCATCACAATTTGGCCCCTGTCAAACCTGCTCAGATCCTTATGACTGCCCATTTTTCCTGCTCAACGCATCAACTTCGAGAACTGACAGGATACTTGCTGCCTAATATATCCCACCCCCTGACAGGTACCATTGTAATGTGATAATCAATGTTATTCACCTCACCTGTCAGTAGTATAAATAGTGTAAACAGTATGTGATTGTGCCAACCTTCAAATAAATCAAATTGTTGTTGCGATTTTTGCCAGTCCCCTTCCTGTGTAAATCTCCTTCTACATGGTGCCAAACTCAGAGGGAAAGACTATGGCAAGCATCATTACCTACAGGATTAATGTAGCAGAATATGTACTCAACCCTGCACGACTTCTCTAAAGCTAAACACCAAACAAACACTCACCTCTTGCCAGATCAGTTCATGAGCTAGTCAACAAGGATGATACACTCTAGTCTGATCATATCCGATGACCTCAAACAGGAAGTGGAAAAAAAAAAAAAAGAGGGAGCGAGAGCGAGAGAGAGCGAGCAGGTTTATTTTTAGATAATCCCAAGCATGAGAGCTGCAATTCTCAGAAGGATGGACAAAATGGAAATTGTCAGTGTATACATATTTAAGCCAAGGACAGAGCATCGACAATAACAAACGCTGAAGTAAGCAATCGGGTTTCTGCGTTCGCAAACCCATCGAGGATTGCGACGGACGGGCGTGTCAGCGAGCGGGACGACACGGACGCAAAGACACGCTTTGGAAACGGGAAAATATTCTCTCAGATGTCTTCATGTTAGCTTATCTCGGCTATCTAGCTAGCTAGCTAGCACGCTAATTTATTAATAATCCTCTCAGAAATCCTCTGAGCCATTTCTCATGCTGACTAGGTGATATGGCTTAAACAAGATTTTGGGACACATTCCCTCAAGCTTCCTGTCAGATTAGCGCATGTTAGCTAGCTGGAAATGAAGCGTCGTTACTGTTATTGCTCTGAAGCCGATTCTTTTTAAATAACACCACCAGCACGTCCCGGAGTCTTTTATTCCTCTTACTTCACCGCAATTTCCTACAATTACACCGTTTCTTCCTCAGCTTTGAGGCGTTTCCCTGGTCAGCGAACCTATTACAAAGCACCGACACTGGAGACTCCTTCCATGAACGTTAAATAAAACGTAATCAGCATACGTCTGTTAAGTACTTCAACATGCTTTTTAATCTGCTTGAGAATTACACTTTAAATAATGTCGACTGTACCGTACGAGTCCCTGTGAATAGGCGGTTACCATAACAACGATAATGTGTTTATAGAAAATGACCCAGCTAAATCAAAACCAATCAGGACGGAGAATTCAGCAGTGCTGTGGTGTAATATTCGACATCTCGTGTGCCAAACTTCATGCGGTGCATTATGGGTGGAGAGGAGAAGCAGCAGCAGGCCTTTTCTGTTAACAGTCCATTCAAACAGATGGCTCTATCATGCACGGATGGGCTCCGAGCCCTGCATTCAGACATCTTTCCCACTAGCGTTCAACTCTGGTTTAGCCGGGGTGCTATGTTAATCTACACTCGGAGAAATGAAGCGTACTTTTACCTGTCGCTGGATGGTCATATAGGTTTAAAAGGTAGACCATGTTCACCTTCCCAGGTAAATAATATTGACATACATACACCCACTGACAAGAACATGACAGTTTGATGCTTTCATTTCTGAGACTGTACACCAAATCCAAATGGGAAGGAAAAAAAAAAAAAGCACGGGCTACCAGGTGAATACGTCTCAGATAACGGCATGGCCTGTAAACGTTAGGCGTGAGGTAAATTCTCCAGTTAAACCGTCATGGTTCAGTGGCAGTGTTATTCTATTCCGAAATGTCACGAGATGATTTAAGTAAGCGATATATGGCTGACAGACCAATAACGCGGAGGGCCAAGGATAGCAAACACAATGCAAATTTGTGCTCAATGACTTGTGAACAGAAATGCTGTGGCATTATTACACGCTTTGAGACTCACTCCATACATTTTCAAGCCCACGCTGTCACGGCTTACGGAGCGATCTCGGATGAAGGGCGGGGGGGAAAAATAGGAGGGGTTATTAGAATCAAACCAAGTGGGTTGCTTGTTATAGACAAGATCATTTAAGACGTATGTTTTTTCACTTTCGCTCACGTCGCCGATGCTCAGGAACGATCCAAAAAGAGACCGCACGTCCCCGAGTGTAGAAGAAGAAGACGACATTATACAACGATAACTTAACATTACTTTTATCCATTATAAAAAAAAAAAAGACACTTTTAATACCTTTAATCTGGCTGTAATGTAAAACCAGTTAGTTTATCACTTACGTTATAGCAGCTATAAACGTCATGTTATAACAGCACACTTCCTCATCAGCCTTTCTTGACATTAATAAGAGAAAAATTGTTATGGAGATAAGAAATCCTCCATCCTGAAGACATGGCGCTCCAAAGCACCGGCACCGGAGACTCCTTCCGTAAATGCTAATTGAACATCTTAGAACTCCAGAACAACGGTTAGAGGATTTTCTTTCTTAAACGAGAACGTTTTCGTAATTGGCGTATTATTAGAGTTAAATCATGTGGATCGTCTGCCATATAAGTGTCTATGCTAGTTGTTGTAAAACAGTTGTTCCTCTACCAATCTCCGGGAAACCACATGGAGAAATTAAATGAAGGGAAAATGGTAACGCTTATCACAATCACATTAAAATGATTTAGGACAGGCATTTTATGTTGTTTTTTTTGTTTGTTTGTTTTTCTTTCGGCTTTGATCACTAATATTTAAACAGTAGAGATGGTGGATGATTAGATCCACCAGATATGAAACTTGAAATATGAAGGCATACTGTTCAAAGATTACAGAAAACAATAAAACAGACACGCATGCACAGATAACACGACGGACGAGCTCCGTCTCTTCATGCTAATAAGCTTTTACTTGTGGATGAGGTCACGCCAAGAAGACACAGAGGAGACAGCCAAGAGCTGTATAATGGCACTGGCAGGGTGGACTCGGGCTGACCTCGAGAACGAGATGAAGGCTGTTTACTTCACTTAAACACAACACCGGCTCCAGACAGCACAGTGTCTGAGTCACTGTTTAATGAGGAAGTCTGCTCGCAGTGGCGTTCAGCAGACATTTATATATATATATAAATATATATATATATATATATATATATATATATATATATATATATATATATATATATATATATATATAGTGATAAAGAGGCATCGGGGCAGTCAGGGTAATGGTGGCAACTGATACTGAAGGATTGTGAGTTTCTGGAGCTCGTTTCGCATCACCCGAACCAAATCCATGTCCTAATTTTAGACTAGTAACGACATATCACATGTCCAAAATGTTATATGGAAGAAATAGAGTGGGGAGAAAAGTAGATATAAAGCCATCCACACTTCAGCTTATTAGAAAATGTTTGTGAAATCCAAAGCAGAATGTCAAGCTAAGGCAAGATACTGCAGGATAATAGGATATTATTATTATTATTATTATTATTATTAAAATATTGATTAAATATCCATATAAAAGTTGCATACTTAATAAAAACTTAATTACAAACATATATTTTTTTCAAATCATTTCTCTACTGTTTAATATATATATATATATATATATATATATATATATATATATATATATATATATATATATATATATAGTTTGTTTGTTTTGTTTTTTTTTAATTTATTTTTTTTGCATATAAAAACTAATGCAAATCCAAAATTAATGAACATTTTGGGAAGTTCCTGTGTAATAGAATGTCAAAAATTTCAGAAATGTGGATCCTCTAGAAACTGAGATTTTATGGTTCTGAATATGCACCGATCAGCCATAACATTAAAACCACCGACGGGTGACAGCATTAGTTCTCACTGCAGTCCTCTACCTAAAGAGAGCGATGCAGAGGCTCTGTAGTCCGTCCACCTCCTCACCTGTACGCTCTGCTCAAACAGATCAGCTTCCAAAGCTTTCAACCGTCATGCTAATACCACCATCAGCATCCCCACACTCGCCATCTCGTAGACCGCTAACTAGCCAAGCAGAGTCTCTGGTGTAAATCATACTCTTCTAAGAGCACTCCCCTAATGTTCTGTTCCTCATGCATGAGCTGGTTCAGTATTTACTTCGGACTTAATTCCAGCCAAAAAACTGAAGTGATCGGTTTCTACCAGGCTGGGAGGATGAGACGGCTTCCTTCGAGACATGAAGCCGTTGGATATTGTGCGAGAAAGGTCGAGTTCTCGTGGCGTCGTCGGGATTAAACTCTCCTAACCGCAAGCCGAACGCTTTCCCACCACGCCGCTCGGGAGCTGCTTTTAATAAAACCAACAAATCGTTCTGCCCTTGGTTCACTGGTTAGATTCACTAGGTCAAGTTGGGTACCGGGTGTCTGACTTCCTTTCTTTAAACGCAATACTGCTTAGAAAGTATACTGTACGCTGTGATATATAAATAAATAATAGGCCTGAATATGTAGTAAACATAGAAATCCATTTAGAAGTTCCATAATCATGTTATTACCAGTAAAACAAAGGTAAACCAAATTCTCAGCAATTGGTGCTACAGTAGCTCTCCTGTTGGATCGGACTAGACGGGCTGCCCTTCTTTTGGTCCTGTAGGTACTGTAACCACTGCGTACCGGGAATACCCCACACGACCTGTCGCTTTGGAGATGCTCCGACCCAGCCGTCAAGCCATCACAACTTGGCTCTTGTCAAACTCGCTCAGATCTTTACGCTTGCCCATTTTTCCTGCTTCCAACACATCAAATTTGCTGCCTTATTCAAATTTGTACGTACGCAGCCAATAATAAAGTTTTTCATGCACCGAAAGAAAGCGGGACTGCTAATACGTCTTATTTTTAGTCAAGAGTAGTCGGGTAGAGCGCACAAATGTTGGCCACTCCAACAGAAGATTGGTCTTTTAGGCTTTTTATAAAACAATTTCCTCACTACAATCGTTTGTTTTTAGTCCATTTGATCCAACAATGACAACCAGCTCTTAATATCAAAAGCTAACCTTTCCCCCCCCCCGCCCCCCCTTCTTATTTCTACATTTTGGTAGCCTGGAGTGAAACAAAAAAACTACCAAAAACCCAGTATGATCCAATGTCAAATACCACATACTGGTCTTCATGCACTGTAAAACCGGATACGTTCATTTAACTCAAAAGATTTGAGGGGACTAATTACCTCAAAATGTTTACGTCGATAAATCAATTTCTTTAAGCCAAACACACTTAAATAGAGTAAATCGAGTTAAATTTTTGTTATATTTAAGTGTATTTGGCTTAAAGAAATTGATTCATCAACTTAAAAAATGTTGAGGTAATTAGTTTCCTCAAATTTTTTTGAGTTAAATGAACTTATCCGGTTGTACAGTGTGGGATCCGATTACTGTACTATATAATATTATTATGAATATTACGTGATCAGTGTTTACAGCTTTAAACGGTGTCATTTTCATACCTGAGCTGCAAGCTACCGCGACTCCGAAACAAAATTCCTTTTTTGAGTTGAATTGTGTTTGGGTTTTCAGAAGTAAATGGAAATTCTATGTCCATCACGTCTTCATTTTGATGACTAAGTCTAGTTGAAATTGGATCACAAACTACTCAATAAATAATAATAATAATAATAATAATAATAAAAAGGTCCAGTGCCTCAGTGGCCAACTTTAGTGTAAACATGGTTCGATATTATCTCGTGCCAAAAATAAGGTTGTGTGCTTGAGAGCTGCAATGCCCTTAAAAATAAATAAATAAATAATCAGCTAGAAGAATACAAATCCTACTAGAAGAAAGTCTGTGAGCATTCACACACAAAAACACACACTCCACTCGGCCACTACTCCAGAGCTTATTAACATGCCGTGACGGTGTTTGAGCAAATTCAACATCTCCGAATATCAACTCATAAGTCATACCTCATCTGTCTCAGTCTCACTCACACAAACTTCCATGCACGGTATTTCTCTCAGTCGTACTGACCAGGAGAGACCTGGCGTACTACCATACACACACACACACACACACACTGGCCTTCAAAGGAACACTCTTGTCTTCAAAGCAGCCCTCTGTTCTCTCGGTGCAGACAGCGACACTGTGCAAATGATTCACCGAGCGAGCAAAGAATCATGGGAATACTGCCGTCCCCTGTATATCTGTGGTGTGAAATGTCTCACTTGTTGTGCTGAATGCAATTTTCACTCCACATTTTTTATTTTTCCCTGATCGAATATCCGTACGAGCCCAGTGGCCCGAGCGTGGCTGTATTTTATACCAAGTCGTAAGAAAGTGTACGAGTAGTAATCATTTCATGACGGTTCGTATAAATTAGGTTCACTTAGAGTGGTTTTGTTGTTGTTCACAATATGCAGGACAACATTTATCGAATTCGTCTAGCGGGCGGGGCCACCTTGAGTAAATCTTGCATAAACTTTGCTCTCACCACTCGCATAGTTGATGTTGATTGTTCCAACGTATGAAGCTCGTAACAGTCACTTCAGAAAAGCCAACCTAATCTAGCGTAGCCTACTGCGGTCATTTTATATTGCAGTAAATTGGTCTATATTTGTAAGGTATACACGTAATCCCACTTTCACCATATTTTGTCCGTATTTTGCCATATAATATAAAGTGGGTGGGGCTAACTTGCATAATCTTTGCTGTTACAAATTACAGTCCTGATGTCGATTATCCCTAGTAAAAAAAACAGCTTTGATCAAAACTAGAACTAGTTCATACTTGAACAGTCTATTAGCATCTGAGCAAACTATCTAGCCAGCGGAATCTAGCATAGCCTACTGACTGTGATCATGTTATAATTCAGTAAGTTGGTCTATACATGTAGGGTTGAATAATCCAACTTTCACGATATTTTGGCAGGATTTTTCCATATAATGTAAAGTGGGCGGGGCTAACTTGTGTAAAAAAAAAAATCTTGAGTAAACTTTGCTGTCACAGCCTAGCTACAGTTTTCACCGATTTTTTTTATAGATGCTTCGTACTATTTACCCTTACGGGTCTGATTAGAAATCTGACTACAAGACATGTTTAAAAAAAATAAATAAATAAAAAATGGTTGATGAGGTAAACAAACAAAAAAACGGACAGAGAAGTGCGTGTTTATTATTCATGCGTCACATCAGTAAAAAAACAAAAAAAAACAACAACTTGGTGTTAATCTTATTTGTAGCTATAAACTTAGCGTTAATAGTTAAGCACTAACTATTATTACTATCTTGCTGTGTACTAAGTTGATGTGACAAAGTACTGAAAGATAATAACTCCCAAATGTCCAGCGCTTCAGTTGTACATCAGCGGAATATATATACGGACCAAGAAACCGAGATGAAGGAGTCACATGCTCATAAATAATTCACGCGCGCACGAATCGACGAAACATGGTAATTGACAAGAGATAAATCAGCGGACTGATGGATGGAACCGAGATCTTTCTAGCCCTGGACCTTTTATACTGTAAATGCACCCCAAGGGAAGGACTCAGTACCGATCTTCTAATCGAATGGAAACCTCAGTCCTAACGCCGTTTTCCGACGAAATAACGAACGGATGTTCTGACACCTTGTTCCCAAAGATCTTGTCGGCTCGCTTGATCGTCTCTGCTAGTGTGGCTAGAATCAGATCACGAACTCAAGAAAGTTCCAACATGCGAGTCCGCTACTAGGTTTGTTTAATCAGTTAGGAAATATAATGAAATTTCATAATTGCCTTTAAAATACACATACTGGAATATGGCACTACGTTTTTTTTTCAGTTTATATGTCTGTCTGTCTATCTATCTATCCAGTATTCATTATTCCGAATGAGAATGTGTTCGCTTCTACTGAACGTCTAACAAAAGATATCAAACCAGTTACTACACAAGAAGTATCTGTAACATTGGGTAATAATGGACTACGTGTAATCTGATGACAAAATTAAGATAAGTGCGGCTGTGGCTCAACTGCTAAGGTTAGAAAATCGCTATATAACCCCAGACCATTTGTAGCAAGCCAGTCGATGCCATAAGTCAACAGTTATACAATAAGAAAGCAAATAAGGACATATCCAAGTTTAAAAACGTATTTAAATGTCAGGAGAAATGAATTAGAACAGGAAAATACGATGAGGAGTACCAGTAGGATTTCCTTGAAAACGAGATGCTGCATCTCAAGGGGCTATCCATCAATAAATTTAAATTTCTGTACATATTTGAGTAGCACTATACCGTGGGATGTGTTCATAAGGCTACATGAATCCATCATCGGCGAGAGTCAAAACCAGTAAAATATTAACGGAGAACTGGAAATTAAGGTGTGAGGGAATCGCAGCTTTGACTTAATGGCAACAAGTCTTCCCAAAAAGAGACAGCGGTCAAAATAATCAAGGAATAAACACAGTACAGGTGAACACAGTTGGGTAGCAGACCAGTGACAGGACGGGTGGAGACACAAAGGCATACAGGAATGTAAACAATAAACCATGATATGAACCCTAAACAAAAACACCATGAAAGTAGCGCTTGCAACCGTACCGAATGTCCCGAATGGGGGAATTAACGGCACCTAATATCTACGTCAAGTTGAATTCTGACTATCAGAGCTTATCGGAATAAACGGCTATAAATATTTCTGTAGGTTTATATCAGTGGTCGTGTAGGAGCCATGAAGTCCACAACACATGTTAACATCACTCTATTACATTCTACCGATGTGTGAATTACAGAGTGTGCTATAAACAGTGCAATAGCAATGTTGCATGCAGTCTTTAGAGGCAAATGAAATTATCCAACTCTTCTGCGCTTCCTGTTGGGTTCTGTGTTTGCTCGGAGAAATCAAGACCAGCTATGTGAATGATTTCTTCGCCAGCTCGAACAGAATTGGGGTCGACTGTCTCGGCTGCCGAAATCAATGGCAATCTAAATTGTGTCGTCCTTCCTCGTGGCCTTCAATTGACAAAGATGTTAATTTAATCTGTTCAACGATCTGATGCGAGTCTCACGACAGTAATGCGGGTTTGTCCGTGCGCCAATGACCAGAGAGAAGTAGCTGCAAAAGTATCAGAAGTGTTCTCTCCAAGGTCATTTACATGAAAAATGTATTTCAGACTCGAGTCGGTAAACACTAGTAATAATGACGGGGAGAAAAATAAGCAATGTAAGATTGAAACAAATGCAGAATGGTACATTTAATTGGCGTACTATTGAACCTCCCAGTCACTTTGGCATGAATTTAACCTCCTTATCTCCATCAGATAGTCCAGACTTACAGTGCACCCCTATAAATACACATAGATAACTTGTTCTTTGGTTTGTCCATGTGGAGGAACCCTACAAGTCTTATATCCCTATAAGAGATGATTCCAGGTGGTACCTTGTACTGTGATATTACCGCCCCAAACCTGTCACTACATCAGAACAAGCTTCACAAGAGATGTTCCTGCCAAACAAATATAAATAGACAAAACTAATGCATCAGCTATTTTCTGAAATTCCCCAAACTCAACAGTGTATTCCTTACGACTACTTCAAAACAAGACATTATACATTTCCCCCCCTAATTCTCCGATTCGGTCAACTGTTGAATTGTTGAACTGTTGGTATCTCAGGTGTAGTAGGTGTTTTTTTTTATATATCTCACCACTACAGTTGTGCCTCGCAGTTCTGAGAAATGACTCAGACATGACTCACAGAAAGCATTATGGAAAAAAAACAAACAACGTGCATCTACTACAGCATTTTAAAAGATTACAAATCTACCCACATTGCCTTGGGGAGGAACATTCTAAACTACAGAACCGTTGACTCTAGGTAGAAGGATTTTCCTGGAATTAATTAGCTGAATAACTGTAGCCGTCATTCACGTCGCCGTGCTAAAGGATGAGACATCCTCGAAATCCCCACATTATCCCAATCCCAGCAAGCTATCCTGGATAAGAAGATCTCCCAGGCAGAATTTTCTCACGATTCAGTTAGGCAGCAAGTATGGTGCCCTAAGCAGCGCAGAGTCCATTACCACTTGCAGTAAGAACACATAAATGCCTATGCACTACGCCAGGCGGCCTTCCCTCAAAACCACTTTCACGCTCCGCAACCTCCGGGCAGCCAAAAATTGGCCTCGTCATGAATGGCAGCACGATGAATCAAATGGTGCTTGAGAGGTGCTGAGGCGCTGAAGACCTGACCACCTGACCTGATAGGCATAGCAATCAGGGCCATGCAAGAGGCCAGAGAGATGTCAAGAACTTAAAAACTACAAGCTAAGCAAGTATAGTAGAAGGGCATCAAGGCAACTGGACTTGTGGTATAGTCTTGAAGACATCTGTGGACTCATCTGTGGAGGCTTATTGATTCTACAGAACGATTAACAGAAGTCCTGGTAGCTTAGTTCTTAATTCATGCTTGAGGGTTATTACACTCTTGGGATCGTTCACCTCAAGAGTTTGGTACATGTGAACGCTGGTCTTCTTTAAAATGGTGGTCTGGGGCTCACTTCAACCATGATGCAATCTGCATCAGATCTTGACACTATCCACTCCCTTGACTGGTTCAACTTGCCATGTTACTTCCTGTATCAAGTTTCACTATAGATAGGAAAGGGTGAAAAAGTCACATTATCCCACAGCATGAGGGGTGTGTATAACCCAATCTTAGCTCTTCCAGTCTACTTACAGCCAAGTAATTGGCAAAATGCTTTCTAATTCACTCCTGGAACCATTCCGGGATCCGGTGCCTATTCTGAGAACACCAGGCATGAGGTGGGAATACACCCTTGTTTTTGGGAAAATGTTGGACATTTATCACCCAAAATCTTCTACTGTGAAGGGGAACACTGACTATTTCATACTGTATGAATCCCAATCTATAGGTCATGCATAAAGGAAGCACAACCAACGAGTTGAATATTTTCCAAACAAGATAACTGCCTGCTATAAAGTCTACAGGAATCAGACACTGTATCCTAATATTGCCCTTAACATCCCAGCTACCGACAAAGTGGTAGGGATGTCGGTTCCACCACTCGAGATGATAAGCGGTGACATTTTGGGAACATTTCCTTACCCTCATGTCATTCTGCAAGGCTTTAACAGAAGTCGTTTGTGTGAAGCTAGACTCACAGACAAGATCTGTTCAATCTGTTCACTGTTATGAAATATCCCATTTTGAAGCATTGTGCCTTCTTGACACTCCCTACCTCCATTTCCACATATTTGCCAGCCTACATGCTGATGCTGGCACCCCTGCCTCTTTTATTTGATTTGATTTGATTTTTTTTTTTTTTTAAGGAATTTGAAAAGAATCTGGCAGAGAAAGCAGGCCTAGTATATCAGTAATCACTCTCGGCATGAACCCTACTCCATCATCACTCATCTCTCAGCCTGCCAGTCATTTTCAACCACAAGTGTTTGCCTGCAAGTCGTACAAGATTTGGGGACATTCATCAGTTCATTTGACCAAAAGCAAAAAAAAAAAAAAAAGGTTGCCCATACTCCATCACATTAGCCAGGGAAGTGATAATACGTTTCTTTTGAGAACGATCACGCAAATACAATCTGTTCCAAGTATCTAGTGTACAACCATCATTTCGGCATTCTGCACCAGACTTTAAACATTTCTTTCTTTTTGCTTGGTTTACATTTTGCTGTTTATGCTAATTTTTGGGAATTTCTTATTTTACAGACCATAAGGCATTTATTTATTTTTTTTCCCTAAACTTCCAGGGTTCACTTTGGACGTGAATGCCATTGGTGTTTCCGTTAGAAACTTCATTTACCAAATGGGTTAGCAAAATACCCCCATTAACTGCTGGACAGCATGCCTAGCATAAAAGCCCTAACAAATGGGCATACTAGAAGTAGGCTAGTACAAAGTTCTTTTTTTTTTTTTATATAGAATTTTGGTTTGCTTGTGCTGCTTGTAGTACGTCTCTCATGGCCACGTATTGACCGCTACACCAGAATATATTTTTTTTTTAGTTCCAATGAGAAACCACAATAGCTGTAGAATCTACAGCTATTTGTTAAAGGCAAAATAATAAAGCACTCTCGGTGTTAAAATGGGTTGGTTGTCGCTGAGATCGCAGCGAAAATGAACGCCTGCTATGTTCTCATATGCTAATCTGAAGGTACTTCAGAATAGGGAAAAGGTCCACACAGTGCTTCAAACATAATAATAATGATAATTCAGAACAGTGAGCAAACTGAACAGATCAAGATCTCGTTTTGCACAAATGTAGTTCTGCCAAAGCCTCGCAGAACGAAACGAAGGTAAGAAACCATTCCCAAAATGTCAGGAGTTATCGGTCAGAGTGGTGGAACAGACCTTGTTATGACTGCTTTGATGGCTGAGATGTTTATGTCATTGTTCACAGGTCAGGTCAGGTCACAGTGTCTGACTTCTAGGTCTTCCTATAGACATTCTATCGGTCAGTGATTTAGCTAAAAGGCTGTCCGATGGTCTTAATGTCAAATCTTGTTTGGTAAATAAAGCATGCTTCCTTGAGCCAGTTGGCTCGATGATATCGGTTAGCCTTGAGTCCGGGTACGGCGGATGAACACGCTCGGACAAAGGCATTTCAAGAGAAGTCACGATCAATAAAACATCTCTTCTCATCCAGAACACTCATTTGCCCTTTCTCTCACTTTTTTTTTTTTTCTGGGGGGAAAAAAATAAATAAAAATGCAGAAAACAGCCTTCAGCTCCAGACAGATGATGAAGAGTGTGCAGAGAAAGTTGGTGTAACCTGACAGCCTTGGGTTTTTTTTTTTTTTTTTATGTTTACTTTGTTCTACATTTGAGAGAGAATGTGAGAAGATGCTTGCTAGGCTAAATGCATGTCTTTACATGCACGTTAGAAGGACAGGAAATCTCAGCGAGGCTGTGTAGGCTGAGTAGGAGGCAAAGAAATGCTGTAGATCCCTCCACATTTCCTCTCATTTAGATAGTTTAACTTCTATTTTAATCTCTCGCTTCTTTCGCATGCTCCCAGGCACCACGGATTCGGTGCTAACAAGCACGCGTCGCAATCACGTCAAGCTGTTAACCTTGTGCTTCTTTGCGGTTTTTTTTCTCCCCCCCCCACACACCTCGACTGTCAGGTTTATCTTCAGACACCCAGGAAAGTGCCACAACAGGATGTGGCGTCTTTAGTCATCACGTCTTAGTGTGAAACAGCACCGCGATGAGGCGACGTGAGCTAAGCCGCCGACCGCGTCGCTAACCCGGGCGGTCGAAGATTACCGGCGCGCTTTGATAACGCAGACAGGTGAATCTTTTGACCTGGCCGTGGATTAGAGGCTTTTTTAATTTCACGTCTTTTGTGAAAGCGTTCGCAAATCCCCACCCACTCCTGAGAGGACCGTTAGCATACGTGCACGTCTGCTACGAGGTCTGAATAGGTGAATTTCACATTTCTGAACGTGTTCCTGCTCTCTTATACGTTCTTCCCAGTTCTCAGTTTGCATGACGGATGTCCAGGTAGCAGTGGAGCACGTATTCGGATACAAAGTGGGTGTGGCCTAAATCAGAACGATCACAGGTTTACATGAATGTCTTTTCCCAGAATAAGTCGTTAATCAAGTGCCTCATGGATGGACGTGGCACGTAAACATGTTTAAAAATTTTCTGGGAGGAGACATTTACGTAGCGTTTAAGGAAGGAGTCTCCACTGAGAGTGCTTTGTAGCAAGACGTTTACTGGCACAGGCAAGTCTTCTGGACAGAGGAGTTAAAGTCTTGCGGTTTCTCATGAACATGACAAGTCTTAAACTCAAAATACGATCAAAAATGACTATTTATACCTGCTATAACATAAGTGGTAACAAGAACTAACCTGTTTCAAGGACATTCCACAACATTACCTGTAACTATAAATGGATAAAAAAAAAAAACAACTAAAAACTGTACGTTTTGATATTTAATAAATTGAAGAGAGAAAAAAAATCCAACAAATTGCTGTCATATAAGAGGAATAAAACACTTCGGGACACGCCGTTCTTGGAAAAGAATCTACTTCAGACTAATTGTTGCCATCCCCAAGTTGACTATTTTCCAGATTATTTAACAGCAAAGCCCAAAGTGTTTTATTCCTTACTTAAGGAGAAGACCGGAGCGCTTTAGTTTCTTTGAAAACGTTTCATAACCTTGATTGAGACGTAATAATAGACCACCCGATGGACAATTTGACACGAGTGCTAATCAGAAAGCTGGTTATATTGAACGCTGCTAGCTTTGGATAACTGTAAATGAACAGGGCTAGTGTAGGCAGTGAAACATTCATCATTTATGGTAATAAAATCGTGGAATATAAAGGTAATGGGACTTCATAGGAGACTACTTAATTCTGATGAATAAAGACAATTATTAAGATCGATTTAGAAATTAGCGAACAGGAGATTCGCGACGAGAATCCAACAGGAAATGAGAATCCGACTCGGAATAAAAATCACAGACAATCGATCCAGCAGAATGACAAAGATCTCTCTCTCTCTCTCTCTCTCTCACTCTCACACACACACACGACTTTTCTAAGTCTCCCAAAGCCTATCTATGCACACTGGCTTTTATCATGCTGCGAGATGAGATAGCATGCTAATTAGGCATACAACAACACATTGCGAGTTCGAAGATCAGACGCACACGAGTTCCGCGAGTCCGATCATGAAGTCATTTAGTTTAAAATGAGACAATGCTTCCAGAGTAAAGACGGATTTCTGTATTTCATCTGCACGGTGTGTTCGAAAAATGCTGATTCTTATAATCTGGTTATAAGGCCAGATATACGCCATCTAGACCGGGGATAAAATGAACACTCATTTATCCTCTGAGATTTTCCTCACATCACAAGAGGAGTGTTTCAGGCTCTAACATTATTTATAATGGAGTAAAAATTAGTTCTCGTTCTTACTATTTCTATCAGAAAAACAGAGGAAATAATCGTCGCAGGACGACATAAAACCTACACAAGCCAATGCTTAGACATGGCATAAACCTACATAAACGTTGCACGACGCCAAGTATGTTTTTACGGCTTATGTCAGCTGTCATGAAGCTCTTATGTAGGTTTAGGTTTAATGTAGTCCTATGAATGCTGTGGTAAAGGGATAGATATACTTAAATTTACCTTTACTAACTAACTAAATGAAGTGCATCGTTTTCCCATAACACATCCCCAAATGTTTTAATGCTTATGTAGCCTTATGAACACTACCGTTCAATACAATGTGACACGTTTCACAAGGACCGAGGGGATACGCTGTATACAAGGTGATCAAGAAGAATATTTGGACTTACCTGAAGGGCCAAGGTGAAGGAGCCGCATGAAAGAAAGAAAGAAAGAGAGAAAGAATATTAAAAACAAATGATCTCCATCGCTCGTATGATATCATACAAATGAAACCATTTTTCAATTATTAGATGAGTGTTGAATTCAAGAGCACAATAAATCAAAAATGTTTCCTACAATTAAGTACGGATTGCTTCAAAATACACTTTTCACATGCTTGTAGTAAATGAAATTACAGCCGGACCGGGCTCAGGCCGTTTGTGTTCGGGAAATGATGCCGATTAATGGAAAACGATTTTGCAGACAGGTGTAAAATAGCACGCTGTTATTTTACCACACATTCGCCAACTATCCCAGCAAGATCCGAATAGACTGAATCACTTACGCGAATGTACTCCCCGAAACACCTACGCGCAGACGAAAACAGAGACGGTCGCTTTACCTAACTTTCGACGAAGCCAAAAACAAACAAACAAACAAAAAAAAAACAAAAAACATTGAAAATCCTAAAACGTCTTTCCAGCCAGACCAAAACAACTAAACAAATACAACTAATGCGAGGTGAAAGGGTTTATACACAATATGTTAAAAAAAAAAAAAACAACCAAAAAAAGAGGGGTATGAAGAGATTTCAAGCTTGAGAAGGGCTCGCATCTGCTGAACACACAGTTGCCAGGTGTGCTTGTGTTTGAGGTGGAAATATAGAGGCAGGTGTGTTGATATTTGAGAGGGGACAATATAATAAAGTCTGCGA
Source organism: Ictalurus furcatus (assembly GCF_023375685.1). Classification (NCBI taxonomy): domain Eukaryota; kingdom Metazoa; phylum Chordata; class Actinopteri; order Siluriformes; family Ictaluridae; genus Ictalurus; species Ictalurus furcatus. The sequence continues at coordinate 2,053,110 of NC_071257.1, forward strand.
GTCGTGATTGTAAATTCATAAGCCTTCGCACGAGGCAGCTGAATGGAACGGCTTAGGGGCGGGAATGGCTTTTTTCCATCAAATCAATTTGCCGTAAGAGCTGCTGTTCGAGAAAATGAATCAAATGAACCTTTGGACCAATGAGAATCGAGCATTCGACAGTTATAGGTATAGGATAATTTATATTAGTAAGACAATAATAATAATGATAATAATAATAATAACACAATAACAGAAGACAAAGCAACACGGCCAGCTGCATTTAATCAAATGCATCAGTGCATCCACATCCATCCTTCCATCCATCAATCCATCCATCCACATCAATCCATCCATCCATCCACATCAATCCATCCATCCATCCACATCAATCCATCCAGCCACATCCACCATCCAGCCACATCCATCCATCCATCAATCCACATCAATCCATCCGTCCATCCATCCATCAATCCACATCCATCCATCCATCAATCCACATCCATCCATCAATCCATTCATCCACATCCATCCATCCATCAATCCATCAATCCATATAGCCACATCCATCCATCCATCAATCCACATCCATCCATCAATCCACATCCATCCTTCCATCCATCAATCCATCCATCCACATCAATCCATCCATCCATCCACATCAATCCATCCAGCCACATCCACCATCCAGCCACATCCATCCATCCATCCATCCATCAATCCACATCAATCCATCCGTCCATCCATCCATCAATCCACATCCATCCATCCATCAATCCACATCCATCCATCAATCCATTCATCCACATCCATCCATCCATCAATCCATCAATCCATATAGCCACATCCATCAATCCATCAATCCATATAGCCACATCCATCCATCCATCAATCCACATCCATCCATCAATCCACATCCATCCATCCATCAATACATTCAGCCACATCCATCCATCCATCAATACATTCAGCCACATCCATCCATCCATCAATCCACATCAATCCATCCGTCCATCCATCCATCAATCCACATCCATCCATCCATCAATCCACATCCATCCATCAATCCATTCATCCACATCCATCCATCCATCAATCCATCAATCCATATAGCCACATCCATCCATCCATCAATCCACATCCATCCATCAATCCACATCCATCCATCCATCCATCAATACATTCAGCCAAATCCATCCATCCATCAATACATTCAGCCACATCCATCCATCCATCCATCCATTCAACCACATCCATCCATCCATCAATCCACATCCATCAATCCATTCAGCCACATCCATCCATCCATCAATCCATTCAGCCACATCCATCCATCCATCAATCCACATCCATCAATCCATTCAGCCACATCCATCCATCCATCAATCCATATCCATCCATCCATCAATCCATTCAGCCACATCCATCCATCCATCAATCCACATCCATCCATCCATTCATCCACATCCATCCATCCATCCACATCCATCCATCCATCAATCCATCAATCCATTCAGCCACATCCATCCATCCATCAATACATATCCATCCATCCATCAATCCATTCAGCCACATCCATCCATCCATCAATCCACATCCATCCATCCATTCATCCACATCCATCCATCCATCCATTCATCCACATCCATCCATCCATCAATCCATCAATCCATTCAGCCACATCCATCCATCCATCCATCAATCCATTCAGCCACATCCATCCATCCATCAATCCACATCCATCCATCCATCCATCCATCCATCAATCCACATCCATCCATCCCGTCTCTCTCAGGTCATATAAACCTACTATTGCCTATAAATATATATTAAAACACAATGCCCCCACCATATACCATATGAACCTATGTTTGTCTAACATTCCCTCATTACCAGAGCGGTAGCTGTCAGCAGGAAGACAGTGATAATGCACTTTCTGTGAATTATTTTGAGAGAAAAGAAAAGGAGTGGGTGTCTTTTTATATCCACCATATGCGCTGTCGCCTGTGTGATTATGGCGGCATGCTGTGAAACATAAAGGACGCTTTGAAAAAGGAGTGAATTGTTGACAGGTATAGCATGGATGCTGTTGTGGGACTGAGGTCATGTGACTCAGTTAACTGAGCTGCTACAAACGTCTTTGTACAGCAGTGACTAAAGCTACTGTTTTTACATGTACAATGTGTGTCGATCATCTGTGTACAGTGTGTACTGATTGTGTATGGTGTGTGCGTGTGTGTGTAGATCATTTGTGTACAGTGTGCGCATACTGATCGTCCATGTAGTGTGTGTCAATTTTCTGCATACAGTGTGTTGTATGTCTATGTAGAGTGTGTGTGCGCGTGTGTGAGATCATTTGTGTAGTGTGTGTGTGTGTGTGTGTGTCGTATTTAAATTTAAAAGCTAATATAAATGCATCCTGGAATATGTTCACCATTAAGAAAATAAAAGAAAAATACAGTAAATAAACTAATGCAAGATTCCTCAAGAGTTACAATAATTAAAGCTGATAAATAAATAAATAAATAAATCATTTAAACTACTTGGAACCATTTCCACAGACTATTGTAGAGTTCTAGATAAAACCTTTAAGGATGTCATCTTTTCTAGCTAAATATTCCAAATCCAGGGCGGAGTCCATGCAATACAATTCATTTAGCACCAGGGGTGTGATTTACAACGAGGCACTGGGGGATGATGATTGCGTGTGAGATCGAATACAACCGAAGGGCAGGTATTCCATTTGCAGAAGCTTATCTTGTGCTATTTGATAATGGAAAAAAAAAACAACAACATAAAACAATGCAGTCGATGTTCTGATGATACGATGCCTTAGTCTTTTCAGATGAATTGGGACTTACTGTTACCATGGTAACATTGATTTAACGTCATGTATTCGCGCCGACGATTCCAACAGCGTTTATCTAGAGCCTGTGAAAAGGCTTTAATTCACGATGTTAGTCCCCAAACGTCCGTTTGGTCAGAGCGACACATGCTCATTTCGCAGTGCGAGCGACGGATGCTCGCTGTGATGAACTGAGACAATTACAGCATGCGGATCCCCCCGGTGATGACTTTTTAATCTGGCTGTAATCACTCTGACATAATTGTGATGGCGTGAACGAGAGCCAAAGCGAGAGAGAGAGAGAGAGATTGAGACACGGGCAGAGAGGGATGATGAGGCGACCGACTATTGTCTCCATGCCGTCTCCGTAATGCATTAATGATGATTAAAGCGCCGCACGATTCAGATTGCTGCATTGTGACAGCCTGGCTCGCTCCCCGTGCGTACATGCTGCAATAGACTGAAATGGCTCACGGGAGAGCGAGACTGAAGTAAAGACAGATAGAGGAGATAAAAAGGGAGGAGAGGGAGGGAAGAAGCAGAGAAAGTAGGACTGGAAGACAAAAATTGTCAGGAAAAAAAAAACCAACAACAACAACACAGAGTCAACAGAGCAAGCTAACCAGCTAAAATGAGTTAGCTAGCTAAAACAAAACTTCTTGGTAAATGCCAAGAGGTTGTTCTCTTTCTTCTCTGACAATTACATTTCAAATAATAAACATCACGTTAAACACGATGACTTGCTAAGGGGAAAAGAGTTAAGTCTGCTTTAAGCACAAACCTCTATGGTTCTAGCAAGCTAACCTGGCTTACATTCGCTACAGTAGATCGCTAAAGCACAAGCTCTCGTTCAAGTGTCAACTCTGCTCTCAGAACTCGTCATGGTGAGAGATGTCCCCCCCCACCCACCCACCCCCGCACTCACAGGCTGACTGGAGCAAGCTAGACGATTAATATTAGCTACAAAACAAGCTTTTGTTGAAGGGGAAAAGGGTCACTCTGCTCTTATTTTTAGCACTTGACTTGTCATAGTGCAAGTTTTCTTCTTCCTGAGTATCATCATATGGCTCTGAGGCTGACTGGAGCAGGCTAGTCGATTATTATTAGCTACCTAGCTACAAAAACCAGCCTTTGTCGAAGGGGAGAAGAGTCACATGGCTCTGGGGCTGACTGGAGCCGGCTAATCAGCTAATAATAGCTAGCTAACTGCAACACACATTCTGTTTGGAAGGGAAAGTGTGGCTGAGCTCTGATTTCTCAGCATTTGGTTAGTCATGGTGCGAGTTTTATGCTTCTTATGTGGCTGTAACAGCTCTAAGCCTAACTGTAGCAAGCTAGTCATCGAATTAGCTAGCGACACCTCTGATTTCTCAGCATTTGCTTAGTCATGGTGCGAGTTTATTTGCTTCCCGCACGTCTTCGTGTCGGTGACTGTAGCTAGCTAGCTAGCTAACGTGATCATCGCCAAAGATTTACATACCCGTCGTGTTTCGATTCGCTAATTTGTTCGATTCGCATCGTGCGGCACAATCTGAATTATTTCATGAATAAGAGAAAAAGCCAGCACAAGAGCTCCCAGTGCACCACACACAGAACCGTCATGCTCTACTACCCACAGCACAGGTAAATAAAATCTCACTGGCTCCTTAGGGACCGTCTCGGCCCGTTGTAGATACGCCAAATCGCCGTCCACACACTTTTTAAGCCGTACTAATACTCAGCACATGTTCTGCAGTTCTGGAGCTTCCCTTGTGGCACATTTTAGTTAATGCTCTTAACGGATCAACGGTCTATAAGTCCCGAACTCATACGGTTTAGTAAAGCGTACGCGTGAAGCGTGTACATGTGCGTCTTTCAATGTTCTTTTGATAGTCTAAAACCATGCAAATACAAAAATAATTTAAAAAAAAAACGCTAAAATGAAGGGAATGTGTTTCTGAAAGCAGAAAAAAGAAGTCGTATGAGGTAGAAATAGCCGTGCCGTTTTGTTTATTTTGACTGAGAGAAAGACTACAACTTCCACACTCTCCTTCCAGGAAATGTATGTTTCCTTGGCGTCTTTGCCGTCACGATGGGAGACGCGTTCAAACCGTAGCGGTACAACCGTAGCACGATCCAAGCGGTCTACCTCTCAAACGCTTTCATTTCGCTACAGCAGCAGGGTCCGAGCTCCTGCCAGTTCCCACTCCTTCAGATCCTCCCCGCTGGCCGATCTCAACCTGAGAAATTTCTGGACGGTTTTTTTTTTTTTTCCCTCCCTGAGAACTTTTGAATTTTCCATTGCATGATATTATTTTATATTTCACATTTATTCGTTACTGGTTTGCCGTTTTCTTTTCTTAAGGTGCGCACACACAAAATGTTGCGTCTGTGCGCATTTTAATCAGCGTTCCTCTCATCGCTGTTTCACCTTCAGCATCATGCTGACTCCTCCCTTACATCATCACTAACAGCCAGCCTGACTTCCTCCTCCTCCTCAACTCAGCAGGTAGACAACAGCCAGACAGCTCAGCATCATGGGATATCCCACTCAGTCACACAGAGAGCCAGTGAGAGCCTTTGATAACACATCAGAGAGAGAGAGAGAGAGAGAGAGAGAGAGAAGATGGGCCAAGGCGTGTTTACACACACACACACTCACTCACTCACACATTCACACTCTCACACACTAATACATGGGCCAGATCAGGAAGTGATGTGATATTTTTTTTTTAAGCCAAAACGTCTATTGCAGACAATACACCAGTTATTACATGAATAAATCAGAAAATGTTTATATTTTCATTTCGGTGATGAGAAGTGAAGAATATTATTTACTCTTTCATCGCATGGATAAATATTCGTCTGGCAACAGAAGCCAAATGACTCGGACATATGATGTGAAAGAGGAATTTTCATTAGGAACCGATTCGTTTGGGAGTTCTAGACATCTACCACCCTTCCGAGGCGAAAAGCAGAACGCCAAAGGAGCAGCATGTCCGAATTCAGTGTTCATAAAACAGTAGTCGAGAAATACCTGGAGGACCTCCTGCCTCCCTGGAGATTCGGCTGTACGGAACCAACGGACACGGCGCTATCCCAGAAGGCAACGGGACTGGCGTGGAAGAGCTGTCGGAATCGAAAATGGTGGACGGCATGAAATATAAATATGAACGAGTGCATTAATACTGTATAAATCAATCATTTGAACGATAGCTGGAACTACTGCTTAATAGAACACCTTCTGACCAATCAGATTCGAGAATTCAACACCACTGTAGAATAAATGGCATTAATCGGATTTGAAGTTTTAACCGAAAGAAAACAAAAAAGAAAGAAAATAAAGCTCAGGATGAGAAAACACCAGAACGTTAAAGGCCTCCGTCAGATTTCGAAAAGCTAAGGAGCTTTCTGTGCTCGTCTGATCTCGCACGCTCTTCGTACCTCGTTCTCACCGTCGCTCTGCATTTTAATTACTCTAAGTGTAAGAGTCAGGATGTCTCTCGCTCTCTCCCTCTCTCTCTCTGTCTGTCTCTCTCTCTCTCTGTCTCTCTCCGTCTCTGTCTCCCCCTCTCTCTCTGTCTATCTCTCTCCGTCTCCCCCACTATCTCTGTCTCTCTCTCTCTCTCTCTCTCTCTCTCTCTGTCTGTCTGTCTCTCTCGCTGTCTCTCTCTGTCTTTCTCTGTGTCTCTCTCTCTCTCTCTCCCTCTCTGTCTGTCTGTCTCTCTCCGTCTCTGTCTCTGACTCCCCCCTCTCTCTGTCTATCTCTCTCCATCTCCCCCACTATCTCTGTGTCTCTCTCTCTCTCACTCTGTCTGTCTGTCTCTCTCTCTGTCTATCTCTCTCCATCTCCCCCACTATCTCTGTGTCTCTCTCTCTCTCTGTCTGTCTGTCTCTCTCGCTGTCTCTCTCTGTCTTTCTCTCTCTGTCTGTCTCTCTCTGTCTCTGTCTCTGACTCCCCCTCTCTCTCTGTCTATCTCTCTCCGTCTCCCCCGCTGTCTCTCTCTCTCTCTGTCTGCCTGTCTCTATCGCTGTCTCTCTCCCTCCGTCTCTGTCTCCCCCGCTCTCTCTGTCTCTCTCTCTCTCTCTCTGTCTGTTTAACACCATTACAGTCGCAGAAGCTGAAACTCGTCTCATCATAACCATCACTAATAAAAAAAAAAAAGTTACGCACATTTCGACTGTATCCCAAATGTTCCTCTTTATAAGAAGAGATCTATTAATGTAATGTAGTGAGTAAATTTGGCCCGTTTTTGTTTTTTTGGCAAAGTGTATGAAGATATCGCATTAGACAAAAAACATCAAAACCTTGCAGTATTTCGTAGCTGGTTAATAGCATGCAGCAGATGGCTCAGGAACACTCAACAAACATATATAAAGCATTCTTCCATCTAGTTTCTGTATGGGGCACCAAGCCATTGCAGGGCACAATCGCACACACGCATTCACACACCACGGACAATCTAGAGATGCCAATTTAGAGCTGCATGTCTTTGGACAGGGGGAGGAAACCGGAGTGCCTGGTGCAAGCTCCACACACGTACGGCGGAGGCGGGACTCGAACCCCCAACCCCCGAGATGCGAGGCAGGTGTGTTAACCACTAAGTCACCGTGCCCCCCAACAACAAGCAGAATAAGAATAATAATACGAATACAGCGAATGGATTCCGCCAAGGTGAAAACGAACACCGAGTGCATCAGCAACAGAACAGCCTCGTCATCGATTCTTTGGAACTATAATCGAGCGATGAACACCGATCCTCCAAAAGGTATTTTGGTGTTTTGATGATGATGATGATGATGGTGGTGGTGTTTAAGACATCTCCCATAGGCTCTCAGGTGGAGATCGGGTGAGCGCGAAGGTCATTCATCATTTTCATCCTCATTCAACCATACAGTGTATTCTTGTGTCCTGTGCAGGGGGCGGAGTCCTCTGAATAGACCACGCCCATCAAAACATTTCATCGCAGGATAAAGAGAATTAGTCAGATGAACTCCGTACCGATTTGCAGCGACACTGTGTTGCGGTGAAGATAAATGGCCCGCCGCCCGTCCACGTTTCTTAAAATGCCTGACGTTGGACACGCTTAGAAAAAGTTTTTTTTATTTATTTTTTTACGGTTTTTTTGAAAATGAAGTGGCTTAATAGCTCCGTCCTCTCTAATATGGAAACACACTGTTGTATGAATCATTTTTCAAACTGTAGTGCAAACTCTAACTATATGGTAATCCAAGCATTTGCTTCAGAAATGTTATTTCCTTAATTTACAAGCTAACAGGAAAAAGGGAAAAGAAAAAAAAAAAAAAAAAAAACCACATTGCGACCCTTTTCACTGTAGAGAAAAAAAATAATGGCTATTAAGTACGAGTGAAAAATTCCCATTAGCGATCACCATGAATAAAGATTTTTTTTTAAACATTTATTTATTTTTTTTTTAAAAAGCGTCTGATTTTTTTAAACAGCAAAATATTTAGAGGGCAATATAGAGGGCAAGTCTGCCAAAAGCTGCACATATTCTTCCAGTTACATGGTAGGTCTTGTAGATGGACTGTACATTTGGATCGGAGATCCTGATTTGTTTATGACAGCTGGTGTCATTAGCATCCCATTCCAAGTCCAACCAAGAAATCAAGAACTGGCCGGTGTAAGAACCGACCAGCCAAGCAGCATCATCTAACCAAGCCATGTCTAGCCCAATCCCGTTTTAGGCAAGACATGCTATCCGCAATACAGAATTAGTTTTAGCGCAGCATCCAACATGCAGCCGCTGTGAAAAATCACACGGAACAATGTCAACTTCTCAGACTTCCCAGACTCCCAGTCTACATTGTTTCAGTGCCAAACAAGACAAATCTGTTTTCCTGGAGAAGTGCGAGAGTAAACTCCACAATACTGCAATCTCAGGGGAAAAGAGCTGGCAGGTTGTCTCTCTGCACCAATCTCCTCTTTCTGAATGTTCACTCCTGCAACGCCTGGGCTCTCGAGATTCAAGCAGCAGGCTGTGACGGTGCGCACACGCCCCGCTCAACTCGCAAACTGACCTCCTTTCCTGACGTGAAGCTTAAATGAACTTTAAATGAGGACCAAGCTGACGAGCGCCAAATCGCTCGCTCATTGAGGACATGGTGACGCAGCATTCGTTTTATTCTTAGAACGTTCGTTCTCCAAAGGAGCTCTGCTGAATCATCAAACAGCGAAAAAAAAAAAAAAAGAAAATGCAGTTGATGCTGGAATACAAGTGAAGATATCGCATCCATATACAAGATCACTGCAGAGTTAAATACAGTCCTCGAGCCTTGGGGCAACATGTACGTCAACACATGGGCTCACATGACTGCGCATAATAATATAGCTATGCATATTTAGGATAGAAAACCCGAAACGACACATAACTAGACAGGTGTTTAGCATAAAATGTGTTGTGCTAAGCATCCATCCATCGATTTTCTATAACGCTTATCCTACACAGGGTCATGGAGGAGCCTGGAGTCTATCCCAGGGAACTCAGGGCGCAAGGCAAGGCAAGACACCCTGGGCAGCACACTACAGACAATTTGGAAATGCCAATCAGCCTACAACGCATAGCTTTGGACTCGGAGGAAACCCTCGAAGCTCGGGGAGAACAAGCAAACTCCGTGCACACAGGGCGCAGGCAGGAATCGAACCACCAACGTCGGAGGCGCTGGAATGTGAGGTGAGAAGAATTAGGACACAAGTGCGTAAACTCGATAGCAAGGCGAAGCTAAGCTAGGAAAATACGAATTATCAAACCCGAAAATCAAGGACATAATGAGAAAAAAAAAAAGCACAAAACAAGCATTCTAATCAGGAACTAACACAGAACAGGTGAACACAGTAGGGTAACAAACTCATGTTATAGACTTGATCAGATATCAAATCAGTGATCTGGTTATGTAGATTTTTTTTTTTCCCTCCGTCTTTATTTTGTAGAATGGGGGATACACGTTTCAATGTGTACATGAAATACCAGAGCTAGTGTGTGGAAGAAAGAACCTCCCGCTCCTTCTCTACATTTTCGCATTTGCCTCTTCTTCTGGAATTAGCATTTTAATGGGCGAGATCCCCTATAAGCTCAGGGGTCGAAGTCTACTTAAGAACGTTGCACAGTCAGCGACATTTCAATTTATTTAGCCCTTTTTTCTTCCCTCTGGATGCAGAGAACTGTGAACAGCCCTTCAGTACGGTTTTCTCACCGTGTAGATACGTGCACCGCAGAGCCCGAGAACACACTTTAGCTTTGATTTCTAAGGCACTTCATTTTCACATGAAGTTGTACTCAAACTCGGGCCAGACTATTGCTCATAAGGCTATGCTCATTTCAAAAAAAATAAATAAATAAATAAAACAAAACAAGAAAAAAAAGGTACTTGGGTTAGATATTAGCATTGTAAAGCAGTTCTATTCGGAATCCTCTCCCAGACAGGGAAATCCTCTGTTGTACATGAAAAGCTCCAGGTCACCAAATTATCTGGACCCCAGCCCTCCAGGACTGGAGCTGTGCACTCCTGATTGGCAGGTTCTACTTAATGAACAAACTGAGGACTTCTATGAGGTTCTAGATTGAACCATTTGTTTATTATTTGTAGGGTTTCTTAAAGATTCCACAGGACTTCACTTCATATAAGGTAAGATAAGGTAAGATAATACTTTATTAATCCCCAGATGGAGGAATTAGAGATATAGGAGCTCTACTGCAACCCTTTCACAAGTGGAACCCTTTGTTACGGTGTTTTAATCAAGAAATTTCAAGGGTTCCCGCACAGTGTACTTTTTTTTATATTGGCATCCTCTGTATGAGTGGTCACCAACCCTGTTACTGGAGATCTACCTTCCTGAAGACTTTATCTCCAATCTTAATCGTGCCCACCTGACCATGTAAATCACTGCCTTGAGAAGTTCTTGACCAAATAAAGCAGGTGTGTTCGATTTTCCTTGGAGATGCAGGAAGGTAGAGCTCCAGGAACAGGGTTGGTGACCAATGCTTTACATCCTATACACTGCACAGCAATTTGCCAAGACTCTTATGTGCCCATTTAAAAAAAAAAAAAAGGCACTTTTATCCATTTATAGTTAATTACATTTAATGTTATCACTTACGTTAAGACGGCTATAAACTCTCATTCCTTCACCAGCCTCTCTTTTTTCTCTCTGTATGTTAATTATGCACCACAAAAAAAAAAAAAAAAAAAAAAACCCCACACAGCTTTTAATGGAAATTTACAGCTTTATATTTGATTTTTTTACAAAACGCTGACACTGGAGACTCCTTCCAGAACTGGTAAATAAATGTGTCCTCGCCGAAAACTCCATCGCATCGACACCATTTCGTTTTCTTTTGGTGGAGTGTCAAGTCCTACGGAAGGGATCGCATTAAAACGTACGAATTAAAACCTGTAATCTGCCTTCTGTCAGATCTACACGTTAGAAAACAGATGAATCGAGACCTTCTAAACCGTCGGAATGGCGCAGTTAACAGCGCTGTGGTAGAACACACTCCACGCTCTTGAATATACTGTAGTATGAACCCTGTGACACAGTCATGAGACTGGAATCAGGACGTTTGCGTTCAAAGCTTGGACGCTGATCTGTTTTGCCGAAATCAAATTAATCTGAAGCAGACATCAGGCTGCCAACCGCCTGGCTTCGAATCTGGAACTTGGCATTGCTGCCAAGATGGGCAATAAAAGCACCCACGCAAAAAAAACAAAAAAAAACCAACAACAACCACAAAACAAAAAAACCGCCAGTGCTTCAAAGCGACACTCCCATTACAGCCATTACACTGCTATTGACACTGCGTAAAAGCTGACAGGACTATACAAACTGCCCCGTCTCGGATATGGATATTATATATTATATATATATATAATATATGTATCCGACAAACTCAAAGCACAGCCTGTCTTCCCTGTCTCTTTACATCCCTTATAAATGATGACGCTTTTCTGCCGGCTGATTTCATCGCACATTTCTCCATTTATTCCCGATTTCCTCTATTTATTTCTGTTTCTTTGCTGAGTCAGAGGAGTGAGATGTGAGAGGTGGAATGACTAGGAAGGCCAGAATGAATCAGTGGTGGTGGTGTGCTATCTTTAGCTTCCGCAGAGGTGCTTTATCAATTCATCTCGTCCTCGGCTACGGGTCGGTACGACTCCTGAACCGGCGTGGACGAAGAGAAAGTCATGCAAAGCGTACGAGAAAAGCTGCAGCCACCAACCCGGTTAATAAATGTTAAACAAAAAACATCTTCACCTTCACTATGTATGGTTTTCTTTGTTAAATAACAACATGTTTGTGGCCCTAGATGATATATAGTGCATATTAGGATGCGAATCTTTCAGAGCTGCTGCTATGCATAATTATTCAAAACAATACCTTTGAAAACTTCTGAGCAGTTATGATCATAACGAGTCAAATATTCTCATCCGTGCTGCTTCTTGTTGTCTTTCCATTAATGGTTAGGTGTACATCATAATGAAGTCACAACGTGTGTGTTGCAGTGCATGAATGTAAAGCATCACGCGCGAACGCCGATGAACCACAGGGCCGAACGAAATTGCTTCTTTACGGTCCGTCTGAACGAAAGCACGTTCCACCCACGGAGAACTCTCCGGACAGCACGGCGTTAATAATACGCTGTAGAATAAAAACAGTATTGCTTTGATCAGTGTTCGGCGTCCAGGATGGAAAAAAAAAAAAAAAAAACATAAAATCACAGCCGCCTACTTCTACATGAGTCACTCTCAAAATAAATAACTAAAATCTTGAAGACATTCAAGTAGAACACATAAGGCAAGGCTAACACGTTACTGATGGCGCTTCAGCCAACACGCACACGTCTCTCGTCACTGGAACGGTCACAAAAGCACTCTGAGATCGAAGTATACGTCTTGGTGCTTCCTCAGTAGCTCGGTTAGATGAACAGAGTTCGCTACACCGTTTGTTCTCCAAACAAATGTGACCCTTCGAATAACGTCAGATGACCGACACAAGTAAAGCAGTACGCTGGGAAAACAAAATTTTGCGCTCCTATGCTGCTCTCGCGATCTTCCCGTCTTGCTCGTTGTTGTCTAGCATCAATCACACTTCTTTCCATCTTAACTAAGTTGGGTAAAACTCATTCTGATCCACTTGGTCCACCGCCTAAAGGCTGCGTCTCAGCGACGACTGTACGCGCTGGAACAAAACTTGGTAGGCAACTTCAGGACAATGCCCTGAGGCTATGCGACAAATTTCATACCAGCGCCACTTACTGGTCAGAAGTTACAATAACATGCCTGAAATGCTTCCATCTATAGTAAAGGCATATTTTTGCTACTCCTCCTTCTGCAAATTGTGTCCACGCTTTAAGAAATTTGGCTCACATCATCTTACGAGCCGTCTAAACAAACGTTATCAAAGGAACTCTGATGTTCAGAACTGGTCTCCTGTAACGGACTGGCAAACGCATGAGACTACTAAATCATTCCTGAATCCCTTTGCCTAGAGTTATGGCTCTGCTTTCCTGAGAGAGAGAGAGAGAGAGAGAGATAGATAGATAGATAGAGAGATAGAGATTGATAGATAGAGAGAGAGAGAAAGAGATAGATAGAGAGAGATAGATAAATAGAGAAAGAAAGACAGATAGAGATAGATAGATAGAGAGAGAGAGATAGATAGCGATAGAGAGATAGAAAGATAGATAGAGAGAGATAGATAAACAGAGAAAGAAAGACAGATAGAGATAGGTAGATAGAGAGAGAGAGATAGATAGCGATAGAGAGATAGATAGAGATAGATAGATAGCGATAGAGAGATAGATAGAGATAGGTAGAGAGAGATAGAGAGATAGATAGAGATAAACAAGCCCCATGACACACTGGTTTCTGACTGTTTAAGTATGTTTGAGTGTGTTAGATGTTCATAAATCATATACAGCATAGTGATATGAGCATATAGTGTCTATACCTTCACTTATAAAGTCTTGGAGCTGTGGCTACAATCTCTCTCTGTGGGTATGAAAGAAAATAATATATAGTGGATGTGAGAAGACATGACTGTAGAAGGTACTTTGATCTGTTCTTCTGTATTATACATTAAAGAACTGTAAGACCAGGTCAAAGCTAAAAAAAAAAAAAAAAAAAAAAAAAAAAAAAAAAAAGGTTTCCACTGACTCAGTGTTATGTTTTGTTTTTTTTCTTCTTCACTTTTTGGGTTTTCTGCCAAACCCAGGGTGTTCCTACGGCGACCTGGATGTTTAGTGTCCAATCTGGAGCATGTGTGCAATGGCACAAACACTTGATCAAGGTGAAGTCTAAATTTGGACGCGGTGATGTCATTCCTTACAGAAGGCTAAGCTCATGCTCATCACGGCCACGTCTCCAACCAAGAGTGCATCTGTTCACTTGCAGTACTTACTAATACTGAGCTCCCGTGTGTGTGTGTGAGAGAGAGAGAGAGAGAGAGAGAGAGAGGGGAGTAAGAATGACAGAGTGTGAGTGTGTATATGGAGGGCAGGAGAGAGAGAGAGAGAAGACGGAGATGAGATGTGGAAGATTGACAGTGCAGGCATGGGGTCACAGACACCCTGTGGTTATAGGTAGATCAGCCTGACACCTGATATGAGACAATTTACTCCTTTTATTTGCCTTGCAATGACTTTTGGAGTGGAGTTAAAGGGAAGAGATATATTACACACACACACACACACACACACACATATATATATATATATATATAACTTTGCCATCCTTTTGTTGCCCCGTCCCACCTTTTTTGAGACGTGTTCCAGCCAGGAAATTCAAAACAACCTTTTTTTTCCCCCTTAAAATGGTACATTTACTCAGTTGAAACATTTTATGTTTTCTATGTTTTATTGTGAACATATGGGTTTATGAGATCTGCAAATCATCGCATTCTGTTTTTATTTACATTTTACACAGCGTCCCAACTTTTTTGGAATTGGGGTTGTATGTGTGTGTATATATATATACACACACACACATATTATTGAACGCTTACCACAATACACTCTATTCACGTTGTTTAATACTGTCTATCCTCCGAGTTGTTTACTGATATAACACCCTGCCATTGTTTACAGCAAGAATGTGACTCACTGCACTCCCACAATGCATTGTGTGAGGCTTTTTTTTTTTTTTTTTTTTTTTTAAAAAAGGAAAAAAATAAATCTTCTTTAGGTGTCGGTTTCATAATATGGATTAAACACAGTACTTGTAACAGTAGGATGCTACCGGTGTAGCTGTTGTGAGTGCATGATGTTGGAAATAAGACGTTTCTGAGGGTCAGACAACATTCGTGAGAGATCAAAGGGATCCCCGAGCTATGAATTTCAAAGGAGTCGCAATGGCATATTGCATTTTGAAGGCTACTTTTCTCCCGGAGACACTGCACAACAGGCATGTGTTATCCACAAACGCCGGATTTTACTTTTCCAGTCCGTTGCCAGAGCCTTTAAACTCCCACTGCGTAGTCAGTAGCTGAGAGGTCGTGTCTGTTACCCAGAATACACTAGGAGCGTAGAGCACTTTTAACATTGCGATACGGCTGTGGATTTATAACAGCATCTTTGTACTAACCGTTTAATTAAGAAAAAGTTCTCTCTCGGACATTGGCTCGCACGTTGGCTAGCCAGTTGTCCTTGCACGGGCGGGTTGCCAGGTCAAGACCAAAACGTGAGACCAAAACTTAATCTCCTATTCTCCGAAACTCGATTCAGTTCCAAAATATTGACTGTAATTGCTAAATATATCGCAATATTTACCCGGAAACCTCGGATGATGAAGCATTATTAAAACCATGCAGTCTTCCATCTCATTCTACTGCACAAGATCCATCTTTATTTCTATAAATCAAGAGTATCTGTGAGAAGGAGAAAACCACAAGTCGTTACATAACATTCCATTGAACTATAAACAGATCCAACGTAACTGTTAGTAATTATTGTGGTATGATAAAAGAAAAAATATTTATTTATTAAACCCGAGAACGTCATTCTGCTGACGTCATCCGGGTCTCGTAGATGTTGCGGCTAGCTAGAGGTTACATTTTCTAGTGAATCAATCTTTCATTTTCTATCCAATGTCTTTAAATAAATGCTAATTAGAACCAGTCTAATGCTAGAATTTGGGATATGCTGCAAAATAATAATAATAATAATAATAATCTGCTTGGCAAATGAAAATATCTAGAATATGGGGGGGAAAAGTTAGCTATTTAAACTTGAAAATTTTTTGGATCATTCTTTTGGCTGATAATTATGCGTAAAAAAAAATCCGTCATCGCAGCACTTACTGCTTAATTGATACTAATGATATTAGTTTTAAATGCATACTAATTATGCAAAATAATTGGGAATAAGTTTTTAGAATTGACCACATGTCGTATACGGTCGTTATTTCCCCGAGATTTCAGCCATTCCGTTTAGATTCTCAGTAATGAATTTCATCGCACATAAGAGTGGATCCAATTTATTTATTTATTTATTTTCCCATGGCAATGCATCGTCTAATTAACTCGCGTAAACTTTCTCCCAATTAGTCTCCCAGTGTTTCAAACCCAACCGGAACAAAGCTGCGCTAATGACGAATGCGCGTTGCTTTAAGACACCTAAATCATCCATTTGGAACGTATCATGCTCAGGATCTGATCTCTCTCTCTCTCTCGTTTGTTGCACCAAGCTTTCAGATACCTGCTAGACTTGGAACAGGAAGTCACTTGGAGTGAAAATTTTCATACATCAAACCAGGCGGGAAAAAAAAAAAAAAAAACCGACAACAAATGATTGAGAAAATCTTGTAGTCAATCCTGAGTCCTGTACTTCTGTGGCTTATATCTGCGGTTTAAAAGAAAAAAAAAAAAAAAAAAAAAAAAGCGGCAGTGGCAACGCGAGTGGAGAAACGCTAAATTGGATTGCTGTAATGGGCTATTTTGCTTCGAAAGCAAACAAAGAGAAAGCACTTCCAATTTCGCTTGTGGTCTGCGCCGGCTCGGCCTGATTTCTGCTCAATCGACTGTGTGGATGATAGCCTCTCATCAGGCGGCTAATGTGAAGTGGGTCTGGATGTTAAATTAAATCTGTACAATGGAGAAAGGGAAAAAATAGGGAGTGATCTTCATAATCACGAACAGCTATGCAGCCTCCCAAGAGTTTTAAATAACACTGGAAGCTGGAAGGAAAAGAAATTTTCACCCCTTTGCGGCATCAGTTTGTTTGCTTAGTGGCCTTCCGCAGACGTTCGTATGGGCCGTAATTCGCGTCGCGGGTTTACGTCAACGTGCTCGTTCTGATTCGTCATCGTTTCTGTAGTGACGAAGTACGTCGGAGCTGCGTAGTCTGTGCAGACTTTTTCTTTTTTTCTTTCAAGAAGAGTCATTGGTTGACATCTTGGTTGATATGATGATGATTTCTATGAGGAGACGTTAAGCTGTATTCTGTAAATTCTGGAAAAGTCTTCAAGTCTTCTTTTGCCTTATTGACTAACTTGTTTCACGGACATTCCTCAACATTAAACATAATTACAAATGGATTATATATAAACACACACACACACACACACACACACACACCATGTCTTTCTGTAATGAAACCCTAGCAACAAATAGTTTGGTATTTTTCATAGCGGTCACATACAAAACATACTGAAATCAAAGGCTGAACTCAGCAAAGCTACCACCACCATGCTTCTTCACGCGGCACATTATTCTCCAGATGCCTTCCATAGGGGGTTCTTTCTTAAAAATGTTCCTCACCGTTCTTGGTTCGTTAACTGAACTACCACAGCACATGTGAAAATTGTCGGATCACGAAGTCTGCATAATGCAATCAAAAACCCCGACAGCATTATTTAGTATATAACAGCAGAGGAACTGCTTTTTTTTTTTTTTTTTTTGTGTTATTACAGTTTTTAAAATAGTACTTAAAATAGGTTGGGTTTTTTTAACATCTTGTAGAATGTAGAATTCAAGGCATGTGTCACAGCTGGAAATACAGTTAACTCCAAAAGTACTGACACCCTTCTAGAGACCACGCAAAAATAAGTGATGTATAAATGTAAGAGTGTGTACAATGAAAAATAAAGTTTTTTTTTTTTTTTTTTAAATGTCTGTGTAAATAATTGGAGAAAGTATTCTAAATTTCTTGTAATAAAAATACATAAATCAATATATATGCCACAATTATTGACGCCCATAATATATATATATATATATATATATATATATATATATATATATATTTTTTTTTTTAAACAAAACTTGTTACACAATTTTTACCCAGAAAAAAAAATATATAATAACGATAATAAGTATGGACGATTTTAGATTTAAAAAAAGAAAACTGTTTACAGACCTGCAGTCTGAATGCAATCCAGCAGCGATGTCTTACATCGCGCTAAAAGGAACACTGTGTTTTTTTTTTTTTATTATTGCATGACAGGTCAGGGAATGGTTTATCGTTTATGTTCAAACAGAAAGCGCACTCACACCACCCTCGTGGCTCGGCTTTCTGACCTGCCGCGAAGCCTGATGGGAGGTTCGTAGGAATTGGACAGGGGTGAGGTTAGTAGGGCTTTTTGTATCGGTGTGTGTAGGTGTGTGTGAAAGAAAGAAACATTTAGGAAGACCTGCTATCTATCCCACTCTAACAGGACGTACAGTGCCTCTGTTGAGGTTGTAGCTTTTGCTTATCACAGCATGCAAGCCTGCTATGTGAATAATGGTGTGTGTGTGTGTGTGGGGGGGGGGGTGTGTGTGTGAGGCTAGGTAAACCCACAGATCACACTGATGGAGGAGAACAGCCGTGATCTCACTATACCCTGGATAGCCATAACGCAGCTTTCCCAAACATCTCCTAGGCGCCTTCACTTCCTCTATATTACTTGTCTACTACAGGGCAAAGACAGAAAAAAACACACAAAAATAAGAGAGGAAATGGGATGTAATCGGATGATTCAGAGTGTTGTTTGGGTTCAGGTTTATGATTAGAGCCGAGACAGACTCCAGATCAGAAATAACAGATCACTGTTATAAGAAATTATGACTTTTTTCTATAAATATATTGGGTTTGCCGATAGCACTGTAAATCTACTCTAGTGTGTGTGTGTGTGTGTGTGTGTGTGTGTGTGTGTGTGTGGTTATATGATGTGATGAGCTTGTCATTTGGCCTGCAGCATAAGGGTTTAAAATCAAATCGACACATTTTCTCTCTTACAGCAAGTGCACTCGATTACCCAGTTCATGTTTAATGTCTTTAGTCCTGCACAAGAGCTATAAGGCTAATGCAGCTACCGAGTAATGGCCATCTATCTCGTCTAACTTCGCTTACTTTACGTTTTCCCAGAGCATCAAGGCTTTGCGGTTTCTCGCTAACGTGACAAGCTGCCATTCTTACTGTATGTTCGATTGACGTCAAGAGAAAGAAACGCGCCGCGTCAAGGTGAGGGAATTACTGTTTATAGCTGCTACAGCGCAAGTGAGAACAGGAACCAACTTCTTTCACGGACATTCCACATCATGGAACTGAACTAGAAAATGAGTTATTATGAGTTCTAGATTAGTTATGCTTCAACAACCGTGTACACACACGTAGCGCCCCCTAATGACTGGCATGTGCAGCGGCATGTCAGTATCGAATTTCGCACAGGCAAGCACCACTCTTTTTTTTTTTTTCAGAACATGTACAATCCTAGGTGTTTATTATTATTATTATTATTATTATTATTAAATCACTTTTTATTCTTTATTTTTTAGTTTCATTTATTTATATGTATTTTGTCACAATTTATCCCAATCGTTGTCTGAGATCTACAGAACATGCGCCATATATCAACTCTGGACTTCATTTCCCAGCAGCCACTGCACCATACTACATCATTGTCACATGACCACCTGCACCCGTGTCACGTTTCTGTTTAACGAGCATTCCTATATATAGCCACCGTTTGTACTGCTTCCTGGTCTGACGTATTGTCTATCTTGACCTTTGTCCCTGTACCGTGTTTTGTTTCCTAGTTTATGTTTAGCCTTAGCCACAGTATTTTGCCAAGTTGTCTTAGTTTTGTTGTTTGTTTGTTTGTTTGTTTGTTAAACTCTTTGAAGATCCGCACTTGCTTCCGTATCTACCTTTGTAGCGTGACAACATGTCAATAATATTACATCAATCCAATATAATGCAATATAACATAATACTATAATATAATTATTGGTTTATTTATTAAAGCACATTCCAAATCCCAGTCTTTGGTCCTCTGAGATTCACAAAACATACTAATAAGAATATTATGTTATTTACTTACTTATTTATTTAATTTTTGTTCGCTTATTCTAACCCAACACTCACATATCTCGCTCGATATTCCTCCGAGAGCTACGAAACCTGGCGTCAAACAAGTTCAGGCTACACGCCACACGGCGCAACACAAACACCTCATTACTCCTCAATCCATAAATTGCCATAATAGCCCGAAGGTGAAACTTGAATTTATCCTTGCTTTATTAATACTATACTGAATTAATCAAGAGCGTTCATTGTTTTCACTCCAGGCAAAAGCATATTTAACTCTTAGGACTGCAAACAGCTTATTAGTGTTTAATGATTCTCCTCAAACGCTTTAATCAGCTGGCATCCCGGGCGCAGAAAGCCTAACGAATTACGCCCGATTCTCTGATTAAAGGTCAGCCGTGCAGAAAACTGCGCCGGCTCCGAGACCAAACCCAGACGGCAAGAAAACAAAATAAAACTCAATCTCATGCCTCGCCTTTCCCTGTTTGCTGCGTTTCTACCTGAATCCGATCGGAATCTCACACATAACAACCCAATCTAGCGATTAAACACCGCATCCAGAGGCGACGGCCTCCAGGAACTTCTTATCATGCCTGCTTTCATAATTAGCACTAAAATTCAATTAATATGGTCGTAACAGAAAGCGTGAGCCCTGTGCATTATGATTAGACTCCAGTTTGGAGGTCTATAATTAGCTGAAAAGCGATGGGGAACAGGTGCGCAGAGCATCAGCACACTCTACTGAAACTAATTTCCATTTTCTAAATAAGAGCAGAAATGAAAACATGGATCGTATCTCCAACTGGACGACTTTAGATGATATTCGAGTGAGAACAGTTAGTAATAAAACATCGTTACTATGAGTGATGGGATGGACGCGGAGGGGTTTTTATGGGTTTTACTGGTGTCGCTGTCTCTGAATGCACTCCCCCCCCCCCAACACTAGCATTTCAGTAACACACTACATACACCATATGTATTATAACGAGAAAGAAAGGTACGGAGGAAAGAAAGGTGTAAAAAAAAAAACAAAAAAAAACAAAACAAAGGAGGATGAAAAGAAAAGATGAAACAGAAGGCAAGCAAGAAAGAGAGGAAAGCAAGCAAGCAAGAAAGAAAAGGTAAGGAGGAAGGAAAGGTGTGAAAAAGAAAGGAGGAAGGAAACAAGATGGAACTGAGAAGGTAATCAAGAAAGAAAGGAAAGCAAGCAAGAAAGAATGAAGAATGAGTGGGTAAGGAGGAAAGACAAAGAAAAAAAAAGAAAGGAGGAAAGAAAATATGAAACTGAGAAGGTAAGAAAGGGTAAAGAGGAAGGAGAGGGGTGAAAAAGAAAGGAGGAAGGAAAAAAAGATGAAACTGAGAAGGTAAGCAAGAAAGAAAGGAAAGCAAGCAAGAAAGAATGAGTGGGTAAGGAGGAAAGACAAAGAAAAAAAGAAAGGAGGAAAGAAAATATGAAACTGAGAAGGTAAGCAAGAAAGAAAGAAAGAAAGAAAGAAAGAAAGAAAGGGTATGGAGGAAAGAGGTGTAAAAAAAAATAGGAGGAAAGAAAAGATGAAACGCAGAAGGAAAAACAGCAAGAGAGAAAGAAAGAAAGAAAGGTAAGGAGGAAAGAAAGGTTTGAAACAGAAAGGAGGAAAGAAAAAAGACGAAACGGAAGGAAAGCAAGAAAGAAAGAGGACCTATGAAATATGTAGAACAGGAAGGAACAACACACAGAAGGTAGAAAAATAAAGATGAAACAGAAAAAGAACAAGAGAGAGAAAATAAATAAAGACTTGCCTCTTAAAATAAATAAATTAATAAATAAATATTAACCCCCCCCACCCCCCACAACCACCACCCCCCCCCCCCCCCCCCCGCGCCCCTGCCCACCAAAAAATGTCTCACACACACAAAAGGGAAAAACTAAATGAAACACAGAATCTATATATCCATATGAAATAGCACAGATTAAAACCCAGATCTTATTCACCAACACAAGTGTCTCTCAGAAATAGAGAGAGAGACAGACAGACAGACAGAGAGAGAGAGAGAGAGAGAGAGAGAGAGAGAGAGAGAGAGAGAGAGCATGAGAATGTGGGAAAGAATGAATGCGAGTGCTTGAATCGGAGCTCTGTAAAGTGTTTGATCACACACTTGGTCTCAGAGAAAAGCACAGATGAGTATACAAGTGTGCGCGTGTTGTGTTGTGTTGTATTGTATTGTCGTGCATGTGCATTGTGTACATCAGTGTGGATATGTGTGTGTGTGTGTGTTACTTTTCCTCCATCGGCTCCTCACACAGTGTCCTTGCTCAGAATAGTGTCCTGTCAGCTGAATGCTAATGCACAGTGAGATGCGCTCTCCCGGGTTCGATTAGAGCCAGGAGAAGTGCGGGAGAATGTATGATAAGCCGAGAGCGGCCGTAATCTCATTTTGGTGACAAATGGTCCACCACAGGAAGTCACTTTTGTTTTGTGAGAAGCGTGGAGGTAGAACGAAGACGTGTCTGGGTGTACGCTGCGCACCGAAGGCATGTAAAGAGACTAATGAAGCGTCGGGTCTCATCTTTCTTTGGTCGAGAATCACAACTTAGATAGTCGTTTGATAGTCTGTGTGGAACCGAGACAACTGGAACCAGGCGACTATTTTTTCCAGCAAAATACAGCTGTTGTTGATCAATAGAGCGATGTAGCGTCTGCGCTAACGTAACAAAAACATAAAGGCTTCGTATCAGGAACTCGTGCCCAAAACACTGCAGCCGTTTTTACATAGGGAAAGTTATGCGTATTCAGAGTCTGGTTACGCACATCTACATCCACAGATTATTAAATATCACCTGCATGTAGTTTCTTTTTTTTCCCCTTTGCAGACTTTTTTTTTTTCCTTTTCTGTCAAATGTTGTAACATAAAAGAACAATATATGAACGAGAATGACCAACATTGGAAAAAAATTAATAAATAAATAATTTTAAAAAAACAGCTAATAGGAGTCTTGGAGTTTATAAAATAAATAAATAAATTAGATTTGATTATTTTATATCATAAAGTTGTAATGTTTGTGCAGGATATAGGCTTATACAGGATATAGGATGTACGCTTTCAATTCGCTATGTTGACTTGGCGATTCGAATTTTGTGATGGTTCAGATACTTGCGCTGTCTTTTTGTCTGAAAAATTCGAAGGCCATGGATAAAATGATGAACACCGCTTCCTCCACATTCAGGGCCGCGAGTTGCCTAGTTAGTTGGCGAACAAGGACTAACTTGAAATGTACCGACAACATTTTCCTTTTAAGTGACAGACTGGCCCAGTACGGATATGTACTTCGGAAAAAACGTTCCAGAAAACATTAACGCTTCACAACAAATGAGACAAAATAATGGCTTATGCTGGGTGGGATTTGTTGGACAGTATAGCGAATGCAAAAAGGTTCATCATATAATACTGGAAATGTTGCTAGGGCTTGTCTTTCGGAAGGTCGGGGGTTCAAGCCCCAGCACTGCCAGGCTCTGGGTGACTGATCAGAAGGTCGGGGGTTCAAGCCCCAGCACTGCCAGGCTCTGGGTGACTGATCAGAAGGTCGGGGGTTCAAGCCCCAGCACTGCCAGGCTCTGGGTGACTGATCAGAAGGTCGGGGGTTCAAGCCCCAGCACTGCCAGGCTCTGGGTGACTGATCAGAAGGTCGGGGGTTCAAGCCCCAGCACTGCCAAGCTGCCACTGTTGGGCCCTTGAGCAAGGCCCTTAACCCTCTCAGCTCCAGAGGTGCTGTATCGTGGTTGACCCTGCACTCAAACCCCAACCTCCTCACATGCTGGGGTATGTGAAGAAAAAAGAATTTCACTGTGCTGTAATGTATACGTCACCAATAAAGACTCGTTACTTTTTGCAAAAATGCATAAACGTCAGAGAAAAGTATTATATGCTTTTGTTTTTGGTCCAGAATACCCCCCCTCACCCAAATTTGGTCACATGCCAAATCCCACCCACAGGTCCGCTCTCCCCCATCATCGGACAGCAACCAGAAGAAGCCAGAAACGTGAAGCCAACCGACCGCAACTTCCCAGGCTGTTGCTAATGCGGCTTCATAAGGCAGCATAACATCCTCTTCCACATACATGACCTCACAGCTGCCCGTTATCGGCTAGTGTCGCTGTGATTGACAGGGGAGGGAAAGTATACCATCAGAGAGAGTACGGCCAAGTTGCTTCCTCGGCTCCCGGCCACGGATGGCTCCTCGGGCATAGTCGGGATTCTAACTCGTAATCTCCCGACGATAGAGCAACGGGCTTTCCGTTGCACCCCTCGGGAGCCACCTACTTTTGTGTCTATTCACCAGGAACCCAATAAGCACCATCTGACCAGGAACATCCATGAGTGTCCAGTCTGTATTAACATACATGAGGCTACAAAAACGACATTGGTGTTGGTCCACCTTGATCTATCTATAGATGTCTTTGTGGGCCCATTTCTAGTATTTTCCCAAAACAATGTTTTAAAAAGCTTTTCACTTTGCACATCTTGCTTGCTGGGAGAATTACAGCTGGAGAGTTTCTGTAAATTTCACTCGGAGCTACAAAAGAGTTGATTTAAAGACAGGCAGCTCTGGAGTGAGAGCGAGACAGTTTAAGGAAAAAGTAATAACAAGTGTAGCTTAGCTGACGTTGCCCCCCCCCCCCCCCACCCCCATGTGTTTATTTCACTTGTGTTCTGTTAACGGTGTTATTTGTTCACCTGATGAAAAGCAACAGCAGCGGTAACAACAAACTCGACGGATTTTTCACCTGAGTGCGAGATTTCCAGCAGCCGGGACACGCTACACTGAGAAATCACGGTCTGTCAGACATCTTGTGCATCAAACCAGTGCTTCTTAAACATACTATAGGAGACTTTCATATTTTGTAGCATTTCTTACACAGCAGTAATAATCCGTAGACTTTCTCAACATGTTGTGTCCCACATGACCTTGATCCTGATTGTGTATTCGGAAGGTGCTGCGCATCTTCTGCGTTTTATTTATTTATTTATTTTTAAAAAGATCCTCCTCTGCCATACTAATTAACGGATGAGACAAACATGCCTCTTGATTTCCCTGGCACATCCAACACGCTAGTTGAAGGAGGCATTTTTGCTGAAATATTATCCATCATGGTGTACCACGGTGGATTTATCTAACGGCTCCTGACGCACGATTTAGCATGTGTGAAAGGGAAGAGAGTGAGAGAGAGACAGAGAGAGAAGTCGATAAAGAAAATTTTAAAATACGATGCGCCCGCCGAAGCTCTCGCTCAAGGTGCCGACAGACAGCAATATGAACAGATAAAAGAAAAATAAAAAAAAGATATATGGGCACAGGGGGGAGGAGAGATGAGGGATCGTTTCTGATGGAGAATGACTGACGAACGTCATTCTGAAGACGCACGCGTGTGAATGTGTACAAAATACAGCTCATAAGGGAGACATAAAAACCTTCACAGGATAAAAATAGGTGCCAGTCACAAGCATATCACGTCAGTGTTATAATCCTTAATAAAAAGTTTATATCTTATACACCATCACTGACTTACAGCTGTTTAGCCTATGACTATCAGGAATATAACACTTAAGAGCAGTGTTCATAGGGCTACATAACACCTATATATGTTCATAATGCCTTTACGCTGACAATGTTTATTACAGCACTTTATTAAGAATATTTACTCACCATACTGTATGTAGGCACTGTGCATAGAGCTTCATAACACCTACATAAGCCCATTATAACAACTGACTCAAAGCATCCATCCAGACAAGGTTTATTACAGCACCAACGACTACTTTATTAGGAATATTAACTCGACGTATGTCGATGATTAACGTATAGATATGTAGCAAGTGATTATTTCATTAGCAATGTAACCTCAGTAACATTTTACTTAAGAGCATTACCTCAGTATAGGCAGTGTTCATAGAGCTACAGGACACCTACGTAAGCCCATTATAGTAGCTCTATGCAGCCAAGGTTTATTACAGCAGACACAAACTGTCACAAATACAGAGCAACAAAGTGAAGTGTTGTAGTAATCTTATGTCAACCTTATGAATGGTGTCGTGGGAACTTCACATCAGAAGTCGAGTGACAGATTATTACAGTTTATGACATCGTAGATATTTAGTCAATGACTATTATAGCAGGAATATGAACTCTAAGTGTTCATAGGGGACCACGCCACCTACATAAGCGAATATGACTGTTATAAGCCTCCAGAAACATTTATTAAGGCTTATCGCAACATCTTTTGTCGATATTGATATCGAGTTGACATATGTGAATCAAAGTTAGCCGTCATGTCGTACTAATGTGTCGCACTGTAAAGTGCCATTACGACCTTATGTCAACCTTATGTCAGACACTGTCAACTTGACATCAGAATTGATGAAAGATTGTTATTGCTTACAGATATGTATTCAGTGACTATTCCATTAGGAATATAACTTAAGTAAGGGCAGTGTTCATAGGGTTACCTGACACATTCATAAGACCATTATTACAACTGCCATAAGCCTACATAAACATTTATAAAGGTTTATTACAAAAGGTATTAGACGTCATAAATATTTTAAGCAAACTTACGTGACTGACATACCACAAATACAGAAGGTCACAAGGTTGAAAGTGTTATAACAATCTTACGTCAAGCATATGTCAGGTGTTGTGTCAATCGGTATATAAACAAAATTGACAAAACAGACCGTTAGGACAGCCTATGGATGTAATACGCCTATGTAAATGTTTATGTAGGCGTATATGTCGGTTGCGATAATGGAATTATATCGGTGTTATGTAGCCTTATGAACACCGCCCTTGAGTAAGGTATAAAGGAGAGATATGTAGGCTTACTCTATATGATTGTGTCGTATTTTCAGTGTATGATGTTCCTACAAGAGTCCTGCCTGATGATTGAATTTCATACAAACGAATTTGTAAGAAACAGTACAAACAGCGTATGACTCTTATAACATTTCATTAGCTCATACGATGCCTTATGATACCGCAGTCATGAGTCCGTGCATCCAGGATGGACTGAAAACACGCATAGTGCTTATTACGATTCAATCTGCAACGCTCTCCGGTCGTTTTGGAGCCGCTGTTGTCAGAGGAACAGATCCTGACCAGGTTCCTGGACGTACACTGGACACCAAATCAACAGGGATTTCCATAAATGTCCCAAAATTCTGTTCCGTCTGTTCACGCCGAGGTCACATGACCACACGTTACATGCAGATTTCATGGCCTTCAAACGACTACGCAATTCAGGACAAAAATCGCCAACACCCGGGACGGTGGAAAAGTTTACGCACCCTTCGGATAAAATTTGGAAGACGATGGAATTCATTTAGAAGTAACTAAACGTTCAGTTTCACAGATGTTCCTTCGTTCCTGTGTCAGATCACATGCTTGTAAAACTGAACTACAAAGGAAACCGCAAAGTAAAACGTAATGCGCGCACACTACATACAGGTCTCGAGTCAGTCAGAGAGTGCGCTTTCTGAGCCGCGCGCCATTTTACCTTCTGCTACCTGCACCATAGGCAGGGGCATGGGGAAAGAACTAATTGCCTCTGGATGGCAGGAACATACAGCGAGATGGGCCCGTGTGCCCCTGCCGTGCTCGTTTCTGCTACACAATGGTGCTAATCCAGCAGCGGCACGTGCCGCTGCCCGGAATGTTCTGGAATTCTCCTATAGGACCAGGAAGATGTCAGGCACTATAACTCAGGCTGTGTTTCCAGCTGAGGGTCTCAAGACTGCACATTCTAACAAGGGCACTAGCTAATACAATGCAGTGCAACCATTAAAAAAAATAAAATAATAATAATAATAATAATAATAAAAACTCCTGCTCAAGTAAATTACATTTTCTTTCTCTTCCTAGATATTTAGCAGTGGCATTTATTTACACGATCTGAGTAAATGCACTGAATGGCATCAATTGTTTAATTGCACGGGGCGTCGCCTCCTTGTGTCGCTTCACACAAACAAATATAGCAGGCTGTGTAATTAAGATAAATAGCCAGTTAGCATCATGTAGGATCAACAAAACCACAGACAGTATGCTAGATCCTCAAAGCTAATAGCAACACTTTTACAATTAAAGCATTATTGATTCCTTCCCTTCACATATAAAAACTTTGCTGGGTTTTATTTACTAGCTCGTTATTAGTAATACAGTACACTGGTAAGTCGGTATTATTAAAAGATATCCGAAGTAGTTCAATCAGGATCAGATACAGTTGCGACACTTGAGCGTTCCAGTTCATCATTAATAAAAATGAATTACAAAGAAGCGAATTTCGCTATTTTACAGGGGATTATATTAACCTTTATGACTGTTCTATTTAGAGCTCACAGTATTAGCATTTCTGCCACCAATTCTTGTCAGTTTTCCCACCGATTCCCGGGACACAGTTTGTTCCGACACGTCCGTGCACCATTTTTGCACCTATGTCAGCTACGAACCCTAAATTAGTGCTCAGATGTCACATGGGTAGGTGCTAGAAAAGCTTCCGTGCTATGTTTTTAGTCCCCGAGCCAAAGAAGATTCGAAAAAAAATTCCACAGGAAAATCACAGGGCAGAAACCTTGCCCAGCCTAACTCTAGGTAACATGCCGTCTTGTCCGATCTAGGCATGACATTTCCGTGTTTCTTTTACACGCTGTGTATTTTACTCCAAGCTAAACCCGAACGCAGCAGCTCACACCCCCGTCGCCGTCTTTCTTTCGGAGGCGCCGGAGGTGACGAGATGCACGAGATGTCTCATGACAAGTGTTGGAGAACTGTGGCAGGTGTTGCCGAGGAGTCTGGCTGGTTTTCGTTAGAAAATCACTGAAGTGGCTTTCACTATAAAACAGTGAGAGGAACTTGGTGGGAAGTGATACGGTCAAAGGTGTGGTACAGTTACAGAGAGAAAGATTTAAAAAAAAAAAAAAAAAAGGTATATAAAATCACAGTACTCACGGTACAATGACACGCAGGAGGAAGAACGCTGGTCCTAGACTAGACAATACTGTGAAAACGGACAGTTAACATTTTCGCATCACGTTGCAGGTAGTAAAAGAGGTGGGGGTTTTTTTGTTTTGTTTTTTTTAAATCAGAGTCACGTCCGCTCTTGAAGGAATTCCTTCCGCAGTTATTTTCGTCGTCATTTATATCAAAATGGAATTCGGATAAAACCTACGGTACCGTGGCCGCGAATGCGGTCCGAAAAAAAGCGCTTCCGGAGCCGCGGGTTGCGCATCACTATCCAATCCTACTCAGCCAGATTAAAGCTCAAAAAGCCCGCTCGAGACTCGTCTCCGGTCGGAAAATCCTCACATCCTCTGTCCATCACGGAGCGACAAGCAGGGATCCGTCGATGAGCTTCCATGCTGCGCGCTCTCAGTTTCAGCCGAGCTGCCTTTAACGGTCCAATATCACACACGGACTTCGAATTCTGCACATTTCATCACAACAACTCATTTAGTTTTGTTGTCCGGCTTTAACGTAGACGCTAGATTGACTCGTGTGTGGTGTTTGGGTCTGTGTGAAGCATTTTCGATGTTTAGTCAAGAGAGAAGTACTACAATCGTCTGTTATTTCCATTTTTCCATAACAGTGTAGAAATTACAGTGAAAAAAAACCAGGTACCCATGGTACGAATGACAAAGGAAGGTTGACTCCGTCTGTACCGTGTCTGAGGATCGTGTCTCGATCGGTTTCCGGCAGCGAATCCGAGGACGGCGATGACATCGAACATCAAGCCTTCCACAACCGGCTTATCTACAGCCTACTAGAGAAGAAGGTATGAAAAACGCGGGTGACATTTGAACGGAAAAGTGAAACCTAACTTTCAATTTCCTCGGGTCATCTCTGAATGAATAAAATATTGTACATGACAGCTTTTACCTTACCGTGCAACACACATCAATAAGATATGAACGGTTAAGGTTAAGCAGAGGGCAGGATGTGTGTGTGTTCTGGTGAACCACCGCAAAATTGCGTTCACTTGTTAGAATTCCTCTAAATTATGCACGAGATCATGTTGTTACATGAGGAAGTGCTCAAAGTAAGGGTTGTCAGGATGGATTAAGATTTCCAGCCCGATCATGGTTTTAAAAATGGGCTTCGTTTCTGTAGTTTACCGCCAACCAGGCCAAAATTATACCTTTTAAATTCACGTTAAATCATTACTAGAGAAACTACAACTACATTTTTAAAAATAATTTAAATAATAATAATAATAATAATAATAAATTCACTGTGATTTTTTAAGGGAATACAACATGAAAGTGCTGCTACAAGAAGACGATCAAAGTTCGACACACTTTCCAAAGAGTTTTATTCATAATATATCACACCACAGCAATTTGCCAACAAGTACAATTTTATTTTATTTATTAAAGAACAACCCGTCATACTTTTTTTTTTAAATGAATTTACAGCCACGTTTAATATTACGGAACATCCGTGCACTTATGTATGCTAGTTCTTGTTATCGCTTACATTATCGCGGCCATAAATACTCACTCTCTCACCATCTTCGTTTTTCCTCTCTCTTGACTACACCTTCTGACCAATCAGAATCCAGAATTCAACAGCACTGTGGTATGAACGGTATTATTATTATTATTATTATTATTATTACATGCCGCATCACTGTTTTTCTTGCTGTTGTTGTTTACGGGTCTCACCCCTACTGTAAATTCCCGAGAGGTGCTCCATCGAGGTGGCTCTGATGAAAGAGAGATTTGCGTCCGTTAAAGCCGATTACGATATCGCATCACGTCGTACACGTGAGAAATAGCTTTGAACATCTAATGGGCCTAATCTCATTACGGAGGCGGCTCGATTCCACGGTATAATTAATGTAACGTATTAAACTCGTGCGCTAACTAAATCAAGACCTCGGAGTAATCGAATGACGCTCTTCCTCCATACCTGGAGGCTGTGCGTGGTATTACGCTGAACTATCTTCTGGGACTAGAGACGATGACGTATCTTTGGGTCGTATAGTTGGTCTCGTCCTCCGCACTGATCACTTTGCATGCTGCAGGTCCGATTTATATTAAGATCCTATCCGTCAGTGGCTTCCAGAAGGATGTCCCATTACTGAGACTCGATGTGCAAACATTGAGCGAACATGTGCAAACATTTTGTTGAGAGAAACAGCGTCTCCAGACTAAAGGTAAATACACAGAGACATTGACTCGTCTGAATCTTTCCGTCCGATACGGTATTTGAGTTGCTTGATCAAGTGTTTCGCGGAAGAAAGACCAAAGGTTAGGAGATCGTGTATGTTTAACAGTATGACAAATGGATATAAAGCATTCAGTGTAAAATGTTAGGCCCCTTGTCACCAGGAGTCCACAGAGGAGAAAGTGTGTGTGTTTGTGCGAGTGTGTGTGTGTGAGAGAGAGAGAGAGAGAGAGAGGAAGCCCTGTCGCCTGATAAGACTATCACCAATGGAGATATCTAAAAGTTGACACACACTTGACATTTCCGCACGTCCTCCTCAAAGGTCAAACAGATACGCAGGGTGGAACTGGAAGAGCTGTCACCATAGCGAGAGAGGCCGAGGACCGAAATGACAAATTTCGCGGTGTGGCGGTGTGCTAGCACACCTCCATTACAGTTTACACACGGTCATGCATGGAAGGACATTAGCAAATACATCGACGCGGCATAAAGCAAATGCGTGGAGTGTTTAAACGCCAATTGAAAGCAGATCACTACGCGTCAAGACCTCATTCCGTTCCATTTTAACAAGCATTTAACAAGGCGTGTTAAACTCAAGCGCACGGGATCTGTAATGTGTGTGAAGACGGCGTTCTCAGCGTGGCATTTATATTAAGGGCAAACCAATAATCGTCACCATAATTCCAAACATAGGTCAAAACATGGGGAGGCACCGTTAAAAATGGGAAATCCATAATCATTACCAATTAGGAAAACCGGAATAAACACAGGAATGAAACAAGGCTATAAAAAAAATAAATAAATAAACAAACGCATAGAACGAGGCTTTGCATCCATACACACACACACACACACACACACACACAAGGAGCAGGGTTTAAACTGACAAACTAATCAAATGAAAACAGATGAATGCAAACGGTGAACCCGACCAATGATTAAAATAGGGGTGGAGCCAGGACCAGGAAGTGAAGATCTGGGAAAACCCGCCATCCTCAGAGTGGATTTGTGACGGCCGTGCTGCCCTTGTATTGAATCTCCTCCATTTTCTTTTCACTTGCGCACGAGTGAAATGTAACCTCCCACAGACATCCACTGAAGTCACAAAACCACACTTTCTATACTCCGTGGACTTTATTTACAATCATAAATCCTATTTAAACCATAATCCACAAAGATGCCGAAGAAAATACTTTATTTGGAAATAATCGGTGTGACTAGGGCTCAAAAGTTCCACCGCTTGCTCTGGATTCTTCATCTGCTGGTTCCTTATCAGAGATCTAATATCTAGAGACATCCGTACAGACTCGACGATCTACCTACCCCCTGATCTCAGATCGGCACTTTGTGGCGTTGTAAATTACACAGCTAATTTCTTTACGCCGTGCCCCCCTTCACAAATGCCATAGTTAATCAGATCAGACAGAAAACGAATTAAACCCCGATAGATCTATGGGATGGAGGTCACCGTGAGGGCAGTTATGTGACAGATATACGAGTGTGTACTATTAAACGATGATGATGAGGAGAAGGAGAGGTAAGATTGGACCACTGACCCCAAACACGTCTCATAGTCCCAGTGTCTCGTCTACTGTATAATGCTGTTATTTATGATGTATTATGGCATTCACAGGTAATTGCAGTCCATTGATTATGAGCAAGACCATACGCAAGATAAAAGGACAGAAGATTTAGAGTAATGGCTGGCAGTAACACAAAAGTAGTCATAGACATAAATAAATAAATAAAGAATCGTACAGTCGAAACACACTTATAGTACACAATAATATACACACACAGTGCGATTCCACGGTTTTTCAACATTGAGGCTGCTGGCAGGTTCAAGGGCATTACCTGGAGCCACTGATGGGCTTTATTACCCATCAGCCCCATCTGCGGGGAATTACCTATTTGTCTGAGTGACAGCAACAGGCCTCCCCAAAGAACTAATCAGCACAACAGAAACAACGCCATGTCCTTGTCCAAGAAAGAAGCCTCCAGACTTGCGTATCCATTAGGCACTGTCCTAAAGTTATTCATTATCATAATGCAGATATCGTAGTGTTTTTTTTTTTTAAATTATTTATTTACATAAAATAAATAGAAAAAATACAGAGTATCAGTGTGAATGATCAACAATGATACTATATACTGTATGTATGAAATATGCTGTATATTTAACAACATTTTAATAAGTGAGAAATAAAATACTCGGGAGCATGTATAATGGGACAGTATTGTTGTTGTGAATCAGGATTAGTGTTTACCACCTTAAAGTTTATTATTCTCCTACAAAAGCACACCCCACCTCTCACACTGGGACTGATATCAATACAGGACAAGCCTACTCCATTGGGACTAAATGGTCTTGAGGCCACACCTCCTTTACTGGGACTGACACAATCACAGAGGCCACACCTCTACCCTGAGTAACACATACAAAGGCCTCGCCTCCTTCACTGGGACTGACAGAGGCCACACCCCCTCTGCTGAGGCATAAGTAAAGAAACCACACTTACATTTTTAACCCGGAGAGATACAGAGGTCACACCTCTCCCACTGGAACTGACAGGTACAGAAGTCACACCTCCTTCACATAGAGCCCACATCTCCTTTAATTAGCCATGACATACACAGAGGCCACACCTTCTTCATTAGCCCTGACATACACAGAGGCCACACCTTCATTAGCCCTGACATACACAGAGGCCACACCTTCATTAGCACTGACATACACAGAGGCCACGCCTTCTTCATTAGCCCTGACATACACAGAGGCCACGCCTTCTTCATTAGCTCTGACATACACAGAGGCCACGCCTTCTTCATTAGCCCTGACATACACAGAGGCCACGCCTTCTTCATTAGCTCTGACATACACAGAGGCCACGCCTTCTTCATTAGCCCTGACATACACAGAGGCCACGCCTTCTTCATTAGCCCTGACATACACAGAGACCACGCCTTCTTCATTAGCCCTGGCATACACAGAGAACACGCCTTCTTCATTAGCCCTGGCATACACAGAGAACACGCCTTCTTCATTAGCCCTGACATACACAGGGGCCACGCCTTCTTCATTAGCCCTGGCATACACAGAGGCCACGCCTTCTTCATTAGCACTGACATACACAGGGGCCACGCCTTCTTCATTAGCCCTGACATACACAGAGGCCACACCTTCTACTGGAGCTGACACACAGAGGCCATATCTCCTTTCATTGGTTTGACAAACACAGAGGCCACACCTTCTTCATTAGCCCTGACATACACAGAGGTCACGCCTTTTTCATTAGCCCTGACATACACAGAGGCCACGCCTTCATTAGCTCTGACATACACAGAGGCCACGCCTTCTTCATTAGCCCTGAAATACACAGAGACTAGACCTTCTTCATTAGCCCTGACATACACAGAGGCCACACCTTCTTCATTAGCACTGACATACACAGAGGCCACGCCTTCTTCATTAGCCCTGACATACACAGAGACCACGCCTTCTTCATTAGCCCTGACATACACAGAGACCACGCCTTCTTCATTAGCCCTGACATACACAGAGGCCACGCCTTCTTCATTAGCACTGACATACACAGAGGCCACGCTTTCTTCATTAGCCCTGACATACACAGAGGCCACGCCTTCTTCATTAGCCCTGACATACACAGAGGCCACACCTTCTACTGGAGCTGACACACAGAGGCCATATCTCCTTTCATTGGTTTGACAAGCACAGAGGCCACACCTTCTTTATTAGCTCTGACATACACAGAGGCCACGCCTTCTTCATTAGCCCTGACATACACAGAGGCCACGCCTTCTTCATTAGCCCTGACATACACAGAGGCCACGCCTTCTTCATTAGCCCTGACATACACAGAGACCACGCCTTCTTCATTAGCCCTGACATACACAGAGGCCACGCCTTCTTCATCAGCCCTGACATACACAGAGACCACGCCTTCTTCATGAGCCCTAATTAACTGTGGCTTTGAAGGTTCGTTTCCTTAGATATTGCCTGAATATTGCTAATACCTGAAACTCACGCACTCTTGAGGCACACCAAGGCCACACCTCCTTCACCTTACATCTGGTCTGGAACAAATCATCCCTCCACTGCTACACAATGAACTGCACAAAAGTGTTAATTTAGCCTGGTGTAAGTGACTGCTTTTCAGCTACTCGGTTCATCCAGTAGAGCTGCAGTGAGGTAATGTGAACCTTTCAGAGAACTGACTGTAAAATTACAGCTAATCAGACTGAAGCCTTTACTCGTACAGTTAACACACTCGGTTGGTGACTGACAGCTCAACATCACGTGCGTTTTCTAACGTACACGAGTGTTGAGGAGAACGTCTGCCAACGCGCCGTGGAGGACGGACTTCCGTTAAACCAACATACCAGCTGATTTTTTCTTGAGTACAAAGTGATCCAGTGCGGTTTAGCTCGTCAGTTACACATCCACTGTGTGAGGTGTTTTACCAAGAACTATAAAATCTGATATGGGGTTGTTTTTCCTTTTTTTTTTTTATTAGAGGAAATATATTTTTCCAATTTCCCCCCTTACACCTTGTTTACTCTGTCACACACATATAGACGGCTGGAGAATCAGATTTGGTGTGTGGGCGACTATGGCGTTGGACTAACCGTTTGGAACACAACCCAATAATGGTTCATCGACGGGGGGAAAAAAAAAAGAAAGAAAAAAAAAGAGTGAGACTGCAGAGGAAGTGTAGCAAGGACCATTAAGAGAAAGCAGGGACAGATGACTATTCCGCTGAGGGTTGGAAAAACAGGTGCAGAGACAGGAACATGTCCGACCAGCCATCTTGACAGGATGCATCATAAGACTAAGTCGTGTGAACAGTTACAGATGGTTAAGCTGAGGTCATAGTGGGCCTTCCTTCTTAACAGCTCATAGGAAAACCAAAAGAAAAACTGCATGTCAGATCATTTCTTACCTACTTTTAGTCCTGTTTATAAAACCGCCAGACAAAATGCGTTAGCTCGTCAGGATCACGGCCGCCATGCTAACGTTAACGCCGGAGACTTTTTAAATCTGATTAGTAAAGCTGGATAAATTCTTGATCTAGATACAACGATTCACTCTTGCGGACTCCGTTGTCTTCTTGAGACTTCTGGACTCCTTTTGACTCGCCATTACGGAAAAATACCACTTTGCAGTCATTATAAGCTCTCGGAGCGGCATCTAATTTCATTTCCAGTATAGCCTTGTTTCATTTTGTGGCTCCACATTTAAGAAGACACCCAGACGGATGGGGAAATGGGAACTGGGAAATGTTCAGCTGCACAGAAGAAGCGGGAATTGGTCACAGAATTTACCAACCAGCTAGCGTGAGGACTTGGGAAGCTATGTTAAGGCATCAGCAACGATAAATCATTAAAACATTCGATAAAAAATAACTTGGCTGTTGATTGGCGTAACAAAATAGAGTAGTGTTCACGCTATCCTCGAGATTCCAGATGTGCGTTTGAATCCTGATGATGCCACAGTTATCTCTGGCCAGGAGATTAAGAGAGCAAAATTGGACATGCTTTCAGGGTGGGAGGGGCATACGCTATCCCCCTGTCAATCACAGCAGCACTAGCCGATCGCCGGCATCGCTAAGCCGAAGAGGATGGATAGCGCTTTCCTCGGAGTGTGTTACACTGCCCTGTGACGCAACGTGAGCAGCAGTCCGAAGTCTTGAAGGAAGCACGTGTTAGCCTTTCCTGATTGGTAGCTGTGGTATGATAGAGGAGAGCTGGTTGGGGGTTGGGATTTGGCTAAAGGGGAGGAAACCTCCAAAACACGTTGAGAACATGCAAACGCCGCGTACACAAGGATGAAGCAGGAATCGAACAACCAAACCCGGAGGCGCGAGGCAAACGTGCTAACCACTAAGCGAACCGTGTCCCCGGGGTTTAATTTCCAATCGATTTTAATCTCGACGTTTGGTCGAGTAAGAAGGATAGTACGAAAGTAGATAAGTAGAAAATAGAACAAAGTTAATATAATCCAAGACTGATCGAGGCAACTAAGAACGCAAGTAACCAAATGAGACAAGCCTTAGCCTATAATTTGCGAGAGATGGGGAACAAGCGCAACCTATTCTTTTACCGTCATCATTTCTGAGCTCTATGACAGTTTGGATAGTGGCTCAGGCGGGTGGTATGCTCTAATTAAAGCGCTGCGATAATTTCATCTTCGCTCGCAGGACAGTTTCAGAAACGAAGCTCGCGTACGCCAAGATCACTTTTACAGCCCAGCGAGTCTTTGTCATTTGCATTTCACATGCATGTACATTCCTTCACATATGCTGGATCTTTTTTTTTTGTTTTGTTTTTAATTATGGTGTGATCGAATGAGTCAGTGCATTTGGCGCCGTCGGTGCCGTCACTCTTCAACGACACCCACGTGGACATTAAACCCTGCAACAACACGAGACAGGCTTTGAAACCTATCATGATTTGCATCTAAAATTTACTGCAGCATATGGCACCCAGTTCAGGAAGGACAACAAGAAGCAAGGAGACAATAAAAAAAGCAGCAAAACCGCCACGGAATCGGTGCCGAGCTGCAGATACGCTCTTCCACAATGCTGCCATGGGAAAGCTATGAACTTATAAGAAGATACCCAAGACTAGCCCATTATTAAACCTTTCACTAGACGATCTGAATGTCACGGTCTACTACTGTCAAGGTGAATCTAGAATATTCTCTAGGATGAGTGATTTATAAGTCAAGGCACGGTCAGTTGAAATATAATCACCACATACAGGCTTGGGAAAAGAAAAAAGTGCACAATAGGCCGTAAAAACCTCATCTCAGTTTAGTTTGGAGGACACATATTCAATCCGGCCGAATCCCCAGAGAGACCAGAACAGGATCTACAGCCGATATGAAGCTATAATAAAGCCAGATGATATTACATGTTGGCAATGGTAAAGTTCAAAGCTCATGGCTGTCTAATAAAAAAAAAAAAAAAAAAAAACGATCAGTCTTACACCGTCCACCGTGGTAAGGAGGGTATCGTGATATTCCGAAATGGAGTACGGCTGGAGTTATAGCGCTGAAGGGGAAAATGGTGACGGTATATATGTGAATTAAAATAATAAAACAAACGGGAATTAAAGTAAATAGAATACGTCAAAATAAAATGGAAGTTAAAGGATTTCACTGGAGAGAAGAAAAAAAAAAAACAAACCAGACTATCACACGACCATATTATTGAAGATTTATTTAGGGATTTATAATACTTTACATATTGTGGAAGTGTGAAATTCCAAGGGGGAAAAAAATAAATAAATGATCTATTAATATTTTTATTTTATTGAATTTTTGTCTCTTTTTTTTCGTATTTCTTTTTCTTCATACACTACAATATCATATCATTAGAAAGCTTCTTTCCTAAACATGAACATTAACCCATCCGTGTATAGACATTCTCCTTAAATGACATCATAATCTGGGCTGAAATTTCTTTTCCTGATTAGACGCTGAATTAAAAGGCTGAGAATGGTAATTTGATGTTTTTGATGTGTTCATTTATTGAAAATCTATCAAAATTTCCCATTAAATCAATATTTTATGTAAAAAAAAAAAAAATGCAACATTTTTGACATTACACAAGACTCATCAATGAGATTTTGACCTGTATGCTTCAATCAAGTACTGAATTAAATTAAAAATAATAATAATGATAACACATTATATATATATATATATATATATATATATATATATATATATATATATATATATATATATATATATATAAAAAATTTTTCCTACTAGGTGACACGAATTAATGGTCAGTGGGATTAAATTTTTTTGTAATCCTTCAGAGGTGATCATGTGTGCATTAACAGTCTGATACACATATTAAGATTATACATATAAAAGTAGCACATTATTTAATTTGGAAGAAGAAGAAGAAAAAAACCTGGACATACAGCACTTCCAGTACGCTTTCTACGCCAAAAATTTAGGAGGCGATGATTTCTTTAATGATTATATAAGCAATCAAAATGCAATAAATAATTGCATATTTCTTAAATAATAATAATAATAATAATAATAATAATAATAAAATTGAAAATGGCCTCAATTTGTTCAGTTTTGCTCTGCTAAAATACAGGGACTCATTTAAAAGCAATTATAAAACGTATAGAAAAAAAAAAGTTTCTATTAAACTCTAACATCAAGAGGCAGATTCTCCAGCCCGAGACGGTTTGTTTATCGGCATTAAAGAGAAGCATAATGGCATTTTAGCAGCCGAGGTTGGCGAGGCCATGGAGGCAATATGAGACAGCTTGCTTTTAGAGTCGTTTGCAAATCTATTTCTCTGTCCCACAAGGAATGTGGAAGAAGATAAGCATGTGGATGCACTGCTCAGACTGCAGTCCTGTATGATAAACAGCTAAAATTACCCAAGCGTGAAGATGCTCCGCTCCTAATAGATGAGGATTGGGTAAAAAGTGTGCTGCCGGAGCAGAGGAACGGGGAACATCATAAATATTTCCATTAGTGCGCCGGAATTTCCGCCTAAAAAAAACCCCGAGCTGCTCCAGAAACTATATATTTTTTTCCCTCTCTCTCTCTCTTTCTCTCTCTGAAATTTAATAATAAACGAGGCACACATCACATACAGCTGTAAAGTCTATAGATAATAATTGGGAGCCAGAGGTGGTGCTAGTTTTATTCAGGCATTTCTACAAAAGTATCGTCTCACGAATCCATCCGACAAACAAATACTCCGGAGGATCCATTCTCGAAGTCACAGAAACAAGCTAACAAGCTTGGAAGAGACGTGTTCTAGACAAGCGAACTCTTGAAACAAAGCAAAAGAAGAACTCTTTCTATATATACACACGTATAAGTAGACTTCACTACCAGACCCATGGTGAGTGGTGAGTGGTAATTAGCCAATAGGGAGAGGTGGTGACAGGTGGTACCAAGCACAGGGTTCTGGACAGTCCTAACAAGTCACTCTGCATTTTAAAGATCACAGAAGCTTGTTTTTGTGATGTTGGAGTCTGGTATAGATGTTTCACAGTGGAATCTGTAGCTCAGGTGTTTCACCTCCAGCAGTTCTCTCATTGCGGGTCATCGTATGTCGAACACCTGATGTGATGTTCCATCCCATGCATTCATTATTTACGACATGGAGCTTCAGCAAACAGTGAAGAAGCAACATTATCTCTCAGACTCCGTCTATATCTGAACATTTCAGGGTTTTGTCGTTGTTTTTTAATAACAAATTAGCCAGCCAATAATGTTTGTGATTGAGGTCTGTGCATGTCAGAACTTATGTCAAAGAGCTCAAGAATAATGCCAGGAGCTGCATATTGAAGTGGAGCACCCGCTTAAGTCGACACTCGAGTCTTATCGAAAACCTCAGTTTGCACTCTGAGGTTTGTCGCACCGGAACGGTTGATTCAGGAGCACGTATAGTATTCTGGTGCTTCAGCAGAAACGAGAGAAATGAAGCTACAAAACACGTTGTCCAACCACAAAGTAGCAGCCTGATCAGCAGCCATGATAAACATGGCTTGTCCTGGCATTAGTAACACGCACAAGACCTGTGACATCGTTGTTTTCCAAAACATACTTTTTTTTTTTTCCCCCCATCCATGTCGGAGAGTGGTTTCATTGTCAGTGATCCTAACGGTTGTTTTTTTGGGGGCCTCTGTGAACTCGTAGGAAAAGAGAGTCAGTCACGCTGAGACCGACCCAATGGAGCAGTATTCAATAACACGTTAGCATGTGCCACTAAAGCATTTCCTTTCCTGATGTTATCCCCGAGGTTTAATTTCTCCTAACCGCCCTAATCCGAGCCACTGATCATCCAGCGTAAGCACTCCGCCGCTGATTACGATTTTCTCATTTCCTCTCTCAGGAGAAGTTTGTTTTCCGAGACGCGATGCGGCGTCGGCGTTAAAATGAAGGCAATTCACTCTGAATCAGTCTTCGGCGGCCGTCGCCACTTCCTGCGCTCCGGGCGCAGTTATTTGGTTTCGAATCGGCTTGCGCGTGAGAAGAATACCGTATCCGCCTGGAGAAAGATAGAAAGAAAGACAATCGGGCATCGCTAATCCCGAGGCTTTTTAGTCGTCCCGCGACGTGAGCAAGAATCCGAATCGAACTGCATGAGCGGATTCTTAACCGAGCCGCCCGTACAAGGAGGCACGCTGTGCCCGAGCTTTGCCAGGTGGAAATGACGAGCCACGACTTCCAATTCCCAAGAAGAGGCTCTTTTTAAGAGCCTTGCGGAAATCGGCGCTTTTCACTTGCTAATGTAGTCCGGGCTGCAGCTGCCAGCGTCAATGGACCCTTGTGCTTCTCAGTTAAAATGGGACAAAAAGGTCAAAGCCTTGATTGAAAACATGCGCTAGATTGATATTCCACAAGCGTGGCGCGAACGTGTATGGGTTTACGCGTGGCAAACAAAGTGCCTTGCGTTAGAACGCTAAGGACAACATTGAAATCAAAGATCAGGCGAATGGCGTACTGTAGTCACTGATTTAATCCATTCACACGCTTTCATCCTTCCTAATGCCTTAAACTTGCTCATAGTATCTTCTAAATCCCCAAATGAGACGTTTTTTTTTGGAAATAAAGCGTTCCTCCGAGCATACTAGCTCTGATGGAGCCTAAACCTGAAAATATCTGCACTCCCACAACTTGGCTGTTTCCATAGATACCATCTTGGTGGACAGAGGCGTGCTCGTCTCTGAGATCAGCGGCGAAGGCGATTAAACAGCTAGGACTGGACCGGCTCGTTGCCTCCCACGTCCGCACCGCTGACTGAAGAGCCTCCTTCATCGTGTCTGGTCATCTGATTTAAGCACATACGCATGAGTCATGTCAATGTGTTGGGGAAATTGGACTCCTCCAACAGCATGATAGCTCGGATCCTGTTGGCATGAATTACATTTCTGCCAGGTCTTGTTTAGTTTGAGATAAACAGGTGCATCATGGGAGGCTGGGGGCAGTCAGTCAGGGGTCAGGCCATGGGTATAGTTGGGCATGGCAAGTTAATCCGTATAGATTGAGGTCTGCTTGAGATCCAAAAACAACAATAACAACAACAGAAAGCAGCTATATGCCATATATTACACATACATACATACATACATACACAATAATATATATATATATATTTTTTTTTATTATTATTATTCCCCCCAATCACTTAATATTTAAGCAAATCAAAGTCATGCTGTTTGTTCATTTAATGCAAACTGTTTTGGTGGACTGAACAGCTTGCGTGAAAACGAAGCCCATAGACGCACAGCTGGGATGCTATAGCAGATTCAAGTGATTTAACAGGAAGAAAGGCTTTTAATATGCCATTTTGGGCCCCACACAGACACATGGCTTCATTGGGAATCAATGAGCACGTCACGGTTGGATGGATTTTGCACAGAACAAAAAAAAAAAAACTCTCAATGTTTATTGGATAGTCTGCTCTTCGCTTGTCCCGCCCAGATGACCGTCTTCTCCATACGACGATTGGGAGCTCTTTCAAAGTGATGGAACCTCATAATCAACTGCCAGTTATTGAAAACGTAATGAACAGGACTGACGTGTAAAACGTCAACATATTGGCGCCGGTCCAGTAGCGCCACAGGGTTTTGAACAAGTGGTACAGCTCGTTATTACGACCTTTATAATCGGTAAACATGGTAAATACGTTATAAGTACACGTAAAGTCACGTGTGTTTTGGATTCGTTTTCGTCTCAGCTGAAATCGAGCTAGCTAGTTAGTAGCGTAGCTGCTTTTTCGCATGACATGGACGACACTACTAGTTTTTGTAAAGGTCTCAAAAAAGAAATATTGCCACTCTGAGACGCACTGTTGAAACACTAAGAACTAGGAAGCAAATGTATCTATATATTATATTAAAAAAAAAAAAAAAAAAGATGAAAAAAGAAGAGGAAGAAAAAAAGCAGAACAAAGGCATCTGGTTTGCCTCGGTTATTTCCTCCATGGCACATTTGTGTCTTTATGCGAGCGATTGAACCGTCTAAAAACGGTCATATAAGCATATTAATTTTGCCCCTGATGGTGAATCATTCATTCTCATTGCTGTTGTGGGTTCGAGGTACAGTAATAGCAGCAGGCCAGCCTTCTGGACTAATTCTTTATAACCGCCCCTAGCTCTTCTAGGGAGCTTATTTTACCAATAAAAAAAACCTCTTCTCTTACATCCTCTATCTGCTTCCTGTGTTTTTACCAAACATTTGAGTCCCTGGACCTTCAGTTCTGCTCGTACTTTATGCTCCAGGACTTCATTTCTGGGAACGAGACCGCTTGGTGTCTCTGCAGATACACAGAACCAGGAAAGAGAAGGTGTGTGCAGAAGAAGGGAAGGTGGGGAAGGTGTCTTCAGTAGAAACGGCAGCTGGTGTAGAAGTTGTCTGCTCACACACTGTTCAAACAAGACAACACCGCGCTTACTTCGGGCGAGCCAGACTGGCGCAGGCTTTGTGCTAACACCTGTTTGGTGGAGAGTAAATTAAAGTGGGGATGGTGTTTACATGACCGACGGCCACTGAAACCCAAGCAATCGAGATCTGGCTGTCTCCAAACACAAAGGTGGGGTTAAGTAAAGGGCGAGAACGTCAGCCAAGCCCCGTCTGTTCCGAGGACAGCTCGAGAAAAAAAACACAACAATGTGCTAAATATGAAAACAGTATTATTAATAGGTTCGGTTCAGCTTGGAGTTCACGTCTTTTTCTGGTGGTGATAATAATAATAATAATAATAATAATAATAATAATAATAATAATAATAATAGTGATGTGTTATAATTATTATTATTATTATTATTAAGAAGAAGAAAATCCAAATTATCCTATGAGTCCCAAAGAGAAGGAATGAATGAACGGATGCATTTATGAATAAATTAGCATATTAATGAATAACTGTTTAAGGTCAAGGAGACAATATACTTTTTAGTATAAGTGTTGGGTTTTAAAAAAAATAATAATAATTAATAATAAATAACAATGTATTATCATCATTGTCTTTCCTTTAACTCGAATTTTGATGGGCCCCGAGTTCCAAATCTTTGAAATCTAAGAAATGTTGTTGTTGTTGTTGTTGTTTTTCACCCTGAGTAACTAGTTCTCACTTCTTGCAGAAATTAAAACTCGGCTTGGAGTGCCACCTGTCAGGCATGATCAGATGTACAGTATGAAGGGAAAAAGTTTAAAAAAAACAAAAAAAACAAAACACCCCACAGGAACAAGCATCTGTGTGCTATACACACACACACACACACACACACACAGAGTCCTGAGATGATCCATGGTGTGAGAATTTGGTCCGTACTTGTTGCTTACAAACGAGTCCAACTTCAAGATGATGCATGGGAACAGAAAGAAGTGGCAGCTTCGTTGTCAGACACGGGCGAGGCGGCGGAGATGAAATACGATTCGCTTTGCTTTTTACCGCAGTGCCGAGAGAATGCAAAGTGCCTGGAGGTGCAGATCAGTGTAGTGTGTGCTAACTGGCAAAAAAAACGCCTCAATATTTAAAGAGCATCAAACCCTGCAGGCCGAGAGACACAGACAGAGAGAGAGACAGACAGACAGAGAGAGAGAGAGAGAGAGAGAATGTCTGAGATCGTCTGTGTGCAAGCTTGTGATATGCCTCACATATTCCCATTTCCTCAGGGCTAAACAC
Source organism: Ictalurus furcatus (assembly GCF_023375685.1). Taxonomy (NCBI): domain Eukaryota; kingdom Metazoa; phylum Chordata; class Actinopteri; order Siluriformes; family Ictaluridae; genus Ictalurus; species Ictalurus furcatus. The sequence goes on from NC_071257.1 coordinate 2,098,107, forward strand.
ATTCGTACACATCCACATTCCCCAGCACAACACACACACGCACACAAATATTCATCAAGCCATACGGTCAGAAGCATTTCGTTTGACAGGGGAGTCATTCAAAATCAGCTGAAGCCAGAATCGTAACTAAGAAGCCCGACGTCAGAGCTTTATTCAACTTCTCTTCTTTCTAAAGGCAGTTCTCGCTCAAAACACTTTCAGCAATACAACATCTCAGGGTCGTGCCGTTCTAGGAAAACAATCGACTGCGGCGATTAATCGACTTCCTTCCACAGCACTTCCTGAAGCATTTATTTTATTATTATTATTATTATTTAAATCAAAGACAGCACATTTGATCCATTTACATCTCTTTCTAACGGGTAGACGGAATGCTGACACTGGAGACTCCTTCCATGAAATGTTTTAAATAAACGTGCGCTCGCAGGAAACGTCACCGTGTCAAAGCGTTTAACCGAAAACGTATGTTAAAAATGTACTGCCTTTACGTCATCACGTGGCATGACGAACATTCCTGAAGACTAAAAATACAAGACACTTTATTTATTTATTTATTTATTTATTTATTATATACCAATATCTAGAAGAGAAACATTATATAAAAGGGTTAACCAGAGTTTTATGTAAAATTTTTCATTTCTATGCTGTGTTTCATCTGCCTGAGGCTGTGCCAGGAGTGTTTTAACAGCATACAGACACATCCACACAACACACACACACACACACACACACACACACACACTCCAGGCTTCACATCAACCCTCCCTGGTGGCCTGACAGTGCTCCCTGTGTGAGTAATGGCCCCGGAGGACCAGATGCAGAGTGCATTTATCTCTCTCTCTCTGTCTCTCTCTCTGTCTCTCTCTCTCACAGCCGGGTGTAGATGAGAGCCAAGTGAGTGGTGGCAAGACAAACACTGCTTTATGTGCAACACTCAAAACACTCGACACACTGCAAGCACATTCATTAACACGCCGCACATGTAAATTTCACTCCCTCTAGTGCATGAGCATAATCGGATGATTTCACGATTCACACAAAGTCGTACAGGTTTGGATTTGGTTAAGGGTGGGGTTAGAGCGAAAGGGGACGGGAGAAAAATCCGGCAAAATAACGTACACGCAGTCATTCGAAGGTCAGAAATGATTTCGAATTTGGACGCGCATCAACTCAACCCGCGGAAAACAGATTCAACAAAGTCGAATCGCGAACAAGAACCGACACGTACATCAAAATGTACGTAACTCGACGCACGTACAGATACGTTCCCGAAACACGTCTACAGGTGCATCTCAAAAAATTCGAATATGGTGGGAAAGTTCATTTCCCCCCCCCCCCGTAATTTCATTCAAAAAGTGGACCTTTCATATATTCTAGATTCATTTACACACAAAGTGAAATGTTTCAAGCGTGCTGTAGGAATCTCGATGATTACAGCTCATGGAAATCAAAAATCCAGTATCGCAAAAAGTTATAATGCGGAAATGTCGCAGTGGCGCATTCCTAGTGTCGAGCCAGTCCTGAACCGGAGACAACGTCAGAAGCGTTACCTGGGCTGAGGAGAAAAAGAACTGGACCGTTGCTCAGTGCTCCAAAGTCCTAAAGTAAATGTTGCGTTTCGTTCGGAAATCAAGGTTCCAGAGTCTGGAGGAAGAGTGGAGAGGAACAGAATCCAAGATGTTTGAAGTTCAGTGTGAAGTTTCCACAGTCAGTGATGATTTGAGTACCATGTCATCTGCTGGTGTCGGTCCACTGTGTTTTCTCAAGTCAATTTTTACCTCTTTTTTTTAAAAAACATTGCCCCTAAACTTTGGAATAGTGCAAATAGTGCCAATATTAAAGTTTCTATCCAGATTGAAAACCTACTTCTTTAAAACTGGCCTATCGTACTGCACGCCTTGGCGCTCGTTTTGTTCAATAGACTTTTTGGAGTAATTCTACGATTATGTATAATGAATTAGTTATAGATTTATATTGGTTGCGTCATGTGCTTCATCATGGATGAGAAATGTGGATTCGACTCACGTTAGGTTTAATTACACGAGCGCTACTTTAGACTTGTTGCCAGATATTGAGGAAGGAAAAGGGACCCTGTTAATTGAAATGTAAAGGATAATACTTTGCAGTAAAAAAAAAAAAAAAAAAAAAAACTACTGCTGTAATCACAGTGGATAAAATGGTGCCATTTTCGCCGGGATCTCTGCACCAGTGACAAATGAAAATGTATTTATAATTCAGAATCACAGTCATTTGACCGTTTAATTTATTTGCAATATAGGTAGTTAAGTAAGGACATGGACGCTCAGCCATGCCCATTCAGCTCAAAAACATTTGAATATCGTGGAAAACGCCAGCCGACTCGCCTGACCCGAACCCCATAGAGAATCTATTAGAGACACCAGACCCGACAATACAGACGAGCTGAAGGCCGCGATCAAAGCGGCCCGGACTTCCAGAACACCTCAGCAGTGCCGCAGGCACATGGATTGTCTCCATGCCACGCCGCATTGATGCAGTAATTCCTGCAAAAGGATTAAACCCAAGACCAAGTACATAAATTAACATACTTTTCAGAAGGTCGACATTTCTGTATTCGAATATTTTGAGATACCGGATTTTTGATTTCCGTGAGCTGCGAGTCGTAATCATCGAGATTAAAACAAAAACAAAAGGCTTGAAATGTTTCACTTTATGTGTAATGAATCTAAAATATATGAAAGTTCCACTTTTTTAATGAAATTACGGGGAAAAATTTGAATTATTATTATTATTTTTTTTTTTTTTTTTAATGCACCTGTATATAAACACTTAAAAAGATAACCGCTCGCTCCGAACACTCGCATAAATATAGATACGCAAACCACATACATAAACGTCAACAAAATATGTACAGAGGATCAGCGGGAAGTCACAAATTATTCATTTTGTAGAAGACCGACACTACACCACATACGCACTGTAAGCATACACTCAAAACATGTAAAGAAACTTTCCAAAACACTCGACGCACGTTGTTTATGTACAAAAAAAAAAAAATAATAATAATCACTCGGATATTTACTCGAGTAAGTATTGAGAAAGTGCGCATACAAGGAGCTGCGAATAACCAGTGAGAGCCAATGCAGCCTCGTGACGCTTGAGGCTAGAAAAGTGTATGAAAGCTATCAGATGGCGTGAATTAGAAAGGGTAGGGAAAAGGGGCGGGGTTAATGCTTATAGCTATAACTTCATTCATAAGAAATCCACTGAACTGTCCTCCCTCCCTACCCCCATTAGAATTCCGGACAATTTTCGCACGGAATCTGGTTTATCTGGGGATTAGCTTGAAGATCGTACAGCTGCAACAGGCAGGCCACTGAGCCGCCCGCCTCTGGTGTAGCATCGGAGATAAAAAACGAACTTCCTCATTCTGGCTGTTTGTCGAGTACTTGAGGTCTTTCCAGTGGCGCTTAACATCTACTTTCAGAATATATCAATGAGTGAACGGTTCCATTTAGTGAGATGCGCTGCAGTGAAAAGCTTAAAAAGCCCTCGTGTGCTCGTAAACATGTAGAGCTTGATAACTAAGCCAACACTGAGGCTAGAGATTACTTAAAGGAAATGGGACACTAGCGGCAAATGCCTCCGAATATGTGTGTGTGTGCGCGTCTGCGTGTGCACGTCTTCGTGTCTGAGAGTGCACTGAAAGTGTGTATCATCATTTCGTTGTTACTGCAGACTATTTACAGGGCGCCATTTTTTCATTGCCTGCCGCTGGACTACATTATAGCCATCATCTCAGCCAATCAAGTCACAACGCAGAGCTCTTTAGGAGGAGAGAGAGAGAGAGAGAGAGCATGAGAGAGAGCATAAAAGTGAGAGAGCGCATGAGAAAGAGAGAGAGGATGAGAGAGAGCATGAGAGAATGCAGAAGGCACAGGAAGATGGAGGCATAAAACATGACAGAGACAGATGAAGATCTCAGCCAATCAAGTCACAACGCAGAGCTCTTTAGGAGGAGAGAGAGAGAGAGATCGTGTGAGAGAGAGAGTGAGAGAGAGAGCATGAGAGAGAGAGATCGTGTGAGAGAGAGAGTGAGAGAGAGAGCATGAGAGAGAGAGATCGTGAGAGAGAGATCGTGAGAGAGAGAGAGAGAGATCATGAGAGAGAGCGTGTGTGTGAGAGAGCGAGAGAGAGAGAGAGAGATGGAGGAAGTATGACAATGACAACAGAGAAACTGTAAAAGATCAAAACCGAGGAACAGAGGAGAACATGGAAGATATAGAAATAGGGAAAGAGTAGGAACAGAAATAGGAAGAGTGGGCAATAGAAAGACAAAGGTGAGAGGAGGAAAAAAAGAGAGACAGACAAGGACTGGAAGTACGTAAGGCGGAGTGAAGCAAAAGTAAACGATATTTCATCCGATCTGCATTCAGAAATTCGAACCTCCATCACTACCGACACAGTGAGCGGTACAAAAGCGAGGGAAAACACCACAAAATACATTTACTTTATAGTACTTTAGACTTGGGAAAATATAAAGATTCAAAAGAAAGATTACCATAAACAAATGCATTTATTTATTTATTTATTTATTTATTTGCATGCTTGTTTGCATTGTATTTATGCATATTTTATTTATTGGCTTGTTTCGGTATTTGTTGAAATAATTTGTTGCTTGTTTTGTACCAACTGTGTGTTATTTACTCACCATGATTCATTTTTGTATTTGTATTCTTGTTTTGTTCTCGTTACCCTATAATTTATTGGACTTTGCTTCTCGGGTGGTGAAACATTTATGAATGTGTCACGCGCTGCTCCTGCATAGAAAACATCTGCGCATCCTTGAACCAGAAACCTCCTGTCTGCTTGATCACTCGGCGCGCATTTAAAGAATTTATACGTCCTTAAAAACGCCGGTCTTCGATCAATTTCTGGGTCACGGTGTGAAGAACGTGGGATGAAAGAGCTGAGGAAGGAACCGATTCGCTTATTACGGATGCAACGGTCTCTCCCATACCATCTGTCGGTGGTTTACATGTGGTGAAAGTGAAGAAGAAGGAGAAACGTTTGAGCTGCATAAGTTAATCATTCATTTTCATTAACGGCATTATTCTTTCCCAGTCATGGTGGATATCCTCTTCTTACCTCCTTCAGACTCTCATGTTTCAGCTCGTATCTCGGCATGCCCGTCTGACATCTTGTCATGGATGGCAGCTCATCATTTGTGACTAAATTTAGACCGAGCTGTTGTACATCCCTGGAGATGCAACCCCCAAATCAAGATCTCGTGGTCTCTCTGGAGAAGTCTCGGCTCATGCCGCCCGACGCAACCTTGGGGTAGTTCTGGATAAGTCGACTATCATTCTGTCATCATCTTGTTAACTTGTGTCAGTCATGCGGGTTTCTTCTTTACAACATCAGGAGGATCCAGGGTTCTCTCTTCACCGAGACCATTCGGATGCTTGTTTAGACGCACGTGATCTCTTCCCATGGTTTGACTTCGGGTGCCAAGTTACAGCCGCGTTCTGGATCAGTTTTAGGGGCAGGACTTGTTTAAAAGTCTACCACATCACCCATCTGACGCATTCCCTCCACTGGCTTTGTTCTTGCCTACAAAGACAAGAACCCATGTTCAGTTTTGAGCCTCTAGCATGTTTCGAATTGACCCACCATCAGGACTCTTTTCTGTCCTGGCACCCAGGTGGTGGAACGAACTTCCCCTTACTGTCCGAACAAGACCACTCTCTTTCCTCGATACTTAACCGGACACTAATTCCACAGAGAAAGCAAACTGCATCTCTTCAGGCGTCGTAATATCATTTGGGGCAGTAGATAGCCAACCTCACATCTGCAGGGTCTCAGGTTTGGGTTTCCTCTGGGTTCTCCAGTTTCCTTCCAATGTCCGAAAGACTGGCGATGCCAAGTTGCCCCTAGGTGCCAACGAGTGGGTCAGTGGTCCCCTGCGATGGACTGGCATCCCATCTGGGGTGAATTCTCCCACCTTGGTCCCAGTGTTGCTGAGATCGGGTCCGGATCCCTGTGACCTTGGCCAGGATAATGCATGTACTTCTCTTCTTCTTTTTGTGTCGAGGTTCCACTTCATAGTGGAGCCATCGTGGTGGAAGGATTAGCCACTCAGCAGTATGATACTGAACGTTGCCCAGGGTGCACCAGGGGAGGCTCCTTCCGTGCACACACATTCACACACCCATTCATACACTACGGACACTTTAGACATGCCAATCCGCCTACCATGCATGTCTTTGGAACGGGGGAGGACACCGGAGTACCCGGAGGAAACCCGCGCTGCACGGGGAGAACATGCAAACTCCGCACACACAGGGCCACGGTGGGAATCGTACCCCCGACCCTGGAGGTGTCAGGCGAACGTGCTAACCACTAAGCCACCAATGAATGAATGAACGAATGAGTGAATTTGTACGCAAACATGTTCATCGCTTTAAATTATGCACACATGATTGGTTAAAAACAAAAATGGAAGGTCAGGATTTGAAGATATTTTGAGCGAGGAGTTAAACAGTCATGATGGCTGGTGGTTCAGTTCACTATGCTTTTGGCATACGCTAAAAACACTCTGGGCTTCAGGTTTTACACTCATCTTTCAGTTAGTATGTGGGCGGATAACACGGTTTATGGTCTCAGTGGGTTTCATTATAAATGTTTACAACCATGAATTTGTTCCATTTGACCAACCTAAAAAAAAATCTAGCGCAGAAAAGGTACCTGTGCTCAAATTAGAAAGCTGAAGGAACGTGAAGGAAACTGGAAGGGGGGAAAAAAAGCCTCTCAAGTGTTGCGTAATGTGCTATTTTGTTCTCCTGATGTAAACATTGAAGCCTAACTGTGCTCCTTGTGGAGGCTGAAGCTGAGACTCGCGTCATTAATTAAGAGCTGTAGCTGCAGGCTTCCAGTCTCACTGGAACAGCTGGACCATAATAACGCACAAGACGGGATAAAGTTCAGATGAGAAGTCAGACAGCACAAACACACTCGCACACGGTTGTCCTATTATCCTTGTGAGGAACTTCCAGTGACGATCATCAACGCAGACAATTAATACGATGCATACAACATACACGAGCCATAACATCAAACCCACATGACTAAAATTGTGTCGATCCCCCTTACGCCACCAAAACAGTTCTGACCCGTCGAGCCGTGGACTCCACAAGACCTCTGAAGGTGTGCTTTGGCGTCTGGCATCAAGATGTTAGCAGTAGATCCTTTAAGCCCTGTAAGTTGCGAGGTGGGGCCTCCATGGTTCGGACTTGTTTGTCCAGCACATCCACGTGTGTTCTGACACCTTTCTATCCTAGCCAGCATTAACTTTTTCAGCAATCTGTGCTACAGTAGTTCTTCTGTGGGACCGGACCAGACAGGCTAGCCTTCGCTCCCCACGCACTTCAATGACCCTTGGGCACCCATGACCCACTATATGTAAAAGTAAGTCACCTGACCATCATACCTTCCCCAGACTGTTGTCTCAAAGTTGGAAGCACACGACTGTCTAGCTGTAGTATTATAATTTCCCTTCCGTAGAGCTAAAAGGGCCAAACCTGTTCCAGCATGACAATGCCCCGTGCACAAAGCAAGCTCCATGAAGACATGGTTTGCCAAAGTTGGACCGGAAGAACTTGAGTGTCCTAGGGTTAGGGTTAGGCAACTCCATATTCAACAAGCACATATGGGTGTGATGGTCAGATGTTCACATAATTTTGACCATACAGTGCATGTTTGTGTCGATTTTTCTGGGTACTTCAGTGTATCTGGCATCATATGCCAAAATGCAATCACGTTATTTGAAAATGATTCATGCTGTTCATCACTGAACACTTTCTCACAGCACTGTAATTGCTATAATCTTGTTTATGTATGTAGGTTTATGCTTCATTATCAGCAGTCAATTTGCTCACATATGCTCAGAGTTGGCAAACAAAATGAAGGGAAAGATGTACAGAGACCTTCAGCCCTCTACCAAGAAGGGTTCAAAAGTGAGATTCGAAGAACTGGCAAGAACTGCTTTAAAGTGTGTGTATATTTTATATATATATAGGCAGATTTGACTTGCTTTCTTCCTCCCTTTTCCTTGCATCTTTTATCTCCTTCCTCCTTTTTCCCTCATTTGTCTTCTTCCTTCATCACACATCCATTCTTTTCTCCTTCCTTCCTCTCTCCTTCATTTTTTTCCCTCTTTCTTAGATTTTTCTTCCTTTCATTCTTTCCTTCCTTATTTATCTTCTTCCTTCATTACTTCCTTTCTTTGCTCCTTCCTTCCTTCCTCCTTCCTCCTTCATTCTTTCCTTTTCATACTGTCCTTCCCTCCATTTTCCTTGTGTATTTATATCCTACCCTCCTTCCTTCCATATTTCCTTCCCAGTTCTTCTTTCCTTCCTTTTCTTGCTTCCATCTTTTTCCTCATTTATTTTGCTTCCTTCATTACTTCCTTTCACTGCTCCTTCCTTCCTCCTTCATTCGTTCCTTCTCCTACTGTCCTTCCTTCCCTTTTCCTTGCATCTTTTATCTCCTTCCTCCTTACCTTCCTTTTCATTCCTTCTTTCCTTCCTTTCATTATTTTCTTCCTTATTTATTTCCTGCTTTCTTTTCCCCTCATTTGTCTTCTTCCTTCATCACACATCCACTCTTTTCTCCTTCCTTCCTCTCTCCTTCATTTTTTCCCTCTTTCCTTGATTTTTCTTCCTTTCATTCTTTCCTTCCTTATTTATCTTCTTCCTTCGTTACTTCCTTTCTTTGCTCCTTCCTTCCTTCCTCCTTCATTCTTTCCTTTTCATACTGTCCTTCCCTCCATTTTCCTTGTGTATTTATATCCTACCCTCCTTCCTTCCATATTTCCTTCCCAGTTCTTCTTTCCTTCCTTTTCTTGCTTCCATCTTTTTCCTCATTTATTTTGCTTCCTTCATTACTTCCTTTCATTGCTCCTCCATTCTTTCCTTCTCCTACTGTCCTTCCTTCCCTTTTCCTTCAATATTTACATGCTACCCTCTTTCCTTCCACATGTCCTTCCTTCCCTCCTTCCTTCCTTTTCCTTATTTATTTTCTTCCATTACTTCCTTTCTTTTCTACTTCATTCTTTCCATTTCCATCCTTCCTTTCTTCTTTCCATTAACGCGCACGGATTTATTTAATTCACTCAATTTATTTGACGTGTTATTCCGGACCGTCTTCATTTTGTCTGTTTATTTATTTATGAGACCGACGGAAAACAAATCAGAAGAAGAAAGCATGAAATAAAAATCAATCCCTCCACCAGAGCAGCGTCTCTCCTACTATCCCTCCCATCTTATACATTTTTGCTTTTCCCTCCATATGTTAATGAGCGAGCAGACGGACACCTCCTCCTCTTCACCAGGCCGCGAAACAAACGGCTGCTGAGTAGAGAGTGTCTGTAGAAAAGCTGATTATTAAATTATTGAATCAGTCAGGGGTACTTAAAGTTTCATGACCACCCATTAGCATCTTAGAGAGTGCTGAAACGCACAGAGCGGAGCAGAACGACAGGGTGCATGCACAATGCAGCTCTGACCTACATCCCTATCTTTACAAGACCGGTGCACGTAGCTTCCCAAGAGGAGCTTCACGCTTCCAGAGAGAGGAAGACAATGTACAACACGCACAAAGCTATATTAGACATACATTATATTAGACATTATATATATATATATATATACACACACACACACACACACACACACATATATATATATACACACACACATATATATATATATATACACACACACACACATATATATATATATACACACACACACACACACACATATATATACACACACACACACATATATATACACACACACACATATATATACACACACACGCACATACATATACAAATATATATGTAAATGTATAAATGAGTAAAGTTATATGAGTATACTTCAGTGGAGAAAAGGGAAACATGATACAATGAAAAGTAAAACTGTAACAGAAATCGATTTCTAGAGGTTTTATTTCCAGCAGTTACACTTTTCTTATTTAGAAAAAGTTTCTAGTTTCATTGTGTTTCTAATTAAATCTACTGTTTGGGTCAATAGCAGATTGTTTCTCCTGTCTAATAAACGGGAAGAAATGCTAACTGTGTGTATGTGTGTGTGTGTGTGTGTGTGTGTGTGTGTGTGTGTGTGTGTGTGTGTTTGTTCTCTCTCTTCGTGTAGAGACCAACCTAAAGGGACGAAGCACGTGATGGCGAGAACAACTCTGCTCCCCAAAAGGGAAATGCATTAAAACGGGTAATGGAGACTTTAATTACGAGCCTCATGCTCAATTTGGTTTTGCCCATGAGGAACTATTCGGGGTGTGTGCGTGTGTGTGTGTGTGTGTGTGTGTCAGGTATGGTGTGGGTCTGGTAGATAGCTAGACAGAGAGATAGAGATGAATAGATGGGGATACAGAGATGGATCCAGTGGTGTGAAAAAGTATTTGCCCCCATCCCGATTTCTTCTGTGTTTGTGTACATCTCATAGTAAATTGTTTGAGAATTCAAAAAAAAAAAAAAAAAAAAAAAAATCGAAGATAAAACAAAGGCAATTTGAGTAAACACAAAATACAGTTGTTAAATGATAAAGGTTATTTATTGAAGCAAAAAAGTTATCCAGTACCAACTGGGCCTGTGTGAAAATGTATTTGCCCCTGTAGTTACTAACTCCCCAAATCTATGAAACTGCGTTCATAACGGGGTTCAGCCGGACTAGACACAACCAGGCCTGATTACTGCAAACCCTGTTCAATCACATCTACACTTCAATAGAACTTTTTCAACAGCAGGAAGTTGGTTAAACGGTCTTACCCTGTAACACACTATATACCAAAGGTGAAAGAAATTCCAGAAATGATGAGGAAGAAGGTGATTGAAATTCATCAGTCTGGGAAGGGTTACAAAGCTATTTCAAAGGCTCTGGGACTCCAAGGAACCCACAGTGAGAACCGTTATCTCCAAATGGAAAAACTCGGCACAGTAGAGAACATTCCCGGAAGCGGCCGACCTTCCAAAATCCCTCCAAGAGCACAGCGACGACTCATCCAACAAGTCACAAAAGAGCCAAGGACGACATCAAAGGAATTACGTTCATTAATTTAGCAGACGCTTTTATCCAAAGCGACTTACAGATGAGGAAATACAAGCAGAGCGATATATCAAGCGGAGAACAATACAAGTAGTGCTACTGTACAAGATCTTTTAATAGTAATTCAAAAGAGTTGCATCAATAAAGTAAATCAAATAAAATAAATCAAACACCGAATCCCACGAAAAGAACATCATACCTACGGTCAAGCATGGTGGTGGCAGTGTGATGGTGTGGGGATGCCTTGCTGCTTCAGGGCCTGGGCAACTTGCACTAATTGAGGGAAACATGAATTCTGCTCCCTACCAGAAAATCCTAAAGGAGAATGTCTGGTCTTCAAGTCCATAGGTTGAAACTCAAGCGCAACTGGATTACGTAGCAAGACCATGATCCAACGCATAGGACCAAGTCCTAGTAAGTGAAAGATCGCAATTATTTCTGCTAAAGCTGGCACGAGCAGATTTGAAGTTTAAGGGGGCAATTAGTTTTTCACGAGTGATAAGTGTTGCATACCGTTTTTTACTTCAATAATAAATAAATAAATACGGTGTAGTGTGTTCTCTCAGGTTGCCTTTGTTTTATGTTGTATTTCGTATGAAGATCTAAAACTATTTAGTATGAGATGTACACAATAACAGAAGAAATCAGACCAAAGAGACAGAGAGATGGAAACAAACAGAGAAAGACAGACAGAAGACAGAGAGATATGGATAGGCAGAGTTGGACAGACAGAATATTTATTCTCGAGATTTCTGGTCCCCATAGCTACAGCAACACACGGCCGTGTGCGCGACTTGAAAGGAAACACTACAAGACAGAGAGGCGAGTTGAACTTTCACTGTCCTGCTGTTCACTTTCAGACTGTGCGTTCTCTCTCCTCTGAGAACCGAGTGCATGTTCCCATCTTCCCTCCTTTACTGCCTCCATCTTTTCATCCCTCCCTCCAGCTCGGACTAATGGCCCGCATAAGAAGACGGTCGGCAGTGCGCTCTCGTCTCCACGGAGGGAAACCGTCGGCATGCTCCGTGCCCGTTGGCCCATTACCTTGGCCCCTGTGGACGCCTCTCGGGCTCTGCGACTCTCCCAACCTCACGAAATAAAGTCTTCAAAAAGGAAAAATAAAGCCTCGGAGGCGTCCTGGAGTCTGAGAGCGAGTCCGGCGTAGTCTGGAATCCAAACGTGAGCACTTCTGGACAATTTGATACGGAGTGAATCCATTAAGCAGCACTGACCAGGGGTGTCGGGGGGGGGGGAATGGCTTAATAGTGGCTTTTATAAATGGAGAGAGCATTAAACATCTCTGCTGCTAAATATTTTAGCAAATGAAAGCCCAGTCATTGTGAGATTACACTCATAATTGTAGCATGACATTTTTTTGTGAATGAACAGAGACTCATTGTAGTCAGGAATTAAATCTCACTTATTCTAGTCCATTTCATGCAGAACACCCAGGTCACAAGACATAATTTAAAACGACAAAAAAAAAGTGTCTGTGTTTATTATTATTATTATTATTATTATTATTATTATTATTAAAGGATCATTCGGGTGCAAGTGCTTTATCCTCTTCAGCACTGAGAGCAGCAATGTTTTCTAAAGCCAGGATAAAAATGAATTAAGACTCTTATCAGTGTCTCACGCTCATGTCAGGCATGCACACTGCTTCCGAAAACGTCGCTAACACACATGTCTATGTTTTGTTTTTTACTTCCATTTAACACTAATTTCCCTCATGGTGCATTCTGAGATTCATTGATAGATTGGCTTTTCTCCTACAAACACAATTAGGGTGTGCTTATCCACGTGCCTTATCCGTCTTGTGTGTGTGGGGATTGTTTTAATTGTTCTTTTGGAGAATGTTGTCGTCATTTTGTTCTGTGAGGTTAAAAGTCTTATGTTAATGGAGGGGTGTATTTTCTGGAAACAATAAATATATATTATTACAACTATTCTAATCTACTATTACTACTACTACTACTATTATTAATAGTAGTAGTATTTTTTACTTATTTGATGCAAAATTATCATCATTATTATTATTATTATAAAAGAAGATCTGCTCTGGAGACTGAAAATGCCTCATGTTTTAAGCTGAGCGTGAGAGATGCAGCGAGGTGAAAGGTGAAACTCAGTAAGGACATCTCTGAGGAGCGGCACGCTGCAGCCATTAGCCTGGCATGTGTGCATCAATATTTAATACTTGTCAAATGATTTCTGCACAGCTAAATCTCCAGTGCTGAATTAACACCTTCATGTTCATTTCAGCCCATCAGGAGAAAAATAAAGCACTCAAATAAGCGTTCATTTCACACTGGGGTCACACCGTGTGTGTGTGTGTGTGTGTGTGTGTGTGTGTGTGTGCACGAGCGTGTGTCGCTCTCAACAGTCCACAGTGTTTTCATTTGAGTAATTCTAAGTCAGTTGTTGGGTGTAAAAATAGGACTGTGCAATTTTATTATGCAATTTCATTATGGTTTTAATTCATAATAATCATTTAAAAAAAAAAAAACACGACAACTTGCAAAAGTTTCCGATTAAAGTAGGAATAGAAACAGTTCTTTTCACAGACCTTTTTTGCTTTGCTTCCTATCATTCCATGTCATAATCCACAATAATCTATAAACCTGCAAAACAGAACGCACAACTTACAAACTAATTGCATTAATAGTAAATTTGGATATATACACATGCATATTTTATATATATATATATATATATATATATGCGTTCTAGAATGAGACTTTCCTCTAGTCGTTTTGTATTGTATTTTTTTTTTTTGTAGTGTACTGTTTTTTTGTAACTGTATTGTGTTATTGATTGTACAAAAAAATACTGCATAATTAAAATACAATGCAAGTCAATTTATTTATATAGCACAATTTAAAACAACGTCCTACAAAAAAGACATATCAATAAAACTTCAGTCTTCCATCCATTTTCTATACCGCTCATCCTTCAGGGTCACGGGGAAACCTGGAGCCTATCCCAGGAGGCATGGGGCACAAGGCGGGGTACACCCTGGACAGGGTGCCAATCCATCGCAAGGCACAATCACATACACACTCACACACCCATTCATACACTACGGACACTTTGGACATGCCAATCAGCCTACCATGCGTGTCTTTGGACTGGGGGAGGAAACCGGAGTACCCGGAGGAAACCCCCGCAGCACGGGGAGAACATGCAAACTCCGCACACACAGGGCCACGGTGAGAATCGAACCCCCGACCCTGGAGGTGTGAGGCAAATGTGCTAACCACTAAGTCACCGTGCGCCCAACTACAGTCTTATTAAACCGTCATGTTTACAAAATAAATTAATAACGACCGTCTATGTTCAAAGAAAGAAAGAAACCTTAAAAAAAGCAATAATAATAATAATAATAATAATAATAATAATAATCGTACCACTTCAGATGGTCTTTTGCAAGTTTCTGGTTCTGACCCATACTGACCCCTGTGGTAGTTTATACTTATTTACAGCAATGTGGTCAGATCTAGAAATCCCCAATCTATTTAACCACGCTCATATCCGCGTTAAAGAGACGGCACTTTATTGGTTAGAATTGCTAAAAGCGAAGAAAAATAATATATATTTTTTAATATAACGATAATAATGTCCTGTAAGAGTCTTTTTGCCCTGAAGACACCTCTAAAAAGTAATTATCTAAAGCCATGGGAGCATGTGCGTCTCCTCCATCTTTAATAAAGCCTCCAACTTGACAGTTCGGCACCGGGCTGCTGCTTCACCGGTCTCTTAAATCCACTCGGAACAGCGCGGTGAAGTTACCGGAAGCCATGTTTGCTCGGGGCACTACAGCGTCTCTCCATCCGTCCCCACACCACACCACATCATGAGCTATGAGCATGAGTGAAATAATGATGGCCTCTTCTCCTCGCTGTTGTTTTTCCTCGGCCTTATTTTTATTCCGATGGCCGATCGATACGCCTGCAGCCACTTTCAAATCAGCCACGGCCGCGCAAGTGAGAAAAATTACCTGCGACGGTGGGAAAATTAAACAGTAATTGGCTTTTAGAGCATTGTGCAGCCCACTGCGCTAGCAACAAATCCGTATTTTTGGCATGCTTCGAACACACACACACACACACACACACACACACACACACACACATATCCATTCTCCCTCTAGACGCTAGAGCATCGGGTGCTAAATAGACGACTACGGAAAAGGGATCGGCACAACTTTGACTATTAAGGAAGCTGACGACAGTAGAGAGTTTCTCGGTTTGCCATCCTCTTTCTCTCTCGCACTCTATTTGTTGTATCATGTTACTTTAATAACTACAAGATAATTATGAAAACACGATCACTACTCGGAAATAGCTTATTGGTTAGCACGTTTGCCTCGCTCGCACCTCCATGGGTTTCCTCCCCCAGTCCAAAGACATGCGCTGTAGACTGATTGCCATTTCCAAGTGTGTGAATGTGTGCGATGGTGCCCTTGGTGCCCCGTTGTTCCCGAGGGTGTTCCCGTGTTGTACCCCAAGTTCCCTGGGATAGGCTCCAGGCTCCGCCGTGACCACGTGTAGGATAAGCGGTATGGAAAATGGATGGACGGATGAATTAGCACATGTATGAATGCATAATAGCTGTGAGAAGCGTGGTAAAATACACCATCGATATATAGCTTGTGGGTTTTTGTTTTTTTTTTTCGAAGAAGAAATGAGCTCTTACACATACACGAACTCTCAGACGCCTACAATTGGCCAGCGTCACTCTGACGTACGAGGCAGACTGACTATGCCACTGTCACCCAGACAGCGCAGCTCATTTCACTCTCTTGGACTTCCAGAAACATCTGGCTGGATCGTCGACGTATTCCAAACTTCCGGTCTCTAAACAACAGGACGAACAACGTGCTAGCTTGGATATTTTTTTAAAAAGGTTCTCAGCGTCCTATAATGGTTCCCACTCTAATAGGGAAACCAATTTGTTTCTAGACATGCTTCTAAACGAGGTGCCATGGACATGTCTCAATACACGCCCACACTCTTTCAGAATCAGTGTTTCAGATTAGCTCCAGCAGCACTGTAAATCAAGGATCATGCTCACTCCCCCACCCCCCACAAAAAAAAAAAACACGCGCTCCGAGCCAAACTCTCAGCACTAGCCGTTTGGGACAGATCCGACGTCAGTGTGAATTCTGCCCGCTCAGCACTACTGGTTTGGGACACAATCCATCTGAGTGTAAAGTCCGCATTGTTGTAGTAAGATAGCTCCTCCATCAGCAAATAAATCAGAACTCCCAAACGTACAAAGTACACTTGAGTGCAAAAGTTTGTGCACCCTTTGGAAACCTATACAAACATGTTAATTTTCACAAATTCATCATTGGAGGTAAGGAAGTTACAAGGAAATTGACAAAATGGTTTGTTTATATATAAATTTTTTAAAAGGTATTAATGGTGTTAACCCGGGTGGATTACCAACCTAGCCTCGGGGGTCAAAGAGATGATGGTACTTTTTTTTTTAAGATTGATTTAGTATCTTTATTATACTTGCATTATATTTATTAGATTTCTTAAAATGTAGTTTTTACAGAAACAAATATCAGACGGGAATGCGGATAATCAACGCTTCAGGATCGGTATCGGAAAAGAAAATGTGGAGTCTCTAATTTAAATAGGAAAAGCTATCTATCTATCTATCTATCTCTCTCTCTCTCTCTCTATAATATATATATATTATATATATATATATATATATATAGCTGCTTAAGGTAAGACTGTCTTCAGAGTATCACTGAGGCTACTCATATACTCATGATGGAAGTGTAGAATTTAAAGTGGGGTGTAGGGCGTGGCATGGCAATCAGGCCTCCCTGCATTGGTGGAGAGAGGGAGGGGTCCAAATGTAAGAGGTAGAACTTACTAATCCATCCCTGGTCATATCAGTGCCTCTATTATTCTTGGCGCGTCTCTATTATTGTTGTCATCTAAATACAAGGCACACCCACTTTTTTTTTTTTTTTAATTTACATTTTCACATTCTGTATATAATAAATGTCTATCGTATCAGTAAATAATTGCACGAAAGACATTCCAACTCTATGGGTTCCGGTCTTTGGCACGGAATACGATTTATCCATCATTGGCACTTGGATGCTAGAGCAACTGTTGTATTCGGAATGATGCAGTGCAACTCGGTAAACTGTGATTCGATGCAGCATCATGTGCCATCTGTTTAGTTTTTGTGAAAAACAAAAAGCTGCCAGATTTCATATCAGGATCCTGGCAGCACGCTGGAAATTTCACGCTCCGCTCGCCATTGATTTGCTTCGGAAAAGCAGCATGGGTGTGGTGAGAGACGAGCACACCTAGTCGGACGGAGTCGCGTGAAGAGAAAGCTCAGACGAGATTTCAGACGCAATTCTGTCTACTCCGAGAAATGGCACCGGGCTATTTTTATGGTGCGGTGTGATTAAAGAAATTCAATTCCCACCATTTTACACTATTGCAAGACGAAGCGCAGTTCGATGAAACATTTCTATTAGAGGATTGATGCCGCTGAATTACCAGGAACTCTAATTGATTCATACATAAAATTAATGAGTCATTACAGGCTTGTCAATGAGCAAGCTCTGTTTACAGCAAGGCAGCAACGAACACCAGACTGAATCAGTGGGAGTCAGTAAGGGAAAGAAAAAAAAACCCCACTACAGTTATAATCTATACCTGAGGTTGTTTTTACTGGAAAACATGTATTGTACTGGTCTCAGGGGTAAATATCAGAAAATAGGAAGAAATTTACGACCACTGAACACGAAACCGCAGTCATTGGAAGTCGACTCATGTGCTCAGGAAAAATGGTGGACATTTTCAGCAAGATCTCTAAATAAAAGCTTTTGTTGTGCCATTTTTTAATTTTTTTTTTACTTCTTCGATACCGGACTTATGAGACACCCTAGATGAGAGAACTTTTTCATTAAAAAATAAAATAAATAATATTGTTTTGGATTCTGAAATCTGATTGGCTGAGCTGTGTTCAACTGCATTATAATTGGATTCCGTATTAAACCGATGAACCAAGGTTTTAAACCAGTAAATCGTTGCAATTTTAGTTCCTCGGACCTTCTGATGCTGGTTACGAGGTGAAGGAACTTGACTGACCACTGAAGTGAATCGTCTCTAGACTCGTACTGGAACCGAAACTAAGAGGGTTGAGTCAAATTCAATGCATTTGCAAGGTTTGCTTTTGACTCACCCTTATATAATGAGCAGAGATGCTGAAGCGATATTAGGATTCGCATTCGGTCATCAAAAGAACCTGTGCTTGCTCTAATCTGTAAATAAATAAATAAATAAATAAATCAATAAAAGCAATCACAAATGTTTTTACTCATCTGTCGTTCAGGAAGTGTGTTCCTACATGTAATCAAAATGCTATCATCATCATCATCATCATCTGTATCGATTTAGTGCTCAGAATATTCATATGTTTTCATTATCCAGTTCTGATTTGAAGCAGATGTGGGCGTGGTCTATACCGGAAGCTTTTCATTTTATTATTATTTTATGATTTAAAAAAAAAAAAATACAATAAACCAGCAACACTTTACCATAATAGTACATGAATAAACCATGCACAAACTAGAGATGGGAAGAGAAGAGATGGGAAGAGAAGAGATGGGAAGAGATGGAAAGAGAAGAGAAGGAAAGAGAAGAGATGGAAAGAGAAGAGATGGAAAGAAGAGATGGGAACAGAAGAAAAGAGATGAGAAGAGAAGAGATGGAAAGAGAAGAGAAGAGATGGAAAGAGAAGAGATGGAAAGAGAAGATATGGGAAGAGAAGAGAAGGAAAGAAGAGATGGGAACAGAAGAAAAGAGATGGGAAGAGAAGAGATGGAAAGAAGAGATGGAAAGAAGAGATGGAAAGAGAAGAGATGGAAAGAAGAGATGGGAACAGAAGAAAAGAGATGGGAAGAGAAGAGATGGAAAGAAGAGATGGAAAGAAGAGATGGGAACAGAAGAAAAGAGAAGGAAAGAGAAGAGATGGAAAGAGAAGAGAAGAGATGGAAAGAGAAGAGAAGGAAAGAGAACAGAAGGAAAGAGAAGAGATGGAAAGAGAAGAGAAGGAGAGAAGAGATGGAAAGAGAAGAGAAGGAAAGAAGAGATGGAAAGAGAAGAGAAGGAAAGAGAAGAGAAGAGATGGAAAGAGAAGAGAAGGAAAGAGAACAGAAGGAAAGAGAAGAGATGGAAAGAGAAGAGAAGGAAAGAAGAGATGGAAAGAGAAGAGAAGGAAAGAGAAGAGAAGAGATGGAAAGAGAAGAGAAGGAAAGAAGAGATGGAAAGAGAAGGAAAGAATAGAAGAGATGGAAAGAGAAGAGATGGAAAGAGAAGAGATGGAAAGAGAAGAGAGATGGAAAGAAGAGATGGGAACAGAAGAAAAGAGATGAGAAGAGAAGAGATGGAAAGAGAAGAGAAGAGATGGAAAGAAGAGATGGAAAGAGAAGAGAAGGAAAGAATAGAAGAGATGGAAAGAGAAGAGATGGAAAGAGAAGAGATGGAAAGAGAAGAGAGATGGAAAGAAGAGATGGGAACAGAAGAAAAGAGATGAGAAGAGATGGAAAGAGAAGAGAAGAGATGGAAAGAAGAGATGGAAAGAGAAGAGAAGGAAAGAAGAGATGGAAAGAGAAGAGATGGAAAGAAGAGATGGAAAGAGAAGAGATGGAAAGAGAAAAGAGATGGAAAGAAGAGATGGGAACAGAAGAAAAGAGATGGGAAGAGAAGAGATGGAAAGAGAAGAGAAGAGATGGAAAGAGAAGAGATGGGGAAAGGAGAGGAAAGGAGAGGAGAGGAGAGAAGCAGATTTAAGCTGCTGATCGGTTCTTCCTGTTGAAGTAGAGCTGCATCATTTCTCAGATGAAGAGGAGGAGGAGGAATGTGATCTGTTTGTCAGGTTTGGAGTGAGTGAGTGGAAAACAGCAGAGAGAGAGAGAGTGAGAGAGAGAAAGAGAGAGATGGAGGGCAGAGCTGTGACCTTGAGGAGTCCAGCAGGCGGAGGAGTGAGAGCCTCTCAAATGATCTGTTTAATCTATTTCGAGCTCTTCCATTTCTGATGGTAATGCACATACATCCCAGCTTCTCTCTCATTTTACCATTATTGGTCTTAACAACAACAACAACAACAACAACAACAACAAACCTTTTTTAAGAATCTAGTTTTCAAAATAACATAACGCTACAGAATGTTTTTTGGACTCAGTGGTCAAATTACAATAGAGTATCACACCTTTATTTGAAATATCTAATCTAATCTAATCTCATTTACATGTGTGGCATTTGGTAGACAATCTTATCCAGAGCGACTTACATTTATCTCATTTATACGTCTGAGCAGTTGAGGGTTAGGAGCCTTGCCCAAGGGCCCAACAGTGGCAGCTTGGTAGTGCTCGGGTTTGAACTCAAAACCTTCTCATCAGTAGCCCAACATCGTAACCACTGAGCAACCAGTGCCCCATGTCCAATCTACCAATTAAACAAAACAAATAAAGTACCCTGTGTGCACACCAAATCATGTAGTCAAGCTGCCATAGACTGTCACACCTGTATTTGAGAAAGTCACAAAGAGGTAATGCTAGCTTGGCATACAAGACAAAGTCATTCTAAAAGCAAAACATGGACCCAATGTAAATAACTGTGAGAAGATCCTGGCTTGTTTTTCATCATGGTGGTCAAAGTTCATTATTGCATAACTCCTAGAAATCAGAGAGCAGGCTGCCATCTGCCAATCCAATCCAACCACATTGTCCCGTGCAAGAATTCGGCTAGAAGTCTCCAGCCGTACTTGTCATTCGCAACCCATGGCTCGTTCGCTCATTACCACTCTCTCAGCGTTCTCTATCGACGCTTCTCGCAGTCACTCTGTGTTCCTCCATGTGTCTCAGCGGGAGGACGGCAGGAGATGCAGAGAGAGCCCTCGTCACATACTGTGACAGGCCCTCGCTTACTTAATGCTAAAACGTTCGGCATTCAGGAATCAAGCACGCAGCCGTGTCTTTAAACACATGTCCCGGACTCTGTAGGGAGACGCAGGATCTGGCAGCCGAAAGAGCGACGGATTCAGGGTACGTACAGATTGTTGCGGGCGAGCTCGTCTGATGAAGACCGTGTGTTTTGTCAGAACTGTCGCTGATTGCAGCACGCTTCCCAGAGAAGAGCGGGACGGGACAGCGCTCCGCCCGTGACTGCGAGTTTGCGCTGAAGAAGAGGTGGTGTTTAAAAAGGAGTTTTGAATTATGATAAAAATGACTTCCTCAGGATGGATTATTAATTGATACCACCCTGAAGTGCTCTTGAAGGCTTGGCTGTGATTGGTCAGTAGGTGCTGATCAATTTTCTATATCAGCACCTCTGATATAAACCTTGCACCCGGAAACTAGGAACGCGTCATTGTTTCTACAGTTGAGCTCATAAGTTTACATACGCCTGGCAGAATCTGCAAAATGTTAATAATAATAATAATAATAATAATAATAATAAATTAAGAGGGATCATTAAAATTGCATTTATTTTATTTAGTCCTGCCCTGAATAAGCTATTTCACATAACAGATGTCCACAAGACACAATAATACTGTAATTGAATCTACACAAATGAACCAGTTCAAAAGTTTACACACGCTCGATTCTTAATCCCGTGTGTCGTTACCTGGATGATCCACCTGGACGTGTTTATTTTCTGTGAGAGTTCTTCATGAGTCCCTTGTTTGTCCTGAGCAGTTAAACTGCCCACTGTTCTTCAGAAAAATCCTCCAGGTCCTGCACATTGCAGCATATTTGAGCCCTTTCCAACGGCGGCTATATGATGTCGAGATCCGTCTTTTCACACTCGTACACGACTATGGCAAAAGGTGCAAACGTTCAGTGATGTTCAAGAAGGCAACGCGATACATTAAGAGTCAGGGGGGTGTAAACTTTTGAACAGGATGATTGGTGTAAATTATTATTTGGTTTAAAAGATCTTTTTCCTCCCCTTTCAATGCTGCCCTCTCAGAAGCGACATAAGATATGTACACGTTTCCCAGACGACAAAATAATAACAATTTACGTAATAATAATCATCCTGTTCGATCATTTAAATAAAAATTGTATTCATCAAATACGATGTAAATCATCAAGATTTCTCTCATTAAAATCATTTTGGGATAGGACAGAAAGTACAATTTCACGAATTTTGTTCTTTTCAATTATATGTTTTTTTTTTTTTAAATTGTTGACAAATTGCTGTGGAATGTTAAATACATGTTAAAAATAACCTACTTTGGGTTGGTAACCCCAAACAAGTCTGCTTCTTCACACCACCCAGTTGTTTACTACTTTCCTATAACAGATTGCGTCCAAAAGTTTTATTCCTTACTTCAAACAGAATCGCTGTTTTTTTTTTGGGGGGGGAGGGGTTTACAACAGAAAAGATAAAGCTATGAGCCTGAAATCTTTCCGAAATCTTATCCCAGATTGGAAAAAAAAATGGAAATATTGCCTCAGTTTTTCCCCATCCCTTATATTGTCTTACCCTCGCAAACACCTCTGGAAGCGTCTCGCACCTCTTGCTGTATTTCATAAATAAGCTCGCTGTCACATCCAGCAACCTCAGCCAGGACTCATCTTGGTTTTCCTGCCAAACAATCAATACGCCTTTTCGACATGAAACTGTAATACGCTGCAATATCCATTTCCTGTAGTGCTGATGCATTTTCGCTTACTTACTGGAGATGCCATTTGCGCAGGAATGTCAAAAAAATGAAATCTAGTCCAGCTAGATGTAGTCGAGCAGCCGAGAGGTCAGAGGAGAACGGCCAGACTGGTTCGAGCTCACAGGAAGGATACAGGAACTCAAATGACCACTCTTAACAACCATGGTGAGCAGAAAAGCATCTCAGAATTCTCATTTCGTCGCTGTAAACATCAGTCCCAGCTTTTCTCTCACCTACAAACTTTGGGAGGCGGTGCATAGGGATCCAACAGCTTGGATCAAAGGGGGAAAAACTGATTTCCAGGTGTCCAAGATGGCAGTCATAGAATCTTACATGGTCAAGATTCGTGCCTAGAAAAGCGGTATAAAAATCTAATGAATTATTATTATTACTACAATAAATCAGACTTACTGGAACAATGGAAAAGATTTATCCAAGGCACAAACAGTGGTCAAACAACCTAAATATCCTTTTATTGGGCATCATTTGTGGCACAACTGCAAGGTCCCCTCTATGTGGGTTTCCTCCCTGTTCTCTGGTTTTCTCCAGCGTCTCAAAAAAACATGCCAGTAGGAGGATTCGCTATGCTAAATTGTCCCTAGGTGTGAATGTGCGACCGTATTCCCACCTCACAGACAGTGCTCCTGGTACAGTCTCCGGATCCACCACCACCCTGACCAGGAAAAATTCAGGACAGGGCAGTGGTGGCTCAATGGTTAAGGCTCTGGGTTACTGATCACAAGGTCAGGGGGTTCAAGCCCCAGCACTGCCGATCTGCCAGTGTTGGGCCCTTGAGCAAGGGCCCTTAACCCTATCTTCTGCTCCAGAGGGGCCGTATCAAGGCAGGCCCTGTGCTCTGACCCAAAAGTCTTAAAAAACTGAGATACGTGGGAAAAGAAATTATGGCTCAAGGGTTAAAGGTTACTGACCAGAAGGACAGGGGTTCAAGCCTCAGTACTGCCTATTTGCCACTCTTGGGCCCTTAAGCTAGGCCCTTACCCATATATTCTGCAGGAGCGCTATATCACGGCTGACCCTGTGCTCTGACCCCAGCTTTCTAACAAGCCGAGATATGCGGGGAGAAAAATCATTGCTCAACGGTTAAGTTTACTGACCAGTCGGTTGGGGGTTCAAGCTCAAGTACCGCCAAGCTGCCACTTTCGGCCCATAAGCTAGGCTCTTAACCCTCTCTGCTCCAGGGGTGCTATATCATTGCTTGCGCTCTGACCCCAGCTTCCTAACAAGCCAGGATATGCGAAAAAAGCATTTCACTGTGTATGTATATGTGACAAATAGAGGGTTCTTCTTCTTCGTACTGAAGATGAACGAAACAGTTCATGAAATTCCTCTAAACAAATCCAATGGCTAAAATGTGATACGTCGACCAAGGCTGGTGTTTAGCAGTTACACATTTTTCTCTCGGTCACTTGACATTTCACTGCTTGATGTTATTCATCTCCTCCCATCCTCACACTTTTGCACTGTACTGTATGTGCGATCCTGACACCAAGGGCTCCTAAAATAGCTTCACGAGTGTGTATCTGCAAATGTGATGATCCTCCCGAGAACTAATATGCCATTACTGGTCTTCGAGGCCTACTTTCCGGACGAGTTAAAGGAGAAGTAGGTTGCTAAATGTACGTCTAAAACGGATTTTACGGATTGAACGTCAGCTAGCGCGAGTGATACAAAAACAAACCCTTGCGTGACCATGCCACCTGCATACCAAGTGCGACCAAAGCTAGCAGAGGCATCAGATATGATCTTCTACCTCGAGCAGACTTACGGTGAATTACACAGCGAGGTGGCGTAATTAGAAAGAAAATGGGTGGAAAATTAAACGGCGCGTGTGGTTCAGACCCTCACTCCCGCAATTGATTTGATCAATCTGCATACTCTTGCTTCAGACACAGAACACTCTGTGTCAAATGGGCGCTTTCTCTATGATTACCTAATTACCCGTCTATGTTCATGGAAATATTTTGCTACAAAGGGTCATTCCTAACGCTTAATCAAAGAAGAGCTGGTTAAAAAAAATAAAAAACATACAAAAAGAAAAAGACAGATCGCTTCATGGATGTTTAATGAGGTGAGGAAATTGTTTAAGAAGCATAACAGTGTATTACATTTTAGCTGAATAATTTAAAAGTACTTTTTTTTTTTTAATTCAGGGTTTAACAGCAGGAGTGTTATCAATCTTTGTCAGATAATGGGTTCATGATTTTATAGCTTATAGTACCTTGCATCTACCCCTCCTTCTCAACTCTCTTTTTTTTTTTTAAACCTTCCTACAACTTGTGTTGGAACTGAAACAGATTTAAATGGGATTTTTTCCCCCATTTGTTTTGCACAGTACAGTGCGTCCGGAAAGAATTCACAGCGCTTCACTTTTTCCACATTTTGTTACAGCCTTATTCCGATATGGATTAAATTCATTATTTTCCTCAAAATTCTACAAACAATACCCCATGATGACAATGTGAAAGAAGTTTGTTTGAAATCTTTGCAAATTTATTAAAAATTTACAACAAAAAAAGCACATGTACATAAGTATACACAGCCTTTGCTCGATACTTTGTTGAAGCACCTTTGGCACCAATTACAGCCTCAAGTCTTTTTGAGAATGATGCTACAAGCTTGGCACACCTATTTTTTGGCAGTTTCTCCCATTCTTCTTTGCAGGATCTCTCAAGCTCCATCAGGTTGGATGGGGAGCGTCGGTGCACGGCCATTTTCGGATCTCTCCAGAGATGTTCAATCGGGTTCAAGTCTGGGCTCTGGCTGGGCCACTCAAGGACATTCACAGAGTTGTCCAGTAGCCACTCCTTTGTAATCCTTGCTGTGTGCTTAGGGTCGTTGTCCTGTTGGAAGATGAACCTTCGCCCCAGTCTGAGGTCCAGAGCGCTCTGGAGCAGGTTTTCATCAAGGATGTCTCTGTACATTGCTGCATTCATCTTTCCCTCGATCCTGACTAGTCTCCCAGTTCCTGCTACTGAAAAGCATCCCCACAGCAGCATGATGCTGCCACCACCATGCTTCACTGTAGGGATGGTATTGTCCAGGTGATGACTGGTGCCTGGTTTCCTCCAGACACGACGCTTGCCATTCAGGCCAAAGTATTCAATCTTTGTTTCATCAGACCAGAGAATTTTTTGTTTTTTATTTTTAATAAATTTGCAAAGATTTCAAACAAACTTCTTTCACGCTGTCATTATGGGGTACTGTTTGTAGAATTTTGAGGAAATTAATGAAGTTAATCCATTTTAGAATAAGGCTGTAACATAACAAAATGTGGAAAAAGTGAAGCGCTGTGAATTCTTTCCGGATGCACCGTTTGTCCGATATTTATAGGTGCTAAATAATGTAAGGTTCCTGTACTTACACTGAAAAGGCTGACATTTGCATACTGCACACGGATCAGCACCAGATGTTTAACACGGTTTCAGCGGACATCATCTAACACCAATAAAGTGTTGCTCTGCTTTTTTTTTTTTTTTTTTTTTTTTAGCTAATAGTTTTTGGTTTTTTTTTCCTATTTATGCTTACATTCATGTTCGCATGAGATTCAATTAACTAGCAAACGTAACATAACCTCCCAACTTAGGTTATGTAGCTCTTTTTTGTCTTATTACCTTCAAGGAAGAGGAAGAAAGTGAGGATGGTATAATAATGTAACTGATAAGCAACTAACTTGTTTTGTCGATGTTCCGCAACATTAAACGTAACCGTAAACAGCAAAAAATTTTTGCCAATTGCTGTGATATAAGAGGGATAAAGTGGCTCAGGTTATTGGAAAATAATCAAAATCGGGATGGTTACTCTACCTCGGCTTCGTTATGCCACCCTGTTAATTATTTTAAGCGTTCATTTAATTATTTATTTATTTTCCAATGTGCTTTTCCGCTCAGCTCGTACTTCATTATTATTGAAGGAAGTCCAATCTCTTTAGGCTGAGAAATTCTCCCATGAAATCCGAGTACATCCAAGTAACTAATTATCTTAAGTCTTAATTATCGGCATCTCTTCGCGACCAACACTTGTTTTATATTGCTAAAGCATGCCCTGTTCCGATTTGAGAAACGAATTCGTTTTTTTTTTTAAATTAAAAACCCGCTCTAGCTAAAGGATTCTCTTTCAGAGAGAGCAGATTGGTTGAGATAATAAGTATAATCTAGTCTCTGTGAATTTCCCAGCCAAATTCTATTACTCGGAAAGGTCAGTCTTCAATCTGCCGTTAAAAAAATAAATCCGCTCTACAAAAATAAATAGGGCGATGACGTCCGTGAGCAGGGAACGAGAGAACCGTGCCGTTAATATACCTGCGCTGACACGAGCCGAGCAATGCCGTATGAGGAAATTAATCAGAACTGTAAAAATGCCAAACGCTGTAAACGTAAAACCGCAGGAATGGAAAACTCGATAGACTGATTTGGAATTAATGCACTGTTTTCCATCATTCTGCTTTTCAGCTACTCTTTACGTTCAGGTCACAGTTTGGTGAATTTGCACAATTTTCCAAATGTAGTTCATCACCAAAGACATGCTAGTTGACTGACTGGTTTTTTTTTTTGTTTTGTTTTTTGTAGCAAACAGGTAATGGAAGTCTGTCTCGCAAAATATCTTTTTGGTAAATATCCGACTTCAAACCGAGAATCCTGCTAATTTGTCATCGGAGGTCGTGACCTTCACATACTATTCAGTGTAGTTCATGCTATAGCTATTAGGTGTGTAAACCTCAGGCTTTCACTAGAAAGATATGACTTCGAATCTTAACGTCCCCATGAAATCGGAATGAAACTTGTGTGGCTTTTAGTATGAATACATCAGCTTTAAGGTTATCTATAAGCTGGTGTGCTCCAAAACAATGACAAAATTCACAGTTGGAAGATATATGCGTTCAGAATGTACGGTCTGTCTACCACCTATACGGATCAACAATATCGATCGTTCTGTCCCAACATTATAAAAACCACCTTGCTGAGCGAGAGAGCTCAAACTTACAGAGATAATGCATTATGTTTTCAGGGGAGGAAAAACAAAACAAACCAAAAAAAAAAAAAAAAACAGCAAAATAATCTTGGACCAGTGTTGGATAATATATATATATTTAACTTTCACTCATTATTACATTATCATTAAATCCTCCACTTGAGCATGAAGATGTGAAGATATAAACAGCACATTGTTTACACAGTACTGTGCAAAAGTCTTGGGCAAACTTTGTTATAGATTTTTCTTTTAATGATTTCTACATCATCGAGATTTCCAAACATTAGTTTTCCAGCACAAAATTAAATGTTACAGAAAAATATCACACAAGGAAGGCTGCTGGGTTTCGCCGCAAAAATAACAAGCGAGTGCGACCGTCAAAGTCTAATAGTCCGAGACTACTTTTCTTTTGTTTTTTTTTTGGTCGTCACACCAAATATCGCCTTTGTTTCATTTCTTACCTTTTACTGCTCTTCAAAAGCGCTGTTTTTAAAATGGAAAAACGTTTCATTTCATTATTTCTGAAGGCCTCTTCGCTGTACAGCGTTTCTTGGCATGTGCCGAGGACTTTTTGCACGGTTTGGAAGTAAACCTGGGCTTACTTAGCGTTCTCATTTCCTGAAGAGTTGAATATATAATTACATTCAAAACACCTCGTATTATATTTTCCATAATTGTAGTTCATACACCATCATTATCGCGGTGTACTCTTCGAACCCTAGACGGATCAGACAAGCAGGGTTAAATGATCAACTCCTGCACAAATCAGGTCCTTTGCACTGTATTCAATATAGCAAAAATACAAATCTCACTCTCAAACCCAACAATACCTACCTCCCAGTCAAGAAGGTCTCCAGGAAGCACATCCTGACCATACCAGATTTCTATTATTGCTTGTAGTTTGTCTCTCTACTGTCGTCTGCTTTGGGCATGGCTTGTCAAATGGTTATGTATGTATTCATTTAACGCACTAATCAGTATGAAAATTGCTCTTAGGCACGATTCCTAGCTATGTACAGTCACCAGAAGCACCAATGATCTCTTCATAATACACGTTTGATGAAAGGTCATACGAGACGGCAGTTCTTCCATTTTTGTGTGCGTTAAAACAGCACATGGGAAATAAATGCAGGTAGGAAGAAACACTGGAGCACAAGTGTTGGTGCGAGCCAATCGTTCGGACTGCCTCATACCTAATTTGTATAAAAATCAGAAAATCTCATGTTGCTCGTCACGCCGTCACTGGAATCGTGGTGCGTAGGTGCCCGTACGTAGAAAACGACCGGTCACGTCGTTTCATTGCTGGATGGGGTGACCGTAGCACGAGAAGTCTGCCCGAAGACTTCATTAATGACGACTTTTTTGAACGACTGTACTTCAGTCACACGGATATACGGACGTCTAATATCCTATAGCATGTTTCTTTTCCCAATATAATGATGATAAAATCACAGTTCAGTGTCCCTACGTAATCGAAAGGTCCCTGCCAAGGTTCTGCATTCATCAAACAAGACGCATCGCAGTTTATCGGTTAGCTAATGTCTGAACAAAATGAAACGCGACTAGCCAAATGGCACCGCAACAAATTACAAGAGGAGAAATTGTCTGGAAACATCTGGCCGCCCGAACGCGTCGCATCGCCAGCGAGTACGTCCTTCGGCACAAGATCCTTTTCACTGCGCTAACTATTGCTTTGGCTTGTGCTACATGTTCATAGGAAGATTCACCTCAGCAAGTCGGAGATGAAATAAATATCTGCCTTAAAATCGAATTATTTGCTCAGTTGCTATGATCATTTATTAATTCTATGTTCATTGATGCTTCTCGTGGACTGTATGACATCATTTCATATTAAAGGTGACTTCTGTTACACACATTTATGGTTAAGGATGATCAGGAACTTATGAACGTCTGAAAAGAACTAGATTTCATAGTATATTCTTGTGTTTTGATACCGTGCGTCACTGTGACTGAACACACCGAGGTCAGAGCTGAAAGCACTCACAGACACGGACGGCAACAAGCCTCCGGCCTTTATCTCCAGTCTGGTTTGACCCACTTCGTTCTTCTACTTCTACTACATACACAAGGACGATTCAATCTGTCGGTCTGAGGTGCTGAAACCTTTGCGAAGTTATGACCCGGGAGGTAAAAATCGGATTCTTCGAATTGTCCAAATAAACATTGAGAGTCTGGAGATCGACGGCAGTCTGCTGGGTACCGACTCACCTTTGGTCAACTTGGTGCCGTGACCCGGATGCTGTGGTGCCGTGACCCGGATTTCCTTGTAAGCAGTCGATATAAAGAAACCACTTTATGGACAAGTTATACAGTACATTGAAATGAAATTATTTGTCACAGTCGTTAGATATGGAATCATCTTTACTTACATAGTGTGTGTACGTAATACAACACTGTTAAATCAGGGGGAAAAGCTGTAATCCCAAGCTGTATAATCTTCGCTCTTATTTCTGTGACACTGGTTATCTAGCTCTATGCCGTTTCCAAGTTTCCCAGATTATACATCAAGCACAGAATAAAAAAAAACATGTACGACATATTCGGAAGAATGAATGTAACTGACCAGAGGGACCAAAAAAAAAAAGAAGGCGGCAAGATGATGCTTTCAAACAGAATCACTACAAGCAAAACAACAAAGCTCCCTTCTGTGTGTGTGTGTGTGTGTGTGTGTTGTTGCTGCCCTTGTCTGGGAAGGTAAAAATAAGGCTTGCAAGTCTAGCAGAGATTTTACATTCACAGTGTCCTACTTTCTTTCAGAAACACCGCCAGACATCCCCTGCAGAGACTTTGCTTAATTTTTAAGTTCTCCATTGTCTCAAGGCCTTGAGAATGACCTGTAAAGTGATTGGTGGGGGGGGGGGGGGGGGGGGGTTCAGCCCACCAGAAGTGGTTCTAAAAAAAGGGATCTCCTACATCATGATGCATAAGCACACCTGAACAAAGTGAGGGCGGTGCACGATGCTTCCGTGTTTTTTTTTTTTTGGTTTGCTTTTGCATGTTGTAAATGGCATGATTAATCACAGCGAAGGCTCATGAGATAACCACAGTCCGAATTAGTCACCTTTCCGTGCCGAGCCTCGAAAGCGATCGAGCATGCGGTAATTACGATGCATCCATGCATGACGCACACTCTGCTGGAGATTTGCCATTTGTGTCACGTGGTAGTGCATCAAAAAAATAAATAAATAAATAAATAAATGAACGCTGGAGACTAGCACATCTCAGCCAGAAGTTCCAATGACCCTGCTGCTCCCAAGTAATTATTCACAATCCCCTCCCCCATCCAAATAAAAAAGGTACATCCTGTCAGTATAGTCTGTAATTACAACATGAAGGGAATAAAAGCAAGCAGTAGTGCTGCATTGCCTCCCTAAGAACCATTATGTGAAGGGCTGCCTTTGAGAGGGAGGGATCTCTGAATCAAAGAGAAAAGTGTTGATGGACAAGGTGAAAATCTAGACACGAGGGGAAAAAAATAAAATAAAAAAAAAATCCTGAAAATGAAGGAATTTTATCAGTTAAAAAAAAAAAAAAAACCCTTTCCACCTCTTGAAAATGGTGCAGTTGTGACTTCATCATAGATCTATCGATCTATCTATATAGATGTAATGTATTCCCAAATCTCAGAGAATCTACTCTTACCATTTTCAAAATTTTACATATGAAACTTATACATTTTACATAATCTACATTTGTCTTTTCTTCTGCCGGTAACCAACTGATGTCACCTATAAAGCTAGCAGACATAGCGCACATATTTATTTATTTATTTATTTATTTATTTCAAAAAGGGGCAGTGTACATTAATCATCATTCGCAAATGTAAAGGTCACGAACGTAAACCCAAGTTAGCCCAAAGGCAGATATCATCATCATCATCATCGTCATCATCTGATGACATTTAACCAGCGCTTAAAACCACTAAAGGATTTATAGAAACCGTGGAAATAAATTAGCATAGTGAAAATGAATAAATGCGCTTTTTTTTTTTTTTTTTTAGCAGTGTGAATGAACCATTTTACCCCCTGTAGGTGGATGTTTTTACATTTCTGTGACCCTGATGACAGCCATGCATTTGCTTAAAGAGACTCGCGACATAAATATATAAATAAATAATATATTATAAATATATACACACCTCTATATCGCAAGTGTCAGCGGTGCATTTTTAAACGCAGTGCTGAACATTGGTGTATTTTCCAAAACAGCATTACTCGCCGATACTTTACTGCCCAACAACAACAAAGCAACGGAAAGTAAGTCCTGGTGATTCGAGCAATGTATACTAGATGCCTTATTTCCCAACAATAAACACTTCCTGAGTTATGAAACCAAGAAGATCGAGTGCAAAACGCCTTCGAGAATGGTTAAACATGCTAATCGGTTTCTCTCATGAAATAGAAAAACACTTCGCAAGAAACTAGAAACTTGTATACGAAAATACAAAACATAACATAACGCCGACATCTACTGTACATATCCTTCAGAACGCCAGTTTTTATATTTCGACGGAGGCTCCATAGAGGTCAAGGACGATATATAGATGCTGCTTAACTCTTTACGTGTTCTATAGAAATGTTTACTAACCACAATGAAACGACGATCTAAACGACAGTAGCTATACGTCAGGCATGTAAGCGTCCATTGATGCGAACTATAGATTTTCACCAAACAGCACGGATGACTCATTACCGAATCAATATCCGGTACCTGCACTCACTTTACTAACTCTAAATACAATAGACGCTATGATTTGCGTGGTCTCATGTTCTCACGTTCTTCGAACCATTTTGTATTGCAATCTACCTGCCATTACAATACTGAATCTCGTTGTGCTCCAGAGCATCAGATTGCACAGCACTGAGCCAGCTCCAAATTGTATTGTACAAATCGATGGCAGCTTTTAAATGCATCTTTTATACACCGCACCGTTCATCGTGATGTACGTATACACATCAGATCATCTCGGAAGCGAAAGAGACACACCCTTCCGAAGCAAGCGGAACAGGATGCCTGCGAAAAAGCCGTGCATAGACTCGAACGTCAACTTGTGCTGACGGTAATTATAATATCCTAAAAACAAGCATGATTCAGTTCTGACGGCTGAAACAGGGCCATGTGATCCCGCGTTTTGTGCAACGCATCTCAGACAAGACAATGAAAGAACTGACGGTGTGCGTTACTGGAAGATGCGAAAAGGGTGCAGTACTGCACGGTTTGTAGTTATACACTTACATACAGTAGATGCATGCAATTAGGGGAAAACACACGATGTCTATCAATCTGAGCAAAATAATGCGAACGTCTCTTACAAATCACGGTAACATTTTCCTACGCGTCAAGTCTATATGTTTGTGTATTTTCTCCTGTCAGTGTTTAGTTTTGTACAGTTTTGTGCAGTTTAACAGAAACGGCTGCAACACGACATCCTACCGCATTCGCCAGTTTATTTCATTGGACGTTATATGCGACACTGCGTGCGTGTGTGTGTGTATATGGGACGTTTCGTTCCTCCTTCCTCGAAATGAAAGGGTTGATACTACTGTGATTTTAACACGGGAACGCCCGAGCATCCGTAACACGTAAATCTCGGCTTCCACCCCTCCTAGCTTCCTGCAGGAGCTTTCTGGGAGATTTGTGTGCTATGCATCCCGGCGGAAAGCAGGACAGGAAGTGATGAATGTGAACCGAAAAGCTAGAGAACTTCAAAATACATCAAAAATGCCAGACAGAATCAGATTCGGAGTATTACCAGTGTAGAATATCCCTACACTGCACACTGGAAGTAACTGCAGGCATAAAAGCACACATGCATAAATGTATCCCGGTGCATATTATTGTTTTATGTGCATAAGCAGGATCTTGGCAGTTCTGTATCATCCACCTGCACAGAATGCTGATATACACATGCTAGGTAACAGATTATACACCCATGACTCATACGTTAATGGAGGACCACGATGACACGGCAGGTCAACTCCTGAACAGGAAAATGATGGGTGACCTCTACAGTCAGGACACACACAAAAACGGTACGCAATTAAGTTCATTTCTAGAGCGCATTTAAAACAGACCAAATGGTAGCTGAGAGGACGCGAGGTTGAAAAGGCACGTCAACATTACAGCACAAGACAGGGTAACATCAAACGAAATGCACTAAAAGATACTAAAATAAACATGTATGTTTAAACCGTGAACGTGGGACGGTCAGCGGTAATTCATTAGTAGATCGACGTGCCATGCTTGAAGTATAAGGACTAATCATGTCGCTGATGTACTGTGAAGCCAGACCATGTAGTGCTTTAAAAACAAACAGGAAAATAAATATTAAAACCGAGTCTATACTTGACCATGAGCCAATGTAGAGATGCCATGACTGGTGAAATACTGTCTCTTATTCATGCACCAGTTGGAAGCCTGACCTTTTGGACAGGTTGCAGACGGGAAAGTGAAGACTGACTAACTCCCACGTAAAGGCAATTGCAATAATCGAGGCGAGATGTAATAAAAGCATGCAAAACCGCGAGGATAGATAAAAGGAGTAAGCTGAAAAAAGCTACTCTTTACAACAGAGTTTATTCGGTTGTCAAATTTGAGGGTTGAATAATAATAAAAAAAATTTTTAAAAAACCATGACCCCGAGGATTTTTGTGCAGTTACATGGGTTAGAGAAAAAAAAAAGGCCTCAAGTTGTCACCGATATTTCGAGCGCTCTCAGAAGGACCGGAAATGACTACACATCAGATTTATTCTCGTTTAGCTGTAGGAAGATTTTTGCTAGCCATGACTTGACATCTTTAATGCGATCAAAGAGGGTATTTAAAGAACGGGTATCCCCAGGTTTTCGGAGGTAGGTACGGCTGTGTATCATCTGCGCGACGATGATGTG
This sequence comes from Ictalurus furcatus, assembly GCF_023375685.1. NCBI lineage: Eukaryota > Metazoa > Chordata > Actinopteri > Siluriformes > Ictaluridae > Ictalurus > Ictalurus furcatus. The sequence continues at coordinate 2,132,829 of NC_071257.1, forward strand.
AAATTCCGTATTTGTGGATGATTTTACCCAGCAAATATAAAGAAAACTAAACGGGGCTAAATGGAGCCTTGGGGTAAACCACAGGTAGTAGGAGCTGAGCTGAAGATGATGATGACAGCCTAATGCTTTTCCCTGAAACCCCTCCACAAGACTATGTAAAAGCATGCTGTAATCAATTGAATCAAATGCAGAGGTGAGGTCAAGCATTATTAAAATGGCACAATAGCTAGAATTAAGTGGGCTTTTTTGCTAAGAGGATGAATGACAGAATGAATGACAGAATGTTTAAAACAATATGGAAGAGTTCCACTAGTGGACTACAATTAATGATGGTCAGAACACCAGGATCAACAACATCCCAAGCTCAGAAGTCTCACAGACTGGTGGAGGTATGGCGGATCTAATGGCCTTAACTTTATCAACTTAAACAAAATTAAAAAAAAAAAGTCTAGGCCATGTGATTCTAATGAAATTGTTTAAAACAAAAGTCTTATTTGAAATCCATCGTGCGTTAATAAGAGCCATCTTCAACGAGGATGGCTCGATGACTTGTAACAAAAGTGAGCAAAATGGAAAACTCACCGAGAAAAGAAACACTAAGCCTTTCAGGTCGGAGCATTTCATTAACCTTATCATAAGAGCAGTGGGACTCTGGCGGAGCTGAAATCTGTGAGAAGACCAAGGGGTCAGATCTAAAATGACTTGGCAATTACTTGAAATGCATTGCTGGTTTCACTCGGTCCTAACCTGTCGCCTTCTGCATATACCCAAGACCGTCAAACCTGCCCTACCGTTTAACACAAACAGAACCTGCCCCACTGTATCTGCCAAACTATCAAATCTGCCCCATTGTATCTACTCAGCATCATGTGAACATGCCACTCATGTATAGTACCCGCCCAATTAAAAACCTGTCACTAATACGTCTTCCCAACCCCATCAAACCCAATCTTTACCCTGCTGTTTCTACTGAACAACAAAACCTGTAGCTACCATATCTACCCAAATCCTCAAACCTGTGATTAAAGCCCTTGCTAAACTCTGATTACTTTTTATCCAAAGCGACTTAAAGTGAACAGGGTAGAGGTGTAATTTATTTATTCATTTTAAACAATGGGGGTGGGGGTGGGGGGTGGTAGTTAAGTGTTCACAGAAGAGATGGGTCTTAGCCATTTTTTGAAGATGGTGACAGATTCTGCGGTCCGGATTGAGGTTGGAAGTTCATTCCACCACTGAGGGGCAGTCGGTTTTAAGGTTCTGGAAAGGGACCTCGTGCCGAGTAGTCAGTCGTTAACCAATCGCAGGCTGCGTGAGGGAACAAACCTCAAGGACAGTGTTGAGGTAGGAGGTACTGTTCCAGACAAGGTCTTGTACATGAGTGTCAAGGCCTTGAATTTGACGTGGGCGGCTGCAGGAAGCCAATCGAGCGAGCTGAAGAAGGGTGTGACATGGCATTTTGAATCATCTGAATGGGTTTGATGGAGCCAGCTGGGAGGCCCGGGAGAAGTGAGTTGCGGGAATAGTCCAGTTTTGAGATGTGTCCCAAGGAAGATGACAACATCTATTAGCCTTTTCAGCACATCTCTCTCTCTCTCTCTATATATATATATATTTTTTTTTAAACACGTTCATTGTGTTGCTCTGTGGCTAATCGGGCACCTTCATTCACTTGTTGGTCTATGCCAAATATTTTAAGTTTGAAAATGGGGCATTCTCATGGTGGTTTGGCGATTAAGGCTCTGGGTTACTGACCGGAAGGTCGGGGGTTCAAGCCCCAGTACTGCCAAGCGGTCACTGTTGGGTCCTTGAGCAAGGCCCTTAACCCTCTCTGCTCCAGGGGCGCTGTATCATGGCTGACCCTGCGCTCTGACCCCAACCTCGTAACATGCTGGGATATGTGAAGAAAAGAATTTCACTCTGCTGTAATGTATACGTGATCAATAAAGATCATCACCATCATCATCATTAATATGTGCAGGTGCATGCTCACGCTTTGTCATGGCAATATGCTAATTATTCAGATTGTCATACCCAGCTGTCGTCCAGGGGGTCTTCTTGTCATATCCAAAGAGCAGACAGGGCCAACAGAAAAGCTTTTGAACAGATGGCCATCCAGCTAACCATTCATATTTAGAATATGTAATCGGAATGAAGCGGAGAACAAATTTTTTGCCAGGCTGAATAATTCCAGGCGTTGGTGTGGGTCTTCATCGTGATAAAATGCTTTGCTTTTCAATAAAGGATCTCCCGTAAAATGGATTTCAACGTAATGACTATCCTTTCAGGTTCATCCATCTATCTTTGGTGTTTCAAGCAAAAAAACCGCCAAATACCATTGAAACGTCCTTACGTTATGATATATAACGTAGCCTACAACATCAAGCATGTTGCCAAATAACGTGTACCTTAAAAATGCTTTGTCTATGCCAAGAAAACACAAGAAGATACGTCTCAGTGGACTTTCAACTTTTGTTCGTTTGATTTAGCCGAGTTAGTAAGGTTTCGAATACGTCCTGATTTTCGGTAATCGAGACCTGGCAACAGCGCGTCGTTTTTTCCGCTCGGGACGAGCGAATCGAGGACAGCTTTTCTTGCACATGAAATCCACCATATGCACATAACAAACCAACGAGAACGCGGAACAATGAGAACGATTCGTAGCGATAGAGCTTAGGCGCGAAAGCTGTTGTGGATCCGCTCGCCTGAATTCCTCCATAACGGAAACAGATGGCAGAAAATGACAGTCATTTGGCGAGTAAATAATTTATGGACAGTTAAATTATTCCCTACATTTTATTATGTAAGCTTCAAGTTACACCTCAAATGACATAAGAAATTTATAGTAATGTTAATATTAATAATTCCATCCACTCCAATTTGAATTGATGGGTCAAGTACACCTTTGAGCCGTCCCGTCTTTGACCAGAAAGCTTGAGAAACTCCTGAGGTTCCTGAAGCTTTAGACTAACGCCACCAAAGTGGTCCCGATGTGTCAATAAGCAGTACAACACTGGGATTTCAGTAAAGAGTCAGGAGTTAGAGATGAAGAAATGGATATACCTGCCTTATTATTTATTTTTAATCAGTAAATACAGTGACAGGAATAGGAAGGGTACGTCACAAGAGTGAGTGAAGTTTAGTCTCATAGCATGGTTTGGAATGATATACCGTAGCAATATATTTGATAGGGTCTTGAAGGGGATACGATTGGTAATAGACATATCTTAAGTAAGTGTGATCTGCTAAATGAGCTTAGAAAGCTAAAGCAGCCACCGGACGTCAGTAATAAAGACAGGACCGAGTTGGCTGCATGCAAAGCAGACTTGTTAGAGGCTTACTGAAACTTATTCTTGCAAACCAGGATTTTTGGCACCAAGCACCTATTCATAACACGGTTTCCGCAGGCAAACCCAAGCCAGAGGTCTGCTACAGCGCTGTTCTTTTTGGGGACTACGAGAGACACTCGGTTATGAAGATATAACAAGCAAAAGGAGACAGGGTCAGCATGATGGAGACTACAGATTAGACTGGGGAGAGACTTGCACACACACACACACACACAGACTCGCAAATCACGGCAGCCATTTTGTGCTCCACAGTGCGCTAATGCTGCAGGCAGCTGACTGTCTGCCAATGCTCTGTTGATGCAAGTGAGAAAACCTAAGCGTCAACAATAATCAGATTAAGTAATGTTTACAAGAATATAATGTCCAAACGTTAGGTATTTCAGGTAGAAGATAGTGAAGATGTTTATTCCGACGGTCTCTGAGCTGAGAGAATTTCACAGATCAAGGATAGCCGGAAAGCACAAGACGGTCACACGCGTAAAGACGAATGACTGTTTCTCATATTCTGTTCCTCTCGCTCACACAAGGTGTAAGTGGGGTATTGCATGGGATTAACAAGCACTACAGCTTCAAAAGTAACCTATTTACATGCAAGAGGAACACTCCTACCTAGGTTCTGGGTGCAGACTCACCTCCTTTAGACCTACTCAAGCAAAACAAATGAAAATACATCAATATGCTCGTCATTAACTACTACAGAGACACTGCTCATATATATATATATTTATTAATGTATTATCCTCAATATGTAAAGATTGGCCATTGTGTCACATAAGTAAGGAATAAAACACTTGGGCGTATACGGTTCGAGAAAAATATTCAATGACAGACTGGTGTCATTCGGTTGCCCCATTAACACCCCAAAGATGATTCATATTAACAGCACATGCTGAATCCCTCTTATACCACAGCAGTCTGCCAATGCTAATGGTCATACTCCTGTGGATCGTCCACAAAGCAAGCTGGTTCCTATAATTACTCATGTTATAGCAGCTATAAACAACCGTCCCCTCACCAGATTCGCTTTTTCTCTGTCGACGATAATAAGACCAATAAAATGCAGATTATCATGTTACCGAGACACTGCAAGGACAAACTTATCCGTCCTGAAGAACTTAAAGCTACAGCTTTACCTTGGACTGTCACAAAGTGCTGACACTTGGCCTCCAGCAAGTTGCTAGTTCGTTACTATAGAAATGATACTGTATTAAATTGGCACGTTCATATAAACCAGAACCACTCTCAGAGCTGCTGAACCAGAAAATGGCTCAACACCTTCTGACCAATCAGATTAGAGAATTCATCAGCACTGTGGTATAAAGGCTTTTAACACTCCTCTGAATATTTTTCACCGCCACAATACCGAGGAAACCCGCACAGTCATCGTATTTCAGACCCAGACAGTTATCTCTCGCTAATAGAAACCCAGAAATGCAGAAAATGGACCATGGCATCATTAGCCAGATAATAATGACGGTTGTAGCTGGATGAGCGGGGAGAACTGTCCAGTCTGTGGCAGTGGAAAGAAAGAAAGAAAGAAAGCTGGTGGATGTTTGTTCCCCCGAAGCTGCAATTTTTCCCTCAAATTAAGCATAAAAAGGGAAAACATTGCTTGGCTTGACTCGCGATGGCCAGCTCCATCCCGCTCGCACAGCTTATCCACTCCGCTGAACAGAATGCTGGTTAAAACCTGCCAAGACCGGAGAAGAAATCGGACATTTTGACACCAGGGCTGCTTGATTACCAAATGATTTCCCTTGTGAAAATGAGCTCTTGTTTTGAGCTTCGTAAACAAACCATGTCTGACCATAACCTAGAGCTCTTTAACGGAGTCCAATCAGTAGAAATCAAAATCAAATGGACTGTATTGCTGTCCAAGTAACTGGACAAATCAGACTCCCCCTCCTCACAGTGTATTCCATTATTAGTTTTGAAATGAAATAGTGATTCTAAGGATAATGATTTCAGATTTAATTCAAGGGCACTCATCTATTAGACATTTTGTATAAAAAAACAACAACAACAACAACATTCAATTACAGTCACAGAAGCACTTGCATTCTTCAGTGCTTGCACTTTTGTTCTCATTACATATGTTTAATTCCCAAATAATGAAGTCTTTCTGAGCTGCTCCGAAATGGCCGGGGGGTTTGGTGTTTTCAAGAAAGAGAGAGGCTGGTGAGGAAACCACTTCGTAGCTTTTAAGAATATAAAAGTGACAACAGACGAAAGATCGCCTGCTAAACGCTCATGCGCTAAAACCAGTAATGCAGCTCAGCCATTGCAGAGCATCAGCAACCAAAGACTCTCATTAACACTTACCCCCCCTCCCCAAACAGAAAGGGTGCCATTACTTTTGACCAAAATGAAAGGCTAGTCATATTCGTATTCATTTGGATCGCTTTCTTTCAAGTCATTAATAAGAAATGCTAGCACTTTTATGTAACCTGCATACAAAATTGCGGTAACCTGCCAATTATATGATCCGAAGCTGAGGTCCTTATTACTTCGTGTCCTCACTAGTAAACGTAGACAAACCCGGGAGCTCTCCCGACACAAATGTATTTCCAAGCTGACTGGATTATGATAAAGACTATATTTCTTGTGCAAAAACGCTCCAAAGAACAAAATTACGAAGACATTTATTGGTGTCCAGCCTGAAAAATGGTACTATTTGTGCAGTTATTCTCAAGGCGGCAGAAACGAAGAGACAGTAGTTATAGACCTTATTTCTTTCTCTCGCTCCATCCCTCCGTCCATCACCGTTTCAGTAATGATGTCTCTGAGGGTTGGAGTCGGACCGAGCTCCGAGGAGAAATCCTTCAATCAGGCTAGCATCTGTAGCCTTGTTCCCACTAGCCACATGTAGCTCTGTCTTTCTGGATGAAGCCATTAAACACACACACACAGCCGAACAAATCATATTCTTAACCAGGACTGGGACGGGATGAATATTTAATAGCGTGTAACCCAAATGACGTTTTCCAGTACATCACAGAATAAGCTTCCTACTTTCTTGCTAATAAACTAGCAAGAAAAATAACCTTAGCTAGGACATCTGTAGTGTTGCAAGCTTAGCTGTTGGGCTAGAAGTTGTTAGTTGTTTTTATACTCATAAATACATCAGTTTCAGTTTATTGAGACTCCACTGAAATTGGATATACTGTGGCATGCTAATGCTGCTAACTGCAAGGTTAGTCCTGTGTATGATGATTATAAACAAAACAAAACAAAAAAAGCAGGTAGCCAAACTGAGGTAAAATGTTCTTTGACGTTATGTACCAAGGAGATTTGAGGCCGAGTAAAAATCCACACTAGATATGAGAATTGACATCATATTAGGCAAAAAAAAAAAAAAAAAAACTACTCACAACACATAAAATAACAAGTTTAAGTCCCATATAACACTCCAGCAGTAGTGCAAGGATTACCTTATTCTTCTAGAGAACGTTCTTCACCAACTATGCTCCGTTTTAGTATTAGCTAGCTAGCATTAAGGATATCATTTTACATTAGCTTGTTTTGGTGGTGTTCTCTATTTTTAGCTAGTCAGCTTTGTTTGAGAAAAGTATTAACCATCTGCTAGCTTGATGCTTCATTTGTTTGATGCACTAGCTAAACAGCTAATCTTGTGTGATAAGCATGTATGACTAAAATTCTGTCATGTTGTCCTAGTATGAAAAAGGGATGACCAGTATAAATGAGCTAGCAAGATGGCTAAGCCCTCTCAGTCTTTCAGGGCTAATAAAGTTTTGTTAAGTGTAAGGTGGAAAGTTTTATTTTCGGCACCATGCCAAATTATTTCCTGTTAGCAAATGTCTTAAGGCATTTTGGATGATGAAGGAAGGCTGAGAAAAGCTAATTAAACTAACTTGTTCTGGGCATGTTCTCCATTTTTAGGTAGTCAGCTTTGTTTGGGGGAAAAACATCAAACAACTGCTAGCTGGCTTTTGGTTGATACACTAGCTCAATAGCTAATATTGTCAGATTAGCATGTATGAGTAAATCCCCCCCGATCCTAAATTCTAAACGAAAATGAAGAGATGTGTGCTGCTAGATATAATGAATTCACGTCATGTTATTGTGGTATGAAGAAGGGATGAGCTAGCAAGATGGCTAAGCCCACTTCTTCTTGTTCTTTTTTGGTTTAATGGCGGTTGGCAAACCAACTTAAGGTGCATTACCACCACCTACTGGACTGGAGTGTGGGCGGCTAAGCCCACTCTTTCTTTCAAAGCTAATAAAGTCGTGTTAAGTGTAAGGCGGAAAGTTTTGTCAAATTATTTCTTGTAAGGAAATGTGTTAAAGCAGATTTTTTTTTTTAATGATGATGGGAGGCTTAGGCTGATTCCTTTCTAGCCCAGACTATATTCTGAAGAAACAATGAACGATAGCAGGAAGGAAAAAAAAAACAATAGGAAGCACGAAATGCGTTTTCTATTTGTCTTCCGACGAGTGTGCGTTCCGTATGCCTACATATGAGACTCCTTGCTATAAATACTAGTATTTCAGATTAGCTCATCCTGCTGTATAGACGGTATGCTGGTATAAATCCAGTTTCTTATTGAAAACTTTTTTCCAGTGCACACTCACTTAATTTGCATATCAAGTAGCCTTTTCTAATAGGTCGCAGTATTCAAACGAGTGGTATCCATAGACATTCAGGCACGAGTGCGCACAAACATGCAGGCAATCAAAAACATGCTTCGCATAGTCATTATGTTTGCTGAGAGAGTATAATGGATTCATTAATCCCGAATGAGTGTTTGGTTTCATCACAGACAAACGCTAATGATCCCACTATTGTCTATTCAGCTGGCTTTTACTATCTACCTGCCCCTCTTACTTACACACACACACACACACACACACACACACACACAATCTGCTTTTCTGATCATGATTTTACCTTCATGGGATTCCTTGTAAAAGTGTCACTCAGCAACACACACACACACACTGAATTATTCTATACCTCACATTTACTTTTGTGGAGCCCGTCATTCACACTGTTGATTACACAACACACCGAATGTCACACCTGAGGAGCGATTATGCAAATGAACCGTCATTTTTACCCCATGCATATTCATGAGGCCTCGTCTCATTTATCTAATTGCAAAGGTCAGGAGGCGGAGTCAATGCTTGCGCGGACCAAAATCCAAACACAAACAAGCCAACGGGATTAAAAGGCACTGCTTCCTGACACTATGGCCAGCTGCGAGTGTGTGGAGTGCAGCAGCTGCGTAAACACACACACACACACAACTCGCAGCACATTTGATTCTGTCAGCATTAGGGCCCGAGTCTGCTTATTCCTCCATTTCCTGCAGCGGGCTTGATATCATGTTTCAAACCATTACCAGCAAAGCTTGGCCACAGGGAGAGTTCTGCCATCCTCTACATCCACCCATCATTGTGCGGCCTTCCACTGTGCACCACACACACACACAAACACACACACACACACACACACACACACACACATATATATAAGGAGTCTGCTGTAGAGTTAAGGCCATTTCAATTGCACAGTCACGGAAAAAGCGGTGCATCCTACTGCCCGAGAGCTCATATCTCTCTCTCTCCCTCTCTTTCTCTCTCTATTATTGTCCTCCTTGGCCAGACAGGTTAATTCTACTTCACCGAGGACAAACGGCCAGTGTCCGTGCCGCTGATTATAGCTCTACTAAAGCTTGGTCAATGTCACTCTACTCGGCTGCAGGAAGCCTGAAACGACTTCATCAGTTCTTTAGCAAAGCACACAATCACATACGATTTTCTCCAAGATATTACAGTAATAACCCTATTTAAGTTGTACCATCCACACACACACTATTCCTCCATGTGATCGAATATGCTTTAACCTGAACTCCCCTTAACGCCCACTCAAATGTACGTTCGCAAATGTTGAAGTATTTGCTTCGAACTTGTTCAGCTACGCAACCTAATTTTCACTTGCGTGCATGACAGTGCTGTTGAATTCTAGTCGCTACAGAAGCGGTAACGTATTAGAACAAGCACATTAATAAAACGGCCTGTTGTCATAAAGGGAATAATTGTTACCTATATAATAACCTATAATAATTGTTTTATATATTTTTTCGCACACAGATTACGTTCACGAATTGCCCGTCAGCCTGCGGGGCGTTTGTGCGCGTGACGTTTGGTTTTAAATTCACTTCATGTACTTTTATTTTGGTTTCCATCCTGTCGATTCATGCCACCCATCGAATCAACGCATTGATTACCCTACTGTGTTCACCTGTTCTGTGTCTCACCTTGATTCGTCTGGTTATTTCTGCCCTGTTGTGACTTTTCCTCCTTATGAAATCTTATCCTGCTTTTAATAATGCTAATCCAAGTCTTCATGTATTGATTAAGCATTGTCCTGGTGCCGCGCCGAGTTTACGCACCCTGCCGCACACTTCCGTACACCCTGACGAGTGTGTACGTGTGTATAACGATGTTAACAGTCGAACCGAAGTGACAGTGAGGCTAATGAGACGACTACGGAAAATCAAGTCACCCATACTACACAGACAGTTTCGTGTGTAATAGTTCCGATAGAAATGCTCTACAGCCCTAAAAAAAAAAAAGTGAAGTCACTGGGTTTTCCCATAAGACAAACTTTTTGAAGTCAAAATTATTGCTAAGTCCACCCCCCCACACACACACCCGTTTAAATGCACGATCATGCAACCCTTAAAGCTTCATTACTCATTTTACAACAGAGCATGGATATAAATAATTCCTAACTCACTGCTGATGCACTTTATTCCCTCATTTAAGGCCAGGCACGCACACACACACACACACACACACACACACACACACACGTCCTCCTGTTGCAATGAACCAGTAACTGGCAGTAACTTCCAGATCATATATCACCCTCCCTCACTACTCCCAGATGTATTTCCTGAAGTTGGGTAAGGGCTCGGAGTGAGGTGGGTAGTCGGGGAGTCGGGATGCCTCTGTCTCAGCACAGGTTAATGGGTGTGTGAAACTGGTTATGTGAGGGGTCTCGCCACACTAATGAGGGTGAGAGGACTTCCTGTGACCCGTAGAAACCAGCGCATGGGTTTCACATTGGCTTCATCTCCAGGTAGATCTCGGCTCAGTCTCTCACGCGCCCTTAACCTCGGCGTTCTCTTCAGGTCAAATTGAGGTGAAGTACAAAAAGTGCTAAAGGAGAACTCTTAAAAGTTCGAACTTTGAAAGAAAAAGAAAAAAAACAAAACTTTGAAAGATTTCGGTTCACAAAGGACCTCCGACTCACACCTGTGCCCAGCGTCCCAAATTTTTTCAGCGGTTACAAGCATAACATGTTATCTAGTTCGAAAAACACTGATGATAAATTAAAGGGGGGGGGGGGGGGGGGGCAACTGTACACTTCTCTTTTCCTCTTACAACAAAGACATAAAAATAATGGCACACCATACTTTTTATCCGTTTATAGTTACATTGAATACACTTCCACAATACAAGTTAGTTCCTCTTATCACTTACGTTATAGCAGCTACAATCGTTCCTGCACTTTCTCTTCAAATGAATGAGAGAAAAACGCGGCTTGTTAGCGAGAAGCGAAATACGTAAAGTCCTTAAAACTGCCCTAAGGTGAAATTACATCTTCACCTCTTTTACAAAGCACTGATACTAGAGACTCCTTTTCCTTCTGTTAAACAAACATCTCCTTGTATTTCACCTCAATCTGACCTGAAGAGAACGCCGAGGTTAAGGGCGCCGAGAACACCGCGCCATATCAACGACTGTCCATCTCTCTTTGCTAAACGAAAACGCAGGTGATCGTCAGGCTCGGATCATGCTGCGCGTCCACCATACCGTACGTGTACGCGAATTAGATGTTACCAAAGAGACGAGATATACGAGACAGTATTAGAAGTGATGTACATCGCAGCTTATAAAACACCTTCTGACCAATCGGATTTGAGAATTCAAACAGTGCTGTAGTACATGAAGGGTTAGATGGACACAAACACGGGGTAGGATGTCAGATCCTGTAAGCGGTGGTGATCACAGCGTTGATGTCTAGCCTGTGGCTTAATTTCATCGCGTGGGTTGTAGCCTGGCAATGACAACCTGTCTCCAGCAGAGAGGATGCTGCTCCTCGGTACCCGTCTCACTGCCACCCGACATCTGCCATCAGGACTCGCTGTGCCGGACTGCTGGCATTTGTCTTCATAAATAAAAGATAAGTCACTCTCTCTTTGTGTCTCTCTCTCTCTTTTTTTTTTTTTTTTTTTTTTTTAAGTCTCCCAGCCCTCTCTGCTGTCAACAAGATAAGAATGAGACACACAGATGTTGCTGTTCCATCAGCGTGAGAGCCCATTTTCCTTTAAACCGCTGCATCCATCCAGGGGAGAAGGATATCGATTGTGCTGCTAGTGATACACTAAGACTCTCGACTGGAGGGAAAGAGGACGTGTTCCTAAAAAGAAAAGGCAATTGATTCCTCTTGCTATATAATTAGCATAACAGCTAGTTAAGACGACTCTATACGTTTTGGGATTGCCTTGTCGAGTGGCATGGTGTAAACTAATCTACAGGGGAAAAGAAAGCACGCCGAGAGTTTTTAACACAACCTTATTGACGCGCTCTTCACCTCCTGCCATTTCTAGGGACATTTCAATACTTTATCAGCTCAAGTGACACGCCATTACCTGAACCCTGAGTCGGTGTTAAATATGGCATTACGCACTTCATCACAGTAAACACCACGGATCTGATGCGTGTTGTACAGACACTGTCGTCTTTGACTCCTTGATAGCTTAATGTTGTTGTTTTACCTACATACGTTCTATGTTGGATGCTAATCCACTCACGAGCTAGCAAAAAAAACAAAAACAAACATCATTACATTTCAACTGTAGTGGAAATTTAGTATTTTATTTATTTATTTATTTATTTATTTATTTATTTATTTATAGGGAAGCGGGCAGTAGGCTCAAAATGAAGGTTGGGGGGTGGGGATGGGGGTGGGGGGGGGTGAATAAACCTAGATTCCATTGTTTTTCGTTGTTTTTTTTTTTCTATTATGAAACCAAAGTGTGGCTTAAACACAGTGGCTGCATCTCTGCACCGTTTCAAATCTTATTCAACAAACCCACGAAAATGTTCTCAAAATGTCAAGCTTCACTCACAAACGCAACTGTGCGAAGAACGCCACGACAGAACACAGCCGGCAGAGTTATTTATTTATTTATTTATTTATTTATTGGCCTGTCAGATGTTTCTGGATGCGTCAAAAGAGAATGTGATCGGCGCATTTTATTCGTTTTTTTTGTTTTTTGGTCTTTTTACGTCTGGATTTGATTTCAGATTTAAAATCGTACGCGATACTCTAGCGAATTCGGGTAGAACGTTTGCCTTTCGTCATAACCAGAAGGTGACATGGGTGCGAAGACTTCCGCACCACCGCCAGGATCTCTACACATCGAAACACTCGCTTCGGAATCGGTTTAGCTGCATGCAGGTTGAAGGTTATAAGGAAATATACTTGTCTGATAACAATAACGCGTCTTGAATCCTGTAATGACGTTCGATGAATCTCTGATAAACGATAAAAGGTAGGTCTAGATAAATGGAAACGAACAGAAGAGCTTCCGAATTATTCAAAGTAACCGTTCGAGCAACTGGATTTCAATGAACAGGTTGAACGGACACTTTGGTTGAATATCTCTTGATTTCTACTTCCAAACTTAACCTCGGTAACTTTTCTTAGCATTTCAGAAGAAGTGGGACAGGAAAGACTGTAGCAGCTGCAAAAGGACAAACGTATCTTCTAAATCGGACTTGCTCGAGCGAACCTTGTGAACGTGATTTCATGAGAAATGTGAATGCATTCAACCAGGGATTGGAGATCTTTCCATTTTCCCCCACCCTTAGCCTTCGTAACTTTTCCTTACCATTTATTTTTTTTTTTACCAAAGTGCTAACTGTACTTATCTCTATGACCTTTTATGATACCAACATCCAGACACGCTTAGTCAGTGCAGCATGACCAGCCTTGCCAGGATTTTGAGAAATGTCAAAATCATACACATTCAGAAAGAAAAAAAAAACCTCATCGGTTTCCGGTTGGACGAGCTCTTGAAGATTCTGTCTAGAACTTTACAGCAGAAGCTTTTCCAAGTTTTTTTTTTTTTTTCTTAACAAAGTAAAAGACCTTGACCATCCAAAGAACCCTTATTTATGCTCTCATTTCTCCACTTCTTATCGATCTTCATCTGATTACTTTTCACGAACTGCATCCATATTCTTCACCGTGCAGCGCTGTTGTTCAGGACCCGACAGTCAGACATGGAAATGAACTCGGCTCTTAACGATTCAGCCCTCTGGCTTCCGCCACTCACTCGCTCTTTTAGTGTCAGCTTTGAGGAGCGGTCCATTTCCTCCGACATTGCCGTGACCTACTAAAAGCTTAGGTGGATTATTTCGGGTACAAAGTCATTTAACGCAACACCACCATTAGTATCTGTTGAGAGTTCCAAATATTTACATATTTGGGTATAAATGTAAAGTGGGCGTGGTCTAAATCCAGGGCTTAATAATAGTCCTGTGATATTCTCAAACAAACTTTTTTTTTTTTAAACAGCATTCTTTTTGTGTGTGTCCATATTAGTATCTGTTTAGATATGTATATTCATATTCGGTTACATTCCTAATATACATATATATATATATATATATATATATATATATATATATATATATATATATATATATATATATATACACGTTCATAATATAATTTCTTTTTTTTCCCCCCCACTTTTAATTGTTGTGGTCACTAACGTAGACAGCTGCATGCTAGCCTCTTAAGTAGACAGTACTCAAAAACAACATAGGGTAGATCACCACCTAGTGGCAAGTAATTGCAAGTGCAACAAAAGACATCCAAGATGGCTGACTCCGATTCAAAATTGCTAAATACTCCAGGGATTTCTGTTCTATCCTTCTACAGGAAAAAAAAAACCCTGGCGTATAAATAAAATAAACGCAAAAAAACGTGTATCCGTCTGTGTGACGGAGGCGACACGTTATTCGCTCTTCCAATTGGTTGGTTGACCGCGGGACGAAAACGCAACTGCTAATCCGATGTAAATGACCATGTTTGATATATAATTAAAATCACGGGCCCGTAGAAGAAGAGGGTCCTCCACCATCATTTCAGATTAAAGCACTAAATTACGGGTGAACGCGCGAGCCGGAGTATTGTGATGGAGTAAGCTTCATTTTTGCACGATCGCTAAAACTGCCGTGCTGCAGTACTGCGAGATTCGTAGAAAATCACGAATATATTTTGATATAAACATATGTAAATGGTGGAGTATTCCTTTGAGCACAAACTCAAAATAGATGGAAACCCCCAGCAGGTTCACCCTCAACCCAGATGGCTGTATCTGAGAAATGACAGCTCACATGCTGACAGGCTCTCAATCCCACCTCTCAGCAGGAGCACGGCACACACATCCTCCACACTCATCACATATAGACACCGTACAGCCTACTGAGAGCAGCTAGCTAAACCATTCATCAGCCGCACTCAGGGGCCAGCTTCAGTGTGTGCATGTGTGTGTGTGTGTGTGTAGAGGTGTGTCCTCCCGTTTTTAATCTGCCATCTGAGCCGTGAAGCCGTTGGCCGGCCGCCGTCACGGTGTGATGTCGCGTCCTCGGGTTCAGTGTCCCCGTGACAGATCTGCTGCGGCGATAAACGTGAGAGGACACGAAGACAGGAAGAGAGAGAAACAAACTTCCCATTTTCATTAGAAAATCATCATGAAATGCACGCAAGTTGGTAAGAATTCCTTTTAAGCATTTGAACCTTTTAACTATTACGCCACAGCGCTACCGAATGCTCGATTCCGATCGGTCGGAATTTTCTGGAACGGTTCATTCACAGGGACTTGTATGGCAGACACGCCACTGTTTTTAAGGAGATGTTTAATTATTTATGGAAGGAGTCTCCAGTGTCAACGCTTTGCAAGTCAGTTTTGCACTATGGGTCATCAGGACTGAGGTGTTTACGTTTATTTACTTTTTTGTTTTTTGGTTTGTTTTTGTCTTACTGACTTCAAGCAAGGAAGAAAAAAAAAAAAAACAGATAGACGAATGACTGTTTATTGCAGTTGACGTGTTTCCTTCTGATACAGGAAGTCAGAGTGACGTCGTGTTGATGCTCTCGACGGACTTACGCAACATCCGGTAGCGTCCGAGTTGCACCACATCTAAACAAACCGGTCAGTAAATTAGCGATACAGCTAAATATGGAAACATTCCAGCATCGAGTTGGTAAAACTCCAAGCAAGGGATGAGTGGAAAGGAGAATAATGCGAAGCAAGGAAGGAAGGAACACATTATTATTACACAAACCTACTGTTTGCTGTTAACACTATTACTGTAGTAATAGTAGGGCATGACCCATTTCCTTCCAGAGAGCAATTAACTGGACGGTCATGAAGTTTCGCCTAGATATGAATCATCAAAAATCTTTCGGCGATTTTCTCAAAAGGTGACGAGCTATAAAATTTTTTTTTTTAAAAAAGAGAGTATTTGTTGTCTCATATTGGTGTCTATAACACGAATGGAAGGATAGAAAAAGCTCTAAAGAACCAATGTTGATCTCCGGGGCACTATAAAGCTAAAATCAAGCACAGGTAGTACAGATGATGATGTCCACCGGTATGGTTCATTTACTTCTACTTCTACGCGCGTCAATAGTTTTTCCCCTGTTTTCAAACACTAGGTGAAGGAGCCATTTTCAAAACGCAATCCAATTTCAAAACCTGTCAAATTCGAGTGTTCTGAGAAGTGCTTGGCGTTCCGAAAGACGACTCTTCTGCTTCTAAACGGCTATGCAAAAGCCTTTAAAAACACTCAAGCGAGAAATGGGAAAAAAAAACAAAACAACCCTGCTTATGTCCTCATCCGAAAAGGAAGAGCGGCCGAGTTTCCGACCTGCGGCGTTAGCGCGGATCGTGAACGCGTTTGTTTAATGGCAGCTCGTCTGTTAGTTTAACCGTCACTTCCACTCAACGGTTCGCGACGGGAATACGGACCATATGTCCTTTGAAAGGCAAATAAATTGAAAGAAATTGAAAGGAAAAGACCGTGTTTGCTTCTCGGAGGTGAGCGGAGGAGAGGAGAAAGAGAGGAGAACGCAGCACAGCACCTCCACCAGACAAGCGCTCAGAAAATAAAAAAATGCTACTCATGCTTAATCGGTGCTTGTTCATCAAATCCGATTGGCTGGAGAGGCACGGGGCCAGAATCATCGTCTCAGCCTCAGAGGTTTATCCTTTACGTACCACTGCGAAAGACCGCACGAAGAAACCTCGACCAAATCCACGTGCAGTTTAAATCCAGATTTAACGTGCTCCCGGCTGCTTCGTTAAACCCATCCACAAGCCAGTAACGGGCCGCAAACTGTAATCATAGCGTTCCTGAATTTGATTTTCGGTCCAAGTTAATTGCGGTAAGCCTAACTTAATTAAAAATAAAACAAAGAACAGCTCATAAATAGTCGTGACTGATTGTCTGATGCTAAGTGGAACAGGAACGTACACGGGCAGATCGTCATCGTCTCGAAATCAACGCCGGGCTTAATCACAGCGTAGCTTCTAAAGCCGACGTAATGAAAAGACACGTGGCGTTTTATTTTTGCGATTGTTGCGGCTCGATCTTGCCATGGCTTTTTCGAAAATGTGGAAATTTTTTTGTGCTTTTTTTTTTTTCCCGTGGAAAACTACTCGAATTGGCAAACGTGATTGTCTTTCGCGGCGACGTTTGTTGGTAAATGAGACCTTTCGGCTGTACTCACGTCCGACGCACGTGAATCGAAGAAGGCTTTGGCTGAATCCACGTTGTGACGATGTCACATGGCGCGTCTCGGCCCAAAATCTGTGGAAAATTTGCGGTAATTTTGAGAAAAAATAAATAAATAAATGTATATATTTTTTAAAATCACGTTTGCTTGATTTGGCGGTCATTTCTGCCATCGCGGAATCCTGGAGGAACTGTTTAATACCAGGAAATAATCTGATTCCAGTGCTAAAAAGCGCTACTCGAGCATTTCGTCATGCAAGTCATATATATAATATATATATATATTATACCAGCACTATAAAATAAAACAGGCCTGATGTTTGTTCGGGCTCCGATTTTAAACGGCTTGTAGAAATCGTGTCATTTCATAGATTGACGTTTGGATTAACATGTCCAGTCGGCTTCGAATACAATTCAATTTGATCCTAATCCATAAAGATTCATTAAACTTTAGTGACCACCTTGATTACGCGTTACGCCCGTGACGTCGAACGTGCCACGGAACCGGAGTGACGGGAAGCGCCATCCATGACTTCCAGGTTGAAGTAAATTGAAAGTCGGGTAAATGCGAGATCATAGGCGAGCGCCTGTGCGCTATTGAAACGAATGAAATCTCTATTACGGAACGGTTGCCTATGATCTTCGATATGATTGATCTCGATGCCCGATGGCTGGAACCGAAATGAAACCTGTGCTAATGAAGACAAAGCTTCACCCACTCCTGGTCGCCTTGGGCATAACAAATAAATTGCTCGTTGTTTTATTTTAAACAGCACATGCATCTTCCGTCCATGCGTCTTTAACGGGGCCGCCCGTTAATTCGGGCTCCCGAGGAACGCATTTGTTACTTTCGCAAACACAAACCAGAAGTGTTTCATTTATCAAAATCGCTGTTAAGACGCAACAGAGTCGCATTTAGCCAACAAGCAGAAGAAAGAAGAATACGGGTATGTCTGAAGAACATCACAACCAGGATTTCTGCCATTACGGCACCTTCTACTCATCACTGGCACTCATTAAATATTAAATATTTAAAAAATAGACGGTGGATAACTGGACACGACAATAACGAGCTTTCATTATCGAGCCAATTCTTCGAAAGAACGATGTTAGAAAGTAATTCGGTAGCATGGAGGCTAAAATGAGGTTGGAGGAAAAAAAGAAAAAAAAAAAAACCCTACTCTAATATCTCGGTATGAAAATTTCAATAAAAAGCAGCAGTTCGAAAGTCCCCAGAGCTCATCCCGAGCACTTTAGCACTCTCTCGCACACAAATCTTCATTAATTAAAACCGAATTCTTTATCAAAGTGCCACTGACCAGACGAAACCGCGCTAGCATTAAGCCACTTTGTAACCTTTCATCATTCCAACTTCGGGGCGCTCCGGGAAAACTCGACAGGATTCCTGAGGAGAAACGTGGCCAAGATGTTTTCTCGCTCAGCAAGCAAAGTGCTTTCTTTCATCCTGCTCCGTTCCTTGCACCGAGTTGAAAGGAATCAGACATTTTCCTCCCCCCCCAACCAGATAATTCGTCAGTGCCTGCCTTCGTCAATTATTCAAGTCATCCTCTACATATTGAATATGTTTCTCTTTCTCGTCATTAATATTTAAGGGCTTCTTCCCTCGCCGGGACGTCTGGTAAGGATAAATCAAGGTGACATTACGTTTTATTGAGACGGTCTTGTCATGAAAATGTGCTTTAATGGAGCTGGAGTCCGGTACTTTTACAACCGTCTCGAAAACGAACGTGCGAGCGAGGATGGGTCGGACAAACAAATCACTGGATTAAATACAAATTCGGGCTCAGGAAAAGATGAGTATGGATAAATAAGTACGTCGGGGGGAAGGGCTAAGGCATGGTTAATGGATTAATGGATTATGGTCAGTAGCTGGCAGTGATGAATCCATAGAAGGAGCATCCGATCATTCTCATCAAGCTTACGTTATGAAACAAGAGGAAAATCGATGGCCATTAAGTAGCACTCATCTCTGAAACGGAAAAGAAAAAAAGAAGAAAACCCCCCCCCCGTCAGCCAGATTCAGTCGAGCTCCACATCTCTGGGTTGGTACGGTAACCAAATTCAATTCTATAGCCGATCGTATCGGATAAGTGCTCTGATCGATGGAGTTCAGATAAAGTCCTCTCTCGTGGACTCGGATCGAGTCAGGTCAGGTCACAGCATCGTCAGATTAGCATTTCCCTGCCTCTTTGGCTAATTACGAAGTCCCTCGTGACTTGAAGGAGGTGCCATGGAGGAGGGGAAACTCTCCTCATGCAGTCATGAGATCCTTTATGAATGCATTTTGATCGAAATGTACACGTCACATTATTTAAATGGAGCAAATCATGTCCAGGAACAGTATAATGGGGATGAAAACGCCTTTATTTACATTTTAGAAGAGTTTCTAGATCCTGAAACAAAGCTTCTCAGCTCCGCCCCTTTTGTTCCAGCTCAAAAAACAAAACCAAAAAAAAAAAAAAGTTGATATTTTTACAGTATAGCGATTGTACACTGTTGTATTGTTACTACGTGTAGTAGTAGAACATCAGTAGAACATCAATATCAGTTTATATTACACCGCTGTTGGGTTCTCGAATCTGATTGGTCAGAAGGTGTTGATTATTTTTCGATAACAGGAGGTCTGACCGTATTTCCGAGCTTGTATTAAGGTGCTCTCTCTCATATGTTATCTTCTATCTGTCTATAGGAAGAGCTCAATCACAGAGATATGGTCAGGTTTCCTGTAACAAAATAAAAAAGAAATATGGAAGGAGTCTCCAGTGTCACTGATTTGTAACAGTCAAAGGTCAAGCTGTAATGAAAGTTTTCTGCCACAGGAAAGTCATCATTATGGAGGTCGTTGCGCTTTGCCGTTTCTCCACTTTCATGTTGTGTTTCTTACAGACATATACGTACTGTATGTACATACCCAGCTTATTAGATAGAAACGGATCTTCAACCCCAATTCCAAAAAAGTTGGGACGCGGTGTAAAATGTACATAAATGTAAATAAAAACAGAATGCAACGATTTGCTAATCTCGTAAACCTGTATGCTAGCCTGTATGCTAGTCACAATAGAACATAGAAAACATCTCAAACGTTTAAACTGACGAAATGTAGCGTTTTAAGAACGTTTTGAATTTGATGGCCGCAACACGTCTCAAAAAAGTTGGGACGGGAGCAACAAAAGGCTGGAAAAGTAAGTGTTAGTAAAAAGAAACAGCTGGAGGTTAATTGGGAACAGGTCAGTAACGTGATTGGGTATAAATCTTAGAGACTTGGAGTCTGATACACACGCTAGAACTGTAACGTCATGGTTCATGGGTCACTGATAAACAGCTGCATACATTATTCATTAGCTCAAAAGCACAAAACACACACAGAGCACACTTAAATTCATTAATCCAACATTTTCCCTATATGGTTTTCTGTTCATGTTTCTTCCAATGAGGTGAAGAAGAATAAAAATAAGATTATTGATCAAGAAAACCATTTTCTAAGAAAAAAAAAAAAGCAAGCAGCTCTGTCATGACCTTAAGTCCTATTTGAAGTGCTTCCAAAAATGCGAATTTTAGACTGAGCCAGTGTGGGCGTTTACCAACCGGAGCCCCGTCATTTATCAAGAAGAGCAATGTGTAAATCTAGCGTATATTGGATCCCTGTGGAACGCAGTGGGGCTGGGTGATGTGATATAATTGATATACCGTGATATCAGCAGTACATTTATAACAGTGAGAGATCGTTACTCACAATAACAACTTGCTGAGTGGGTTTTTCTTTACTATTTGTAAAGAAATAGCTGTTCATATACTTATTGACTACTGACATTTAACGTTAACTCCATCTATTTCGCTATAACCAATAATAGATAGAGGCTTTATTTCATGTATAAAGCATGTATTTGATTCCGTTTGCATATTCGTAATACCTTTCTTACAGTGTTAATAAAGAATCCTTACAGGCCATGTACTAACCATTTATTCATCCATCCATCCATCTTCTACCGCTTACTCCTTCTTCAGGGTCACGGGGGAACCTGGAGCCAATCCCAGGGAGCATCGGGCACAAGGCGGGGTTCACCCTGGACAGGGTGCCAGTCCATCGCAGGGCACAATCACACACACACTCACACACCTATTCATACACTACGGACACTTTGGACACACCGATCAGCCTACCATACATGTCTTTGGACTGGGGGAGGAAACCGGAGTACACGGAGGAAACCCCCGCAGCACGGAGAGAACATGCAAACTCCGCACACACATGGCCCCGGCGGGAATCGAACCCCGGACCCTGGAGGTGTGAGGCGAACGTGCTAACCACTAAGCCACCGTGTGCCCACTAACCATTTATTATTTTTAAAAAAAGAAAGAAAAAAAAGAAAGAAAGAAGTGGCATTATCCAAAAGTGAGAACTATTTCATAGACGTATTCATATTAATAAATGATTACGCACGTTAAACGTTAATGCATAACCTAAGAGCTTATTGAATAATCAGCTTTGAATGCTGCAGGGGTCCATTAGTAACAAATTAATTTTATTTTGCATATTTAAAAATATATATATTAAAAATCAGCTAAAATGGATGGCGAAAAACACTTTAATGATGGAGGGGAAAAGGGACAAAAATGTATGAGGGGAAATATATATATATATATTTTATACTCGATTTTCTTCCCTTCCATAATCCTTCCCTTCAGAGGGAATCTGAAGGAGGCAGGTTTTAGGAAATCACCTAGTAATGGCTTACGAACAAACTGTAAAGCCACATTATTATTAAAACTCCAAGTTTAACAACAAAATCATGCAGATGAACCTGAAGTTCACTACCAAAAAGGACGAGTGTCCATCTCTCTGCAATGCTTCTGCCCATTTCACGTCAAATTTGGTAGACGTATATGGTATACGAGTTTGAGGTAGACTACCAATTTTGATGCATGTATCTGAGAAGGGGGATGGTACAACGTTAAAATAACCAACTTTCTCTGAACCTACTTGACCAATCAAATTGAAATGTGCTGCATGTTTATAATTGGTTTGCCATGGATATAGGCACAGCTGACATCACCAGCTTTCAGCACACATTTGACACAGTTAGACGTGGTCTATCGTCAAAAAAACTACAGATATTTTGTTCCATGTACTGTAAGTTGGCAAGAACTGGCCACTGGGGTGAGTACTTGCAAACGATGCTTGGACCCCAAATTTTGTGGCTTTTTATATTATGTACATGATGTAAACAAAACACAGAAAGCAGTTGGATACTACCAATGTCGTTATACCTCGTCTAAATAAAAAGCATATTGAGATTATATTAAATCTTACTCCGTTTGATGTCCACAACGTTTGCAAAGTAGGATCCTTAATTTTTCACCTGATTGAGTCTAAAGTAAACTCGGCAGTATATTAAATTCCTTATTGGGCTGTTGCGTTTTTTTTCTCCCCCCCCCCCCCCCTCTCTCAGGAGCGATGGTAAATTAATCTGGATCAAGCACAGTCAGAGCAGGGTAATCTCACAGAGTGCCAGTGAATCACGCACCGCCAGAGTGAGACACTCAGATCAAATATTCAAGACTGAACACCAAAGGAGATCTTTTTGGCTGCATCAGGAAAGCGATAACATCCAAGCGTAAGGTCTCGGTATCATTATAATTCAGCTTTCACGTCCAACGGTGTTGTGTTAGCTATATGCAAAGCTGTTAACCGAGATGATTGATGTCAAACGGCTCTGTAGCACATCCAATGGTCCAGATAAATGTGTGCGAGATATGACGAGTGATGTAGGGTCACTGCGTTCCTAAGTATTGTTATCTCAGTCCCTGGAAAGCATCAGAAGATTTAGTGGTATCCAGAGTCTTTGTTCTTTAAGACAACAGACCAGGTATTTGCCACAATCCTTTAAAATGAGGTTATTTGCATGATTGAACAACAGTTCTTGCCAGCTTCCCCAGATGCTCTTACATTATAAAACGGAAGGCTGTGATTGTGGTCATCAGGGGAGAAATGATGCATTCAAGTGATTACATGATCGGACAGTTTATAGAAGTCTCCATAAAGACAGAAATTGTGCAACAGAAACACTTTTATTTCAGGTCATATCTCTGCAATGCTTCAGCATGTTCAGACCAAAACTGGTAGGCATGTATAACACATGACTTAGAGGTAGTCTACCAATTTTGAGGCATGTATCTCAATAGGGGACTCGAACATTTAAATATCCGTTTCTCTGAAACGGCATGTTCTATCAAGTTGAAATTATTCACGTTATATGAAATGTTAGACTGACATGTCAAAAATAGACTATTGCTGGGTTGGAGAATTTGATTATTTGAAAAGCACGACTGCCATCAGCCAGTTTCAGCAGGAATGTGACACAGAAGTGGTCCGTCATCACAAAACTACAATCTCATTATTGAGCTATGAGAACTGGCAAGAACTGGCCACTGGAGAACGTACTTGCAAAGGGTGCTTGGACCCCGCAGATCACTTTTTGTGGCTAAATTGTACACACACACACACACACACACACACACACACACACACACACGTTAGTCTGTTAGCACAATACTCACAAAAGAGCAAAAGCAATCTTGTACCAGTCTGATATAGAAAGACGTATACATTGTCAAAATAAAACGGACACCTCGATTACCGTTTTAAAATGATTGGTGTTCACACCCTACACATGCAGAGAGAGAGAGAGAGAGAGAGAGAGAGAGAGAGAGAGACCTATATGTTGTAGTCTATATCCAAGTTAACCTACATCTGTATGTAAATATGTAAAAATCTAGGCCAAACATTTCTTTATAACAACATGCTATGGCTACAGCTACACACGTTTCCAGTGGGGCCAAATGTCTACGTTTAGATCAAACTTTTACCAAGTCAATCCCATTTTCTCCCCTAAATCCATGTGTACACTGTGACGAAGTATAATGTGAAATATGTAAATGTCTGTCTACATCATTCCCATTCTATTTGTAACACGTCACTGAGAGCAGATTATATAAGCGACAGATGATGTAGACTTTCTTTAGAGCCTTAAAGAAAGAAAGAAAGAAAAAAAGGTTTTCATAACTGATGGAATAAAGTTACAGAGCAGTGTAAACTCAGCAGTTAAGGCTCTGGGCTTGTGACCTCAGTGAGAGGGGTTGAAATCCCAGCAGCGCAAGACCTTCAAAATTGGGCCCTTGAACAAGGCCCATAAACCTTTCTGCTCCAGCGGTGCCAGAACATAGCTGACGTGCACTTTGACCTCAATGTCCTAACAGGCTGGGATTTCACTGTACACACATGCATATGCATATGTGACTGGCTTTTTTCTCCCCCTACATGTTTGAGCAGTAAAAATCATTTGGACCATATGAAATATCTTGTGCTGCTGCACTGATAATGGTGAAAATAGTTTGAAATGAATTGACTGGAATTGCCATTCCATCATACAGCCAAATAAAAATGAGACCCCAGAGATAAACAGAGAATCAAAGCTCACAATACACAGCTTAACAAAACAAACCCAACTATGCCCAGAGCAGCAGGAATCATTCAGAGATCACAACACTCACGTGTCTTGCGGCTGACGTGGGTCCGAGCTGGAGTGTTGACCGGCCTCTCTGTGGTCGAGTGCTCACGGGTTGAGTCATTGAGGACGGTTGGTTTGGATGAAGTTGGGCTGGAGATGGACGTCCGGCCAGGGGAGGCAGTGCCAGAGGCTGTAGTGGTGGTGGTCTTCTGGGTCACTTGGCTGCCAGAGGAACCTCCATCCCTTGGGTTGGGATTTGGAGGTGCTGCTGTTCGAGTTTTGCCCCTAACTGCTGTGGTAATAGTGGAAATGGTCGAGGATACAGTGGTGGTAGTGGTTGTGGTGGAGGACGTGGTGCTGTCTGGGCCCTTTGGCAGAGCACTTGGCTTGGATAAGAAAATGGGATCCTGGCCAATACCCTTAGCATCCACGAGGTCTGTGGGTACATAGTCCTGCACAGATCCCACAACGATCCATTTGAGCAGCATGAGGCTAAGGCCAAGTCCCACAAAGCCAATCAGGAGGGGAACTACACACAGCCAAGTCTGCTGTCTCGGCCAAAAGGCGCACCTAATAGCCCCAGCACGCTCTCCACCTTGACGTCCCCCAGAAGCCCCAGCAACCTCAGGCTCCTCCAGGATTACCACCCCTGAGGTGGTCACAGCTCCAGAAGTCTCGCTCATCCTGCCCCGGGTTTAGAGAGGGTTAACCCCAGGGTCGGGCACTCAGCAGGCACAGGAGGATCACAGAAGGATGGCTCATGGTGTTGAACATTGGGTGATAAAAGAAGAAAAAAAAAAAAAAATCAAGAAACCCCAGCAGAACACACACTCAGATGCAAATACTCACCGACAACATACAACCATCACTCCTTAGAGCACATACACCCAATGCCGCAAATGCAATCACACACACTCAAGCTCACGCACACACACACAAACACACAGTAGAATTCCAGAGGTCAAAAAACAAGGGCTGGCAGAATACAACATGGGACGATCCGTTTAGTCCTGTTCCAGAAGCAGGTGAGAGTAGACGGGCTTAGATAGGACTCTGATTCCAAGGACAAACTGAATAGGCAGAGGAAAAAGGGGAGATGCCGGATGGAGGGGTGGAGCAAGAAGGGAGGATTGCAGAGAGTGGATGCGTCTGTGAGGACGCGCTCGGCAGAGCCCGGTGCAGCAGCACACTCTTGCGTTACCACTCCTCAAATCCTGTCTTTCAGATCAGGCGCCAGTCTGACCTGTCAGAAACAATCCCTCAATTTCGTGGTTCCTTAGATGTTTCTCAGAGGGCTAGCCGGTTTCCAGAAGGGCTCACTGTTTTTCTGTCATTTCTCACAGCTTGGACACTGTCTCGTTCTGTGACTCCTGTTAGGCTCCCGTTAGCACTCGCTGACTCAGCTCTGCATATCCCGTGGAGTCAGACCCTCCAGCAAGCAGCAGTGATTCCCAGCATCCTCCCTCGGGCTGAACCTCCTACAGACACCATCTGTATGGAAGGGGAAAGCAACTCAAATCTGTTCCACAAGCTGGAGCCAAAATAACAAATTCAACCGCTTCAGAACAAGCAGGAGAAGACCGCAAAGGCGGCAAAGGTCAGCATTTAGCAAGCGATCAAATCCACAGGGAGTATAAATCCGTTCTCCTGCTTGAGCAGCATCCGAGCCATGTCCCGCTGCTGTTTGTGCAGCACGGAGTGAACGAGCGCACGCACAGTCCTCCGCTACATTCCGCCACTGAGAAAAAGAGGGAGAGAGAGAGAGAGAGGGAGGGTGAACACAGCGAGAGAAGCAGGAAGGGGGAAGGGAGGGTGCTAGAGGCAGACAGTAAAGAGAGAAATGAAAGAGGGAGGAGAGAGGAAAAAAAAATCTCTTAGCTCAGGTCTTCATGTTCTCTTTATCCAACACTGCCATCCAGTCTGAAACGTAAGGCTTCTTAATTATTTGTTTGTTTGTGTCTCTCTGTCCCAGGACCGAGACGGTGTCATCGCAAGCGGACGCCGCTCTCCTGTCTGGCATGCAGCAGCTGCTGCTGATGCTGATGCCAGGAGAGGGAGAGAGAGAGAGAGAAGCAGAAGAACGGGGGAAAGAGAGGCAGGACTACACCTGCTCCTCCCTGTTAGGGAGAGAGCGAGAGAGAGAGAGAGAGAGAGGGAGAAAGAGAGAAGATTGATGGCGAATACACAGTGAGGAATGAAGATAAGGAGCACAGAGAGAGAAAGAGAGAGAGGGATCCATGCTAGTGCTCTGCTGTATTAACAGACCGAGAGATTGCTGAGTGCTGTAAACAACCTGGATCTGAGCCTCTCCCTTGTCAGACCCGTCACTCACTCACTCAGCCCCTTCCATTGCTCCGACACGAGGAAGATGAGGGATACGCACAGGGGGTAGGATTGAAAGAGATAATTGGAAGAAGGTAAACTGACGGCAGGAAGGAGAGTGTAAAACTACATGATCAGGGAGATCAGTATATAATTACTGACTGTAGCTCATCTGTTGCTAGGTATAGTTTGTCAGCCTTTATTTACTTGTCCTATTATTCTCCAACAGTACATGTAGTTGGACCGACAGTAAGTGAGCACGATTTGTTTAACCCCCCACAGCCATGGTGTTGTTTTCTGCTTCTTGTGGTTCTATAATGATCCCTTTGCACAGATGCATGGGGTAAAAGTTGCTGCATGGTCCCACATATACACCCTAAAGATTTCCACTTCCTAACAGCTTTATGCTCAGATTTGTGAGACCCAAGAACTGCTCCTGTAGCCAGAAAGATAATCAATCCTAAATACCTCATGCTCAGCATCCTGATAGAACTACATTCTTAATCTGGTCATACTGAACATCCTTTCAACACACTGAGTATTGGATTTCTTTACTTTTCTACACCTGTATACTGTAATGATTTATAATCCTGCTATCTGGTCTCACCCAGAAGAGGATTCCTTCCCTTTTGAATCTCAGAGAGCTTTTCCTCGCCACTGTCACCTTGATAAAAAAAAAATAAAATAACCCATCACCTTGGTGTACATGTGCTATATAATAGATCCTGTACGCTGCCAATTCATCCAGTCATTCCTCCAGTTTATTTATTTAAACACTTAATTATTTAAACACCAACGGCTGTTTAGTGCTACAAGTCTCCTCGAGCAGTGGTTTGGCCCCATAGACAAACTAATTAAACAAGCACTTGAGCTGATTGCGCAACACTCCATCAGTCAGACAAGGAGAGGGTTGAACAATGTCAAGAAGTTTAAATCAGCGAGTAACAGAATGAACCCTTCAAATCTGTGATCGTGTCGGGGCAATGAACGACCGTGTCTTACGTATTGCTTAATATTTTAAAAAATGCATAGGCATATACAGTAGACTTGTGTCACATTTCGTTTTGTCTCAGAGATCCCTGGCATAATGGAAGTCCACTCCTAACCTCATGGTTTCTGCAGGTATACGCCAACCTGTCGTGTCCATCAATATTCCAAAACTCATATTCCACCACCGAATGCTTAGAACCGCTTGTAAATAAATAAATAAACAAACATTAATTTATAGAACAATATTATATTATCATTTAACCTCCTCCACAAAGAACAATCTTATATTTTCATTTAACCTCCTCCACAAATTACCCATCTGCTGCTTTTAGCCAGTAATAAATGAATAAAGTAATAAAATCATGGACGTTTATCTTTGTGTTTGATAAAACCAAAAAAAAAATAAAATAAATGTAAATACAATAAAAGACACTTGCACAAAGCAATTCGATTAACACATAAAAACAAGCATTTATACAATTTTAAAATCAACATCCAGAAGGAGTTTATTCTTATTTAATTCTTTTAAAAATAAGTGAGGTATCAACTCGCCCTCTTAGCAAATAGCAGTTTATTTAAAAATGTATTCACCGCAAAACCATTGTGAATGTGTCTCCAATTGTTTTGGATTTTTAATTATTTAATTATCTTTTTTTTTTTAATCCTAATTAACTTCAGGTAGAAGATTTATTTGTTTTGTTATTTATAATCATGCTATTTTTTTTTTTATTTTTTATTCCAAGTTATTTTTTATTGGATGTTTAGTGTCATGTGTCACCGAAAAGCTTTGTCCCCTTATAACAAAAGTTCTATACACCATTTATAAACATTCCTTCACAGGACGACAATGCTGAAAAAAATGAATTGCTTCCTGGTATTCTGTTCTTGCATTCATATGCAAATCATCTCAAAGCTCAAAACTAATTGCCTCATTTGCCTAACGAACTGTTGCATTAAGCGGCGTCAAATTAAGTTATATTTTAACTTAGAAATAATAATAATAATAATAAAAAAAAGAAAGAAAACAAACAACAATACAGCACTTTAATACGTGCCGTTGTGCACGTCTATAGCTTATAATAAATCAACGTACGTTATCATAAATTGTCATGATGTTATTGCATCTCTCAGAGCAGTATAATGCCTCAGGGAACAAAAGGGGGGAGGGGGGAGCACCCTCTTTCAAGTGGCCTGCAAAGAAAATGAGGTAGCAGGTGTATTTATTAGGAATCGCATGCCTAAATGTTGCATCACTAAAGCGACAATTACATTTGATCTTTGAGACTGAAGCAGCTAATGGAAATATCACTGACATGATGGATGACGATGCTACGAGTTATGGCCCGTCGAGAGTTTTCGGTGGCGCACGCATGACTGGAAGCACATATTTGTATCTAACCTAATAGCTGTCATTAATGACTGACAGAGCGGTGTGTATTTGTACCTGCCTGATTTAGGGCTCATCAAACTGTCAGCTCGCATCAACTCTGTGATTAGATGGGCTCTGCTGTGGGCCTGATCCTCTCACACACGCCAACTTGTGTCGAGTTAGTGTTCATACTAAAACAGTAGCCATTTTAAAACACAATTTAAAATGAATAAATAGTCCAATATATCGTTTAATATTAATCGTAGGTGTTTCCACTATTAGTGAGGTTTGTGTCTTACTGAAATTTACATTTACAAATATTTGTCTATGGACATTTTTTAGAAGATAAACACGGGTATTAAACACAACATTCCCGTCCCTGTCTGAGCTTCATGCTTTCTGAGCCTTTAAAATAAAAGGGTGTGCTGGATCAAGTGCTATTTTATAAAAGATGCTGATGAACGACGCTGGAAGCCATTTTGTTAACATATTTACAACAACTAAGACAATTCATGAACAGTATATAGGCAAAAGACTAGACTCCTGTTAGATGTTTATTTCAATGGAAAAGTACGTGCTTACTCTGACTCTGAATACAAGAAACTTTCCCCATGTGAATATTGACATAACTTTTTAAGGTAACTTTTTAACTGAATCTGAATACTAAAAGTATCTTGATCATCTTCGGAAAGGGAGATGTTCCACCACGTTTGAGGAAAGGAACATTTGTGAAACCGGGCATTAAAGTTCTTATTTGTATAAGTTCAAATATTTGTCCATGTTCGTATATAACGTAATAATTAATATGCTATCTGAATCTCTGTGGTTTATAATAATAGTATCCGATTTGTGAATGCGTATACATTTACAGCTTTAAAGCGACTTTCTGGACCGCATCTATCGGTCCACTCTTTACCAGTGTGGATGTGTTTAGAGAATGAATCCTGCGTTTAGGAGGTGATACGAAGAGGCCAACACGTCTGCTCCCAAAACCAAGATTGAAAACTTGCCTACAGCCTGGAAACAAAACCAAAAAAACAGCAGCAGTCAACTTGGTAAAAGGTCACACAGAGGTCATCAGTCAAAATCATTCTGGCAGCTCGGGCTTCACACACAGAGCCGTACGGACAAGCCGAGAAAGATCCGGAAAGCTCAAATTGAATCAGGGAATGAAGATTGCGATGATTTGGAGGGGCGTGGTCGGGAATCAGAAGTACGGTGTTGCACGTTTTCATCGGAGTACTTATGCCTCAAAGTGATGTTTATGTGTAAACTCTGTGTCAGTAAATTCCATTTATGATCCATTTTATCTGGAGACATCAGTTAATTGAGTTCTGAAGGACCAACGAGAGGCCGGTTACGAGCGGTAATCAACCGCCGATAATGACACTGAAACGAGTAACCCACTTCGATTATGTACGCAGGGCTACACTTTGCAGTGGGAAAGAATATACAAGGAAAGAAGGAGGAAAAAAAAAGATGGGGGGGGGGGATTACAAGTAGAAGTGGGTGTCAACGTCGTGCCGATCCGACAGAACAAATGAGGTCAAGTCGGAGATGACAGATTTCCCAGTAAAGAGGAGAAAAATGAGAACGATCTGGCACCGGCTTGAAAAGGTCATCCGTTCAAGCCTGTGACATCAGCACTAACAGAACGAGAAAAAAACAGAGACAAGAGAGGGTTCAAGAGAGGAAAAGATTTGAGTAGTGGCAGGTGCGAGTCACGCTGACGAGTACACAGGGGTTATTTAAAGGAAACGGATAACGGGGACGGAGATAAACACAAATACTGAACAGTAGCTAAAGTAGCAAACATCCTGTGTTTGTAGTGAATGGGATGGACAACGGAGAGGAGAGATAAGTGGTGGAGAAGGGGTCAAAGGTTACATCCTCATGATCCATTTTGCAAAGTCACAGACAAAAGTTTGAAGAGATGGACAGCTTTCCAGTGAAGCTTCTTCTCGCATGTACACATACAAATACACGCATACGTTACCGCGTACGTTTGAAAAAGCTGAGCTTTGTCATCTGTCTCAGGATTTTAAACGTGAACAAAAAAGTAACCGATCCAAAAAAATTAACAACACTGTACTGGTAATGTCACGGGGTGGGATATATTTATTAGGCAGCAAGTGAACTGTCGGTTCTCCAAGATGGGTTGGAAGCAGGAAAAATGAGCAAGTGTAACGATCTGAGCGACTTTGACAGGGGACAAATTGTGAGGACCAGTAGTGGTCCAAGGAAAGACAACCGGTGAACCGGCAACAGGATCATGGGCTCCCAAGGCTCATTAATGCCGTGGGGAGCGAAGCCTAGCCCGTCTGGTCCGATCCCACAGAAGAGCTGCTGTTGCACAAATTGCTGAAAAAGTTCATACAGGCTATGACAGAAAGGTGTCGGTACACACGGTGCATCGCAGCTTGCTGCATACGGGGCTGCATGGCCGCAGATCGGTCAGAGTACCCTTCGTTGACCCCTGTCTACCACCGAAAGCACCATTAATGGGCATATTAGCATCAGAACTGGACCATGGAGGAACGGAAGAAAGCTGCCTGACCTGATAAACATGGCCGTCTGCGTGTGCGTCGCTTACCTGGGGAAGAGATGGAACCAGGATGCACTATGGGAAGAAGGCAAGTCGGTGTAGGCAGTGTGACGCTCTGGGCAGTGTGATGTTCTGCCGGGAAACCTCTGGTCCTGGCATTCATGTGGAGGTTACTTTGACACGTACCACCTACCGAAATATTGCTGCAGACCGACTACACCGCTTCATAGCAACGGTATTCAATAATAGCAGTGGCCTCTTTCAGCAGGATATTGCGCCTTGAGACACTGCAAAAAACGTTCAGGAACAGTTTGAGGAACATGACAAAGAGTTCAAGGTGTTGACTCGGCCTCCGATTTCCCCAGATCTCAATCCGCTCGAGCGTATGTGGGAAGTTCGATCCACGGAGGTGCAACATCGCAACTTCCAGGACTTAAAGGATCTACTGCTAACGTCTTGGCGCCAGATACCACAGCACACCTTCAGAGGTCTTGTGGAGGCCATGCCTGGATGGGTCAGAGCTGTTTTGGTGGCACAATATCAGGCAGGTGGTTTTAATCTTATGGCTGATTGGTGTTGAAGAAGAAGAAATTATGTCGTGTGTTAGCAAACAGAACGTTATTTATTTTTTGCTTATTTAAAGATGTTTCAACAAAGATGCATAGAAAAAAATTGGAGAGGGGAAAAAAGCTAATTAAACAACATTTATTTATTTATTTATTTTTACATTTTTGGACTTCTTGTGAAAGCAAACTCCTTGTGAAAGCAAATATTTGCAGTCTATTCATTTGCTTTATTTTTTTTTAGTTTTTCCTGACACGAATTTCAGCAAATAATCTTTTAGTCAAGAGCTTTTACTGCATTATGCTTCGCAACACCGCGGCGCACTGGCTTACAGAACGAGTGTGATTTACCTCAGTGTCAATTAGATACACGAGCATGAATCCATGGCGAAATATAAACCTGTTAGTGTTGTGCTTTCACACTCCAGAAAAAGAACATGTCACCTCAGTCTACACAGACATGTCTGTAAGAGCGCTTCACACCAGGGCACGAGATAACAAGGTTCCCTTCTTTCCACCTGGAAGACAGATCTCATACAGCACATCTTCCACCAACACCAAGCTGAGAATCATATCAATTCTTACTTAGCACGTGTTCATGAGCCTGCATGACGGCGGACATGAACCAGAACACTGTCAAACACTCATTTTGGTGAAATTAACATTACATGACAACATTTCAGATGTACAATATACATTACTCGACCATTATGCGATTCATAAGAATCAAATGTATTCCGGTGTCACAGGTTTAACATAGATGATGGAAGACAACTGGATTCTCAACTAAAAAGATTATTCCACTTGCTTTGCTTTATTGCGTTTAGACAATGAGATATCGGCTATACGGTGGTGCTTGAAAGTTTGTGAACCATTTAGAATTTTCTACATAAACATGACCTAAAGACATCATCAGATTTTCACACAAATCCTAAAAGTAGACAAAGAGAACCCAATTAAACAAATGAGACACAATATTATACTTGGTCGTTTATTTAATGAGGATATCTGTGGCAAAAGTATGTGCACCTTTGCTTTCGGTATCTGGTACGATCACCTGGTGCAGCAGTAACTGCAACATCGGCATGGAGGAATTTCAGTACAGAACGGCTTTTAGGACTTGTGTGAAAATCTGATGAGTCTTAAAGGTTCACAAACTTTCAAACAGCACTCTAAGTGCTAGGTCAGCTTATCCTTTAACTGTTGGCACGCTTTCGTTACAGCACAGCACTACGACTTCAGTTTAGGAACGTTTGTGCACGAGTAACCGAGTTTGATTTACATTTCTCGATGTCGATTGCTGAAATAATTTAAAGGACTTGAGCGGATATCGACAGATAAGAAGAACCATTTCCGAGTCACTTCACACCTCTGTTTTTGTTCAGATGCACACTCAGCCAGTTGTCATGGCTCTTCTCTCATCTCCCTGGTCACTCTCAGGACAAGTACCCTTCTCAATTGCATTGCAGTGTGTTCCTCATTACCAGCGATGCAGCGGAAAGCTAATAGCACAGCCTGATGCTGCCTGCTCTGGAGGGAGGGGAAAAAAAAATTGCCCATCGCCTTCAAATTGACAGATGTGGCGAGTATTTGATGACATATGGTGAAAGCAAATTGGTTAATTGATCACAAATCATTACAGACATGCCACAGCTGATGCCAAGACACATCTTGTTTTGCACCATGATTAAGTCGGAATATTCAGAGCCGTTACGCCCGAAGATTTTTTGCCAAATTGTTTACCGTCAACAGTTTTGCAACGAGCAAAGCCAGACACCTCAGCATCTTCCAACTCCAATCATGAAATAGGTGGTGAAACTGCAAGCCTGAGTGGAGCAGCGAAACAAGCTGAGCTAATGAGAAATCTGTACAAATTTGAACAAACACGAGCGTGTTTGCTTTGATTTCACATGAATCCATTCGGATTTCCAAGTGTAAGATGGCCTCTAGTTATTGAGCATTTCGGAAACCCTCATTTCCCACCCATTAGCTAATTATGCCCCATCACATGAGGACTACCGATGAGGGTTAAAGGTTAAACCAAACACATGCTTCCTCCAAGACACGTCAAGCCAACCAACGTATCACATGGCAGCTAACTCTTCTGCATAAACGAGCTCACAAATGCCCATGATTGGCAGTGATTGACAGGAGAGAGTAATACCATCCCTCCCAGCCAACGAGAATGGCCAATTACGTTCTCTTGTACTCCCTTAAATGGCATCATTTGAACTGAGAGGACACTACTCAGGAGCCATAATAATCATATAATTTTATACCATAGCTGGGTCAATATTGCCATGAAAGGGATCTCACCGTTTCGTTTATTTTTATTGTGGATGAGAAATAAAGTTTCACCTCAGCCCTTTTCCATGAAAGGCAACCCAAGTGATACATCGCATCAGCAGAATGGGGTGTGGTCATTTGCAGTTCACCTTACCGCCAGAAGGGGGTGTTAAACATTACAAAATTGATCAATTTATCATCTATAATATAGCGTTATATGTTTCTCTCATTTTTAAACTGCTCTTTGTAAAATGTGTGGCACTTGGGACGACCTTGCACATGGCGTAATTTTCTACTATACACTGAAATATGCATCTCATTTGCATATACCTCATGTATTTGCAAGCAAAGTTCTAGTGTTTTAAATTTTTAAAACGAAAAATGGGGGAAAAAAAAATACACTTAAAAATTTCATTCCACCTGACACAGGAGCATCTTTAACTGCCACTATCTGATTACTAACTGAATAGATTAGCTGAATAGATCACCCATGCTGGCATCCATTATGTAAAGTGAAGGGAGTCTGAGTAGCGTTCAGTGGAGCCAAAATGGAAGATATGGACCATAATGAGGTCTACCAAAATACAAGATTTTTTAGAGCTGAGAGGCTTCAGAAAACATGACATCATTTCCAGTAAAGGACCATAGTGAGCATGGACGCTCCCTGATTTTTGGGATGCATTGTAGGATTTTTTTTTTTTGTAGGGAGCGAAAGTTCCGGTGCACTGGAAGGATTTTGCGATCGAGACAGCTCTTAAAATGGCCGACTCCCCCAACAGTGCCCTGACTACTGAACTAGGGAGCTATTTGAGACGCACCGTTTGGCCGTTAGCCGCTAATGAATTGCAAGCTAATGTTAGCGTATCCTAACTAGCTTGAACGTTTCTAAATAGGTATGCTGGGCATCGAGATTTTAACAACATTGTAGAAAACTAGCTATTTGAGTAGAACATGAAAACCTTTTATTTATTTATTTTTTCGTTTTCTTCAACCACTCCTACTTCCCACCCCTACCTCCCTCAACGCTCCCCCCCCCTCAATTTTTTTCCTCAAGTCTCAAAATTGTAATATGTAAAACGAACACGTAATTTCACATTATGTTTTAAATACAAATCCCATTCCTAGAAAAAAAATATATATATATTTAAATTTTTTAAAATACAGCACAGGAAACAAAACATTTAACGTGTCGATCATTCAAATATCTGAAATCCATATTTTAATACTTTTGTCAGCTTCCAAGCTGGATACATGGTTTCGTGACGGCATGTTACTATCCAACAACTTGATTCAATCGCACGTACTGTAGCTAGCGATGTTTAAGCCATCTTTAGACGAATTTATAACTATGTTCATTACACAACATGATCTGTACAGGAACATAGCAAAGGCAATGATAAAAAAAACATGTTTATACTTTCTTAAACTGTGTTAACAATATTGGATATCGCCTCCAGGACTCAGCCGCAGTGATATCTGATGGGTTTTCCCAGACCGGCGTTTCCGTCTTCCTCTCACTCGTCTATGTACAAGACGAACAAGCAGAGCGTTTAGATTCCTACTGACAAAAGGGAACTGCCATTAGAGCACAACAACATGCCTCTTCACACATCACACCACTCTTGCATTATGTATTGAAAAGTACTACAAATAGATTCTCCTTTCCCACAAGTCTCTGCACATCATTTCTTCTTCTTTTTTTTTTTTTTTCCATCTCACTTGCTTGGTTAGTCTCTTATACATAAAAAAAAAAAAAAAAACACCTTCCTCTCTCACACGGTCATTAAATCTAGTTAAAGGCCTTTCAAATGCCACACAATGGATAAATGCAAACCTCACATCAGGGCTGCAGACTTTGATCTTTAAGGGTCCTCCGGGAAAAGTGTTACAAAAAAGTTCCATTACTGTTTTCCAGAAAGAAAGAAAGCTAGTTAGAAAACTTTAGCTTGACTTGCGAATGGAGACTCCACTCTCCTTTCCCTAGCGTGACTGACTGAAAAAAAGCAAGGAATCAATTTTTTATGACGCAAAGTCTCATTCTCGCATTATTCATAGCACACAGGGCATTATCCAGACTGTTCGGTACCAAGGACAGAACTGAGGCTGAGCACGAACAAATGAGAACGTCATAAATCTTAGACACCCTGCGTTTCAATATCGCTTTTAATGTACGTTTGTTGTCTCGTTTCCACTTCAGGGAATCCCCCATCGCTGTTCCGTTACTTTAAAAGTGAACTTAGTGACGTTATGGTGATGACTTTCTCTAGACCTAAGGGATCGCACGCGGTGTCGGACGTCTCCGGGGCGTCGCTGTTGAAATTTCCTTTTAAAATTGCCGAACACTGGAAATTGTAGTTGCTCAAACGAGAGAAATTCTTCCTTTTCAAAAATTAAATAATAATAAAAAAAGGAACATGATCGTAGAAATCTATTCAAATATTAAGCTCATTATTTTAACGTGTGCAAAAACAGCGTGCCTTTTTTGGGGGGGGCTATAAAACGTATTATTCGTCAACTTTGTTTTTGCGTTAGTGAGGTTTGGATTTAATCCATTCTAGTCAAGTAATCAGTCAAACTAGCTAACCAACTAGAAGAACTCAAGAATAAATATTTTAACATTGTTAACGATCGGCTGTCCAAGTCCACCTCCACACAACTTAAAAATAAATAAATAAATAAACAAACAAACAAACACGCATCATGGACTCACTGAGAATCTCTGCTTTATCTAGTGGTCATGTGATAGCTAGGTTGTTTGAAAGCTTTTATGATGGATAAAATGCAACAAAAGGAAAATGAGACTGGAACTACAATATCTTAACCTCAATGCAAAGGTTGATTTGTTCCATTAAACAACCCATCCCTACCCCTACACACTTCCTTCCTTCATGGTCGAACTGGCCACTCGTGCGATATATGTAACACGTCGTTTATCATTCTTTAAGTAAAGTTTTGTGTACTTTTTTTGTTGTCCAAATCAAACAAATTTTCCGCAAGTTTTGCTCAATTTTCCATGAGCACAATTTCTTTTTCCAAACACACGCGATTATGTTGAAAAATTGTTATGAAACAAGTCCATGCAGAGGCCGCTTTATACTTCGCGACACCTACAAAACTACAAAAATGATAAGGCGACATCTAAACAGTGAAAGAGCTCCTCGTAATCGTGGTGTGGGCTAAACCTAAACCAATAATGCAGCTCGGCCACTGCAGCGCTTCGGCTACCATAGGCACACGCGAACTCGTTAATTTTTTTTATAGGGCGCCATTACTTTAGATAAATAGCGGGTCTTTATTCAGGCATTAATATAACCAAGGACTGAGTTTTCAGAAATTGTTCACAAAAACTGAAGTGTGCAATTGAAAAAGAGTCTCTTTATATGTAAATTGTTTGTCTTCGATATTGAAGACACTAAACTGCCGAAGTTTGAAATGTACAATATGTATGAATTGAATAAAGAAGACAATTAAGAAGGCACAAACTGTTCAATTATTTAAAATGTATGTAAATACATATAAAAGATAATGATAACAAACTACAAAATACAACACACAGACGATAGCTGAGGGACGTAGTTTATGAACCAAAAAATTCTGTTTCCATTAGTCAGCTAGACAGTCCATTTGATACATAGCCCATCTAAGCCTATACGTAATGGGAGCTCCTGCAAAGCACTGCCTCTTCAGGCGCAGCCTTCTGGTCCATCATTTTCTACCCAGGTCTTTTATACAGTGCCACAGCTGTAGAAACGTCCCATTTTTTGTTATACTAGAGTGCCAAGATTATAGTCCTGACTCAACATTCACAACAATGAGCGCAAAGAATCATTCCGATTAGCAGCAGAATAGTGATGAGTAGCAGGTTGGGAAAGCTCACTACAGTTCGGTCCTGAAGAGTTTCTGATGGTGTTAGAAGCACGGGGAATCGGCTCTCTAACTCTAATTGACAGCTTGAAAAAGGGCTTAGTATGTTACCAAGTGGCACTCCTACACTTCCCTGTCGATAAAATGGCCTTTCCAGAGCAAGGACAGGTAAATAGAGCTAAATCACTTGCTGTGTTGAAGAAACAACAATCGTTATGACCTTATGAGGCAGAGAATGTCAAGCAGAGATTTTAAACCGTATTCAGTCCTGCTATAGGAAGACTCAAAGCATAGGATCTCTCATATATATACATATATACATATATATATATACATATATATATACATATATATATATATATATATATGTATATATACACACATACACATACATATACATATATATATATATATATATATAAATAAAAGTCTTCATTGTTTCCTCTGATAGAAGAGTCAATCGAGTCGGGAATGATTGACAGTTGGACGCCCCACCCCCTCCTCTTTTGAAATGTGTCCCTCCCCGCCCCATGTTCCCCTATTCACTTGTTTGTTAATGCAAAATATAAAAATGTATGTTATATATATAAGACAAGTATATAACTACCATTGGTTAGCGATATTTATCAGGGACGTCACCAAATATCTTCAACCCGAAAACGGTCAAAAAGAGCGAAAAGGCTCGAAAATTTGACCAGAATAAAAAAAGAGAAAAAGATTCGATCGACTTCAAACAAGTGTTGAAAGGAAAAATTGAACCCCACCCCCTTGGCAAGATGACGCGTTATTCCTCTTCGGAGTCGGCAGGTCTGTTTACAGTTTGTCGAGTTCATTCTTCTGTTTGCGTCATCTGCGTTGCGAAACTCCCACACGGCGAACAGTCGATACTTGCGTGGCAATCATATGCTTCTGTTGCACCTACAGGACCACATTATGAACTACCTCATCATTAAGATCTCATTTCATGTAAAATCCACCCCATGGTTAAAACACAGAACAAAAAGCTTTCACATGCAACCTATCTGCAGCCAATTCTATACAACGGATATCAAACTGTTACAAGCAGATAATGTACTGTATATCAATATATAAAGCTTGCACTAGACTGCTCCGTAGTCACGTAACCACGCCAATATCTCCACGTTGCTAATCTGAAGGAGGTATTTTTGCTTCGTTTATAAACTGAGTCTAGCCCACTTCATGCGTAATTTAGTGCATTTCAATTAGGGCTGTGTTCAAGACCAACATTATTACGTTCAAGACCAGGAGGGTCCAAGGGGTTCGAGGCCAAGTCGAGCCTTTATTCAACTAGTTGGCTTCATTTGTGCATGGCGCCAATGATTAGGCTGTTTTCTAGGAGAAGGAAATACTTTGTATTAGACTTTGTGTATTCGGAAAGAAACGATGACAGACTTTCAGTCAAGATTATATATTTTTATGTTCAAGTCCATATACAAAATGTTAAGCACTCTGAGGAGTTTACTTTGAAAAAGTACTGTAGAAATAAGTAATCACTACAATGATTTCTTGCATACATTACAGCTGGTCTTGATTCGTTTTGTGGCAACAATTCTAGAGAGGATGATTTAAAGGCCCGAAATTTCACCTCTGCGGCTAATAAATAATGAATGTGCTCATTTACCTGCGTGCTGTCTTCTTGCAATCTCGGTCTGTTCACAAATCCTGCTGTTTTCCCAGACTGACCAGATCGCACGTCTCACAGTCTCACGCCTTAGTCTCGCTCTCTTTTTATTTGGT
Organism: Ictalurus furcatus; assembly: GCF_023375685.1. Classification (NCBI taxonomy): domain Eukaryota; kingdom Metazoa; phylum Chordata; class Actinopteri; order Siluriformes; family Ictaluridae; genus Ictalurus; species Ictalurus furcatus. The sequence goes on from NC_071257.1 coordinate 2,173,250, forward strand.
GCACTTTCATTTCAAGGACGCTGAGTGACGGAACATTCTGTTTTGTGAAGGAAAACATTCATCTGAACCCTGATCTGCACGCTGGACTCCAAGCTGAACTAAATAATGAGCAACTCCCACACTTTTTTTCCCCCCTCACCACAAGTCTGCCTTCAAGACGAGGCACACACACGAGACACAGCATACCACTAATGGCCCACGCCCATACACTCCCACGCATATGAAAAACACCTAATTAATAGCTCTATACAAAACATTGAGTTTCAATCAGTAAGCATACACACAAAGGAGACAGCCACATCCTGCAAACCCCGTGGAGGTCAAGACCATGCCTTTTGATAATTCCATTAGGAACGTTACACCAGTCAAGCACATGGTGCTTCACGTAGCCACGTGACACTCGTCTTGCCATACGGTGAATCACAAATCCCTTTTACAGCCTGCATAGCACGTAGAATAACAGCAAAGCGCCGAGTTCACAGCCGGTGTTAGAGCAGAAGATAAATGTTTTAAGAAGGTAAGAAGAGGAAAAAATAAATGCTTTATTGCAACCCGAGTACCCGACAGGATCGGTCAAATGTTTGAACGTAACCATACTATAAGAAATAATACAAATATTATATATTTTACAAAGTAATGGAGCAAACGGTCATTTTTACACTGGTGCAGTCCTATACAGATTGCTTGTTTAATGCAGAGTCGGCTCATCTATAGGGGCAGGTATGTGAGCGCCCCTTCATATACCGTATACGGTACGTCAGCCTTGCAACAAATTTTCATTAATCTTCATAACAACCACCAACTCCAGACATTTCAAATTCTGCTGAAATGATTATTGTGATTTTGCTATTCAATAGACGTTCCCTTGATTTGATTCCACTGATAGATGTAAGCATGCTTACGACCCCACTTAGCGCCATAGAGTTATTCTTGCACTAAGAGGTCGAAAATGGAAACTACAGCAAGTGTTACTAGAGGCCCGTTGGGGCGGGAATCATGCTGCCCCACACTGGAGGGAGAAGCAGTGGAGAAAACACCTAATACCACGGCTGCAAGGTTCAATAATTGGAAATAACTCTCCACGATAATACATTTCTACAAACAAAGGCAAAGCGCAAGGGCAGGCAGTGCGTATGATATACATAACCATTTCTATTCTAAGATATATTATATGGACCTTCATAGAAACTGTGAAATGCTTCCACACAGACAGGAATTTCCACCATTCATTTGCTGCTCAGATTAGTTATACAGGGTTTTTAATCACTTACTAATTATCACTTTCTAATGACATTTCTTTAAACTGGATGAACAGAACGTCAAACTCAACTGAATAACATTAGAATGATATTTTGGAATATCAAAACTCAACCGATTAACTGTCCACTTGCGCAACCCGCTCATCATCAGAAACTTTGAAGAAGGCTTTAAGCTCCGCCCACTTCACAATCACGTCTTACAGTATATCCTTAAAAGGCTTCTTTGCTAAAAATGTGTCAGAATGATGTGTCACTTTCCTTTATAAACCGCATAACGTCAGCTTTCTATAGTTAAAATAAATAAATAAATAAATAAATATTTTTAAAATAAACACTAAATGATCCAGTCAAGTTCATTCTTATTAGAATTAGAAGAATAGTAGAGATGAATTTCCCAAAATGTTCATTATTGTTGGATTTACATTATATTTCATTCCATTTTCACTAAGAAACCGAAGAAATGAATTTCCAACATTTTTTTGTTATTTTTTGTTGTCGTTTTTGTTTGTTTGTTTTGTTAAGTATGCAAATCAAAGCCTCATGGTTGCATAAATCAGTGTACATTAAAAAAAAAAAAAGTCAGCAATCAACTGTTAATCACAAGCGTAATTGTGATATCTATTGTTTAAAAAAAACATTTAGAGAATGTAGGTTTAGATGTTGATTATAATTCCCATTTTCCCCCTGTTAGTTTAAAATGATAAAGAGGAACAAAACAATTTTGGCTCCAAATTAGCTGAAATATTGTGATAAATCTAACAAGAAAAAAAAAAAGGCACAAATGTGATAGAAATTAATTTCCTACTAGCCTCAACTTTAACCTTCTTCTTTGCAATTTTTTTTTTTTTTTTTTTTTTGCATAGTTAAAAATTTACATCTCCGCTTTATTATTCATTTAGTCATTTGGAAGATGAGAAACGTCCAGAAACATGCAAACAGCTGAAGGAAGAGTGATGCAAAGCACTTCGAGATTCATCATTTGAAGAACTAGAGATGAACACAGGTGCTGTACAAGCTTGATTTTTTTTTTTTTTTGAAGAGAATGTGTAGAAGGAATGGAGACTCTGGTCTGTACCTGGTGCTGTGATGAGCAAGATGGTGAAGATGGTCAGTGCCAGCTCAGGACTCTCATAAAGCTTGTGGTGCTGATGATTCAGTTTTGGAGCTCTAGCAAAAAGACAAATTCCACTTGAAATCAAGTTTATATGTATTAAATATTTCATTTACTGTAACAGGAGAAGACAGCTGGAGAACAAACTCAATACTAAAGTTTAGAAACAAGCCCATAACGAGTCATTAACACCAAGCAGGTGTGTGAGAGGAGCCGGGGAAAGGCTGAGCTGAGATCTGATTGGATGAGGTAGATAAAGGGGCTGTGGCAAGGATGGGACAAGCAGATCCTACACTGCAGTGAAAAGTATGTATATATATATATATATATATATATATATATATATATATATATATATATATATATATATATATAATCATACTGTTCATATGGAAGTTGGTGTTTCCATTGCTGAAGCTGCTGTTAGTCCTGTAGTGCATCTAAAAAAAAAATAGAATATTGTGGACAAGTTCATTTTTTTTTCTGTAATTTAATTCAAAAACTGGAACTTTAATATATTTTAGATTCGTTACACATAAAGTGAAATATTTCAAGCCTTTTTTTTTTTGTTTCGATCTTTACGATTACGGCTTACAGCTCATGGAAATAAAAAATCCAGTATCTCAAAAATATTTAGAATAAAGAATTTATAATACAGAAATGTCGACCTGAGCTAAAATGCTAGATCGTGTATTTTTATAAATTGTACTAAATTGGGTCACGTCAGCTTAAACGCTCACTAAAAGTAGCATACTAACCCTAACTCCTGGAAAGGAAATGATCAAATAAATATAAGGGGAAATTATTTCTTTACATATAGCTAAGCAACAGTCTAAAACAAACAAAAACAAAATAATACATTCATTCAACTTTTAATCAAGTTGCTCTTATTACTAAAATTACTTTTTTAAAAAAAAAAATAAAATAAATCCTATTCATTCTGTTTATTTGATCCTGTTTATAATATTGTCTTATTAACAGGATCAATTTAAAGGAATAATAAATAAATTAATAAATCTTGAATGAATTTGAATTAATCTACCGATTAGATGTTGGATAATATTCCATCATTTTGGAATGAATAAATAAATACAGAGACAAAACAAAAGGACTATAGATGAAGACATAAAAAAAAAAGATAAATAAATAAATAAATAAACAAACAATTTATGTCATGGGTTGTTGAATAAGGTATTATAAAAAAAAAAGCATGTACTGGATATAAACTTAAATAAAGTGGACTTAGCAAGAAAATACAGAGAATTAATTCAATTCAATTCAATTTGATTTGTATAGCGCTTTTAACAGTGGACATTGTCTCAAAGCAGCTTTACAGAAACATATAAAGACAGGGTAGAGATTTTAAGCATCTAAGATGTTAAGAGGAAGAAACCTTGAGAGGAACCAGACTCAGAAGGGAACCCGTCCTCATCTGGGTCACAGTGGATAGTGTGAATTTCAAGGGAAGTTCATTATGGTTTTTATATGAAGACTGTTTTGTTGAACTAGGGTTAGGGTTAGAATTAAAATGATTAAAACACACACACACACACACACACACACACACACACACACACACACAGAGAGATAAATAGTCACCGTCGACATCCAAAATTAATCACAACGTGATCCGATAAATAAAACAACCATCCGAGTTCATACGAGCTAAAAAACAAAAGAGCCAGAGGAAGCCCCGGGGCCGTTCGGACTTCATCCACTGAAACATTTAAATCAGGACGACGTTAAATCGCCGATGTTTAAGAAGATGTCAGTATCACCTGAGATTATCACATCACTCTAAAAGTTTTTGTTTCTTCTGGCTTCACTCGAATGTCTCTCAGTGCAGTAGATGGTCATGATGATGAGATGTCTGGCTCTTGAAAAAAAAAAAATAAACGTTGAGCAGATAAATGCCCCCCCACCTCTCCCCCCATCTCCCCAACCCTCCTTTAAATGTATAAAGCTAGTTATAAATGCTTGCAACATTCACCTGCGGGTATAGGATGAATTTATAATACACATTCGGTGAAGAATAAGGAATGAAATTGTCGGATCTGTCTCGTTAATAATTTAACGTGGTGTATTAAATGGATATACGACTTTAATAAGACATGATAGAGTTGTTAACTTTTATTCATATCTCTCATATTAAATTCAAAAAAAAAAAACCAAAAAAACCCACCCTACATGGTGATTCTGAGAAATGAAAAAAAAAAAAATTACATTTTGTTGTGCTATTTGATTTCCAACCCTTATAAAGCATTAGAATCAGGTTTACTGTCCGGAATATCACCTAGAGGGAGATATTAATTAATGAGCAGTGCACGGAGTGAAGAAAATCTGCTGCATAAAGCTGTAATAAAAATACATCTAGCTGACAGGAAGTGCACTGATCTTACTCTATGTAATTATGGATTACATGAATAATAATAATAATAATAATAAAAAATATTACAACAAAAAAAAACAAAACATTTTATTCTTTACCCCCAGTCAGGTCATTTTATTAGGAATACCCCTACTTGTATTCATATACATGTAGTTATCTTTTAGCAACAGTGCAATGCATGAAATCATTAGGTGCATTACGCACAATGCAGCGCAATGAATTAGAAATCATAGGTGAACCATCCATCTTCTATACCGCTTATCCTTTTCAGGGTCACGGGGAACCTGGAGCCAATCCCAGGGAGCATCGGGCACAAGGCGGAGTACACCCTGGACAGGGTGCCAATCCATCGCAGGGCACAATCACATACACACTCACACAGAATAGGTGAAATATTTCAGAAACGTTCTGATCTCCTGCGATTTTTTCACAGAATGGTCCGGAAAGCAAAAAAAACATCCACTGAAAGACAGTTGAACAGGTGGAAGCGCGAGAGATCAGAGGCCAGACTGGCTCAAGCTTACAGGAAGGCTACGGTAACTCAAATAACCACTCTGTACAACCGTGGTGAGCAGAAAAGCATCTCAGAAGCACACAAGAACCTTGATGCAACAGCAGAAACCCACATCAGGTTCCACTCTACAACAGGTTGGAAGCCTATATCGCTAAGAAAAGGAAAAAAAAAAAAAAGTGCAGAACAACAATTAGTGTTTTCTGGATTGTGTGAACTGAATGCAAATGAATGAGTGCCTCCATTAGTATTTAATTGTATGCAGTGTGCTTTGGTGGGTGTTAACTAACACCTCTTTCCATCATTATCTGTTTGGTATTAGGACTTGCTTTTTCTCATCAAAAATGCACACACACACACACACACACACACACACACAAATGCAAATGTGTTACGTAACACTGCACGCAGACTGTCTAATGATGGTGCAGGCACGTTTTCTATTCCAGGGCTGATTCTGTTTATTCTGGAGCTTGCAAAAGCATGCTCTATACGTTTGAGTGAGGGTTTAATGGAGAGCTAGGGCTTAGCTTCCTAAAGGGGTTCTTCTTGAAACACTTCCTAATAAGGAAACCAGGTGTAGTTATTTAGCACGTTGGTGCTTTTTGTATCTTGTACTGTACACCTCAAGGGTTCTTGATAAGATCTTTGGATAATCGAAGGGGTGGCATGGTGGTACATTGGGTAGTGTTGCTGCCTCATAGCTCCAGAGTTCCTGGTTCGATCCTGAGCTTGGGTTACTGTCAGTGTGGAGTTTTGCATGTTCTCCCTGTGTCCACATGGGTTTCTTCAGGGTTCTCCAGTTTCCTCCAAAAAAAAGTTAGTAGATGGATCGGCAATGGTAAATCGCCCCTAGGTGGCGAGTGATGAAATTGGCGTCCCATCCAGGGTGTATTCCCAACTTACGTCCACTGTTCCTGGGACAGCCTCTGGATCCACAGTATAAAGGCTCTTACTAAAGATAAATAAATGAATAAATTAACTTCAAACCTGCCGGTTCAACCCGCCTCCTCTCCATCCGCAGCTGACGCACGGCCACGCCCCTGCTCCCACAACGGTTTCACACATCTCAATGTGCAGTAGTTGGAAAAGAATCTACTTCAGCGTGGTCAGAGTAACTCCGCTGCATCTCTCCATGCCGCTGTTGATGATTTCCCTATAACGGCACACCGCCGTGTGCTTTATTCCTTACAGGTCTGGCGAAGGAATGAATGTGAGCTCACGAGTTCTCCATGCCTTTACTTATTTTTCCTCAGAGTGGATGCTGTGTGTCTCCTTCAGCCCCGGGGTCGGTATCGACCATGCCACATTCGTATATAAAAGAGGATAAACATTCGCTGCTTCTTGCGTTCAGTCTTGATAAGCAACATCCCTTGGGCCTACGGGTTGAATTCTTCATGAGTCCCTCTGTCTTCCTGAGTTTGACTGATGCATTATTTAGGTTACCTGTGATGTTTTGAAGCTGCCGTTAATAATGGATGGCAGAAACAGAATGTGTAAGTGTGTGTGTGTGTGTGTGTGTGTGTGTGTGTGTGTGTTGTGAGAAAGGGAATTTGGTTAGTCTAAATACTAAGTAATAAAGGTAATGAAGGCCAGTAGTCTTGTTCACCTCCATGATTTTGTTTGAAGAGGATGGATCTGCTCCCTGGGGTCAGCTGGAAATGCCTCTAATTCCCCTGTGGACGTCTTTGAGCAGTCTCCGTCCTGAAGTGCACTGGACTGGGTTATCGCTATCGATCTACACTGAGCTCATGAGAGCCGTTCTTCCTTTTCTGGGGTTAAAAAAAAAAAAAAAAAAAGACTTCGATGCCTGCAAGAAGGGCAGTTCTGGGCGCCCTTATTGTTCGTAAAACTCATTTCAAAAGAAGATGACCAAGAATGCTTTTATACTTACAGATGATCATTTTCACAAATGTGCCTGCTTGCAAACGTCAATCGCAGGCTTTTCTTTTATTGTATTTGCTTTCCTATTACAATGCAAATGGAGGTGAAAGGTTTAAAAAAATTTTTTTTTTTTTTTCAATTTCATATGCCAACATGCAAAATTAAACGAGTTACTAAAAGTCATGGAACTGTAACACTTAACTGTTTTTTTTGTTGTTGTTGTTGTTGTTCTCTGGTTAATAAATGTTGATGTCGATTTGCTTGAATTAAACGTGCCCGTGGTTTTAAACGGAAACGTGGACCAGCTGGATACAGCTCAGTAGAAGGAGTTCACAATTAATCCTAAAAATATGAAATCCGGGTCTGTCGTTATTTATTTATTTATTTTTAAATGAAGAAGCCTTTTCTTCTAAATTGTTTCTTACTTACACAATTGAAATAATAATTGGGATCTCTCCAGAGCATCGTCAGTCCCTCCAGCATTTTGCACTTTTGCCATCACAGAAATGAACTCAAAATCAAGCAAACTCCGCAATATTCTGATGGTTCTTGTTTTGGTTTTTTTTGGTTTTTTTTTTACAAAATTACCTCAGATTCATGTGACGTCATCACGACGTCAGCACATTCAGCCCAAGCCCTTTTCGATTCGCATGCGTCAAACATGAGTACAGTTAAAACGAGTATTGTTTACTGATAAGTTTACTGTGAATACACTTTCCTCTTGGTTCCTCTGTTAACTATTCCCAACCAGCTACAGACAGATAAAGCCCCTCAACATTTGTGCATTTTTTTTTTTTTTCCCCCGAATACCATTTGTGCGCATTTACATACCTTCCTGAATACCATATATGGAGTTGTTCCTCTCTTCCATTTATATGTTTCCTGTTAAATGTAAATATTCCCTTCCGTCTAGCCAAATAATAGTTACCCCATTGTCTCTGTTGTGTGATATATACTCTGCCTTTCTTTGAGTAAAGCAGAGATCTTGCCATTTAAATCTTGTGTGTCATTTGGCAAACTCTCCCAAGGCCTCGGTGTGGGGACGTGTGTAGCGGGGCGAGGGCGTCGTCTTTTTGTGTACTTTCACTTTGTTAAGAATTGTAACCCTAAGATCACAATGCTAGGATTTACCAACAAACATCACCGTGAAAGACCGTGCAAACAATTTCGTGCCAGTTCAAGTAGTTTTCCGCAAAAAAAAAGAGCACAAAATCTCCTCAAGTTGCATCGCAAAATCGAGCATTTTTGTCCGCAACAAAATCTAGTGATTAATTATTTCATAATATTTGCCCTCGGCGATATATAAAGAGAGAGAGAGAGAGAGAGAGAGAGAGAGAGAGAGAGAGAGTATTCCCACTGTGTTCCCTGGATCGACTCCGAATACGCCATGAGCCTGACGAGAACAACACTGTTTCTGAAAAATGAATGAAAGATTTTGCTCATAATTATTTATCTTTGTCATTTGATATGTGATTGATAGTTATTGATTGCAAACATTGTAAAAAAAAAAATAATAATAATTAAATTTTAAAAATCAGCCCCCTAGTGGACAGAAATGCTATCGTTACCAACAACCCGGCATGATCATTTAAGCAAGAATATTTTCACAGATTAGTCATCAATATTGTATAAACGTTTGTAGCTAACACTTGATGTTTAGTATACAACACGAGCTTCAACAACGACTGACGATTTCTCTGCTCGGAAGATCAGAAAGTCCGCCAATGAAAACGTCCTTACCGGGACCCTTAAGGCATTTTTCCAGCCTGCATGGTGAGACTTACGACCGCACGTTGTATGGCTGGATTTCATCACCTTTTTTTAATTGGTGCAGAGGAGCATTTGCATGGCATCCTGCCCTCTGGCACAGATCTGCGGATCAAAAACAGATGGCAGGCAGATGGAGTCTTCCCCAGCAATGAAAAAAAAACGAAACCCAACCCTCTTTCCAGGGGTCACGGCTCCGTCGCAGTGTTAACACGACCAACTCGCCAACCTGTGGAGTCCGGCCCAGCGTTTTGCAAGCCCCTTATGTAACACCACTCTCCGAAATTTGATGATTAATCCCTGTTGCCTGATTTTAGGTTTAGGAAGTAATAAACATTTAGAGCACAGTTCCTCGGTGTCAGGAGGTTTTTACTGCTCTTCTGGGCTATCTGCAACGTTGCTAAGTATTGATTTAGCAAATCTTATTTATTTAATCAGTCAGGAGAAGGAGTACAGCTCTCCGAGATTATATGCATCAACTGAGATATGATGATTCTTTAATAACCAAACAATTTGGGTTTATTATTTGTGCTGCTGAAGTCTCAAATCTGATTGGTCAGAAAGTGTTGCTTTAATTTTCTATAACAGCAGCTCAACGGCACCATAAATCACAGGTTTATATCGATGCATTATCATTTCTACAGTAAGAGCGTACACGGGGATTTGTACGGTGGTCACGCCACATACGCACATTAAGTCTAATAATATACAGCTAAAAAATAAAATAAAATAAAAAAAATACGTATACAGTACATGTTGAAAAAGTAGGCATTCGGCCATACGGAGATTAGCCGGCATTAGCGTTTAAAAAAAAATATTAAAGAATGTGGCATTGTAGACAAAACATCTGAAGTAGCTTGGTGTGTGGGTTTGTTTTTGTTTTCCATAAACGAAAGGAACCAATGGGTGGGAGGGGGGGAGGGGTTAGCCAGAAAAGAAACACATCAATAAGTGCATTTGGTGCTAAGACAACATCATCTGAGTAAATGTGTAGAAACCAATACATTGAAGCCCTGTTAATTATTATTATTATTATTATGATGATGATTATGATGATGATGATTATGATTATTACTTAGAATCTCATTATTGCAACTTGGTATTTTTGGTCATTCTGACTCAGTAACTCATTATTTTAAGATATCATCTAATTATTTTGACACAAAAGTAAAAATAAGATATGTTAAAATATTTTCAGATATCTTAGTAAGTCAACATAAGTCACTAGTCTAAAAAAAAAATGTGTTAGTAATTTGAAATAAAATCTTTTTTTTGAAATAATAATTGACTTAATAATAGTTGCATAGTCGAAATAATTAGATAATATCTCAAAAATATTAAGTTACAATAATGAAAGTCAAAATAGTGACACAGCACTTCAAAAATCCTGGACTTGGACTGACGTCATTAGCACCGGACGTCCTTTTTATGGTTTCTGGTCTGTTGTTTTCCTGCTGCTGCTTTTCATTAATGTAGCAAACAAACCCAAACCCCTCACATCTATCAATTTCAGGTGTGTGTATTCGATGTAATCCAATTTGTGCTCTCGTTTCGTCGTGCTGGTATTTGGTGAAACGCAGCAGTTTTTTAGTTTTTTTTTTCTTTTTTTTTTTTTTAATAGTATAGTTTCATACTGTGTACTAACCACTCAGCTCTGTGTTTCTCACTTTTTTCCTGGCGATTTCATCATCTCTCTAGCTGTGACCTGGGCTGAGAGCCAGCTTCCCACTCCGGACACATGGATACATACGAGGGAAAATAAAAACAAGGAAGGGAAAGAGACAATGAGATGAGAAAGTATTAAGGTACACATAAACATATAGAGAGGGGGAGGGTATGTGATCTTTTCTGGTCCGTGCCAACTCTGAATCTCAAGGCAGGAAAACGTCATCATGTAATATGGTGCACACACACACACACACACACACACACTGCAGGCTCTCACACTCACTACGACGGCCTGTTGCAGGAGGGAAAGTAGAAAAATCATCTGTCTCACAGGAGAAGCAGGAAAAAACTTCCTCAGAAAGTACACAGTTCCTTTCCGGATGGATTAATGGCTTCACACTTGGTCACGCAGCTTTACATTAAGTAATTTTTTTTTTTAATAATAATAATAATAATAATAATACAAATAAAAATCATGTTCATTGCTTAGTTATGGATATCACACTGCCTTTTCTAACCTGAAATGCTTTCCCCTGCATGGATTTCCTCCTGACAGAACCATTTCTTTCAGATTTCTAACACCAGGCGTTTCTGACGCATTATACTTCACGTTTGAGGTCGAGGTCAAAATGACCTGAACATGTTCTCCCTTACAAAATAATGAATAATAATGATTAGAGGAATTGATTTTTCTCCTTATTTAACTCTTCTCTTGAGCACTATTTAAATCAGCTAAATAAACCTTTAAATCATACACACACACACACACACACACACACACACACATATTATATATATTTCCTGATGAAATGATAGAACTTTCTGCATATCTATTTAAAATTTGTATCAACTGTTTAATAACTAGGTATGAAGCTCAGTATGTAATACCTACATAGAACACTGGAGGTTAATAAACGTGCTCATTAATATTCATAATCTTATAAATATCAGTCTTCTTAACAAACAAAGAATCGATTTGTACAACTACTTTGCTTGGAGGAGTTTTAAAAGTGAGCAGAAATTTGATTCGGGTTGTTCCCTGGGACAGGCTCCAGGCTCCCCCGTGACCCTGTGTGGGATAAGCGGTCTGGAAGATGGATGGATGGATGGATGGATGGATGGATGGGGTTGAAAGCAGTGAGGTAAATCATCTGCACAGTCCTGTTTGTGCTTTCTCCATTCGATCCTGACAGAAACGAGTTGGAAAACTGGCGGGAAAAAAACTTTCCACGCCGATTATTAGCAGTTTCGAGTTTGAAGAACAAATCACCGGATTTATTTGTAGAAGGAATGATCGTTTTTGGGGTTTTTTTGCGTTATTGCTGCCACTCGACAGATCTGTGTGTATCATCCTAAATCTCATACTAGCGCTCCCAAACAAACTACGGCAGCAGGAGCTTGAGCGGCAGTCTGGAGCTTACCTTTCTTCACCTACTGAGAGATAAGGCGGCCCGCGTGAAGCCGATTATCCCACCGGCTTGGAGCTTAAGCGCTCGGTTTGTTTACTCCGTACGGAAATAGCGAAAAAGTTTTTTGTTTGTTTGTTTTTTTTTAATTACACAAATGTATGCAAATACACCCAGAGCAAAAGTGTCACTGTTGGAGGATTCTTGCAGATGCTGTACACGAGCCATGGGTTCAGTCAAGTCAGCACTTGAACCCCATTGTTGGCGAAAGACCTCAAAGCATAAATCCATTATTCATGCTTTTGTCCTCTTTCCTCAAACAAGAAAACAGGGAACAAATACGACTTGTATTTAGTCATGTAGAATGTATTTATTATGTCGAGAGTAATCCATCATCGTCACAGACCCAAAAACAACTAATAGGCCAAGCTAATTAAGCATGCTTTTAAGCTACAATTACAACACATATAGAGCTGCTTAGCATTATTCCAGAGTTTTTACGGGAAATTTAATTAATCTAAGAACCCATGCGCCGCCTCTCCCTCCCCCTCCGCACTCATGATTCTCTGGATTAAAGGCTGAGTGAAGTGATCAATATGGAATTTACTGCTTCAGGAGATCAGCAAGATACACAGAAGTGAACGTATTTAGAGCATTTAGAGCTCTAACCAGGGTTAATCATAATCTTCTGGTGGAAATACGTATATTCTATTGGTTATTGTTAGTGTTAATAATTTGTTGAGCAGATTTTGCTTATGTGGTTGAACTCACAAATCTGATTGGTCAGAACGTGTGCGTTATTCTTGTATAACCAGCTGTAACATGTGACATGCCATTCGTTAATAACTTAAACATAGTAATTGTAGTTAAATCGCTGTGGTATAAGCAGAATAACACTTTGGACCGTGCTGTTACACGAGTACGAGTGGGAATGTTTATTTACTTATAGATTCATTTGGAATAGATCCATAATCTATTAACGTTTTTTGTTTTTTTTCCCCATCATCACCGTTCATAAACGTTCCTAGCTGTGGCTTACTTAAAGATACGAGGGCTAACAATCCGAAAGGCCCGTGTCATGATGTTTCCCGTTTCCTGGTCCTGGTTTTCTAGTTCATTAAAACGTCTAGTCGTTTGATCTCCATCTGCCTCATTTCGATCTGTACATTATCGATTTTAATACATTACCGGGAGTCTTGAGCCCTGTTGTGACAATAATGGATGAGCTCACCTGAAAAAAAAAAATAATAATAATAAAGACTGCAATTACATCTAAGCGTATCCAATCTCACAGCGCCGCGATACCTAGGTGGAAGCTTCGGAAAGCGGAATGATGTCCTTTCCGAAAATTAAAAGCCGGGAATGCGTTTTGAACAGGAGTCAAAATGAGGTGGAAGCAAACGCCACGTTGTTTTATTCATTTCCGCGAAAGTGATGGTCTTTAGGGCTCAGAATATAAACACACCGAGGCAAATCTGGAGTCAAGGTCACAACAGAATCTAATAGAACTTTAAAAAAAAAAAAAAAAAAATGATCCATTATTTCAGTAAAGTACAGAACAAAGTCACAAAGATAAGCTTAAAATTTGAGGCCCGCCGGAGTGTGTGTGTGTGTGTGTGGGGGGGGGGGGGGTTTGGGGGGGGCATATGATTATAAGAATATACACAGTAGGTGTACTAGTTTCTGGGCACTCATGAACACTTTTCTCCTTATTTGATAATATGCTATTTAAATAATCCGCATGTGGAGCCCGGAGAATTGAATTAAGAATGCGCGTAACCCGGTTCTGAATATGAGCAACTTTCTCTACATAAATACTGACGTATTATGGACTCCACCGACTCTGAATACAACCCTACATTCTGTCCATCTAGCACTAAGTACTAAGAGGCAACAAACATTCTGCCATCCATGTAATTTTTTTTTTGTTTGTTTGTTTTGACACCAAAAAAGCACACACTACTATCGCTGAACCACAATCCTACCCCCCCCCACTCATTTTAACACCCAGACATGCCACCAGGGGTCTGGATTTAAAAGGTTCAGTGTCTGAGTACTCTCAAAATGTGCTGTGATTACATGCTCTTTGAAATCCCTAAATTTTGTGCGCCGCTAGGATAGGAAACTCGTCGTCGAATGTGTGTCGCCTGGATTTTTTGTGAGGCCTTCCGTGAATGTTCGGCTTAAAAAGTGAAAGAAGAAGAAAAAAAAAAATCGAATGAACTGTGCTTAAGTGGCTGAGTCACAATGCTGACCTCAATCTGTCAGGAAAACTGTGCAGTGCCGTGAAAGACGCAGCCACCAGAACCGTCACAGTTCTACCACGCCGTTGCCTGGAACTGGAACGGTGTACTGATACAGCGCTGTGCCTCGATAAGGAAATACTGAAGACGTGCTATTCTAGGATACACGGTAATGTTTGAAAATGGTGTCTAGATCCGGTCCCTGCTTTAAAAATGCTTCATGTACCAATTCCCACTTCTTTCTACATAGTAGTTACGCATTAATTAATGAGTGAGGCGTGAACTAGATTTGTGACTCTACGTTTGTTATTCTTGATATCATAATAGACGCTCATATTTATATTGTTTTAGTAGAGCCATCTTTAAATGGTGCTCCGTAACCGATTCAAACACTGATATGTGGTTCTAAAATAGTACAGTATTGATTCGAATGCTTTGAAAATACCGTAACTTCATCCTTGGGTAAAGTGATACTGCTGATATCGTCTCTATCCATCATTCCAACTGCTCCGTTAGAACCGAATTACTGGGAGAAATACTCATTATTAAATCATGAACCTACTTTGTTTTTGTTTTTTTGTTTTTTGTTTGTTTTGTTTTTTTCTTCTCCAACTCACCGTGATTTACCGGGTCACGTTTTCTGATGTCGATATGTTCGATTCGAGCTGCCCTTGAGGTGACATTTCCTGGAGAGACCGGCTTCTAGCAAGAGACATCCGGAAATGTCAGTTAGCTCGCCAACACATACACGCATCCGTGCACACACACAATTAGAAAAGCAGCAACAGTGTGAGAAGCATCAGAAAGTAGAATATAAAACCCAAACTTCCTACAACAGCATGTCCTAATGTGTTCTATTCCTCTTAAAGCACAACACTTTTCCAGCTATTACAATTTTCCTGTTGTCCTACTGTCGTACTTTTTATGCGTTTATAGTTACATTTAACGTTGCAGTAACGGACGGTCACAAAACAAGCGGATTGAAGTTAAGACGCAGAAAAATTGTCATGTTACCCCGGAAACGCAAATCGCAAAATCTTCGGCTCCGTCATAAATCTTAAACTTACAGCTTTACGTCTGACTTTTACGAAGCGTCGACACTGGAGACTCCTTCCATAAGTACTTAGCAAACATCTCCACACGGCAGATCAACAATTATAAACATTTTGAACACCATACAAGTCCCTGTGTAAACTGTTACTATAGAAAACTCTAACATATGACATGTAAGTCGACTTCACATGCCGTGTGTGTGTGTGTGTGTGTGTGTGTGTGTGTGTGTGTTTGTGTTTACAAGCACAGTGCTAAAGGCCATGGCTTCTCTAAAGGCCGCTGAGCAGGAAGTGTGAGGAGCATTTGAGTTCTGTCAAAGCCAACGTGCCCTTTACAGTGACAGGGTTATCAGAGCAAGGACAGAGTGGAGACACAGAGTCCATACGCTGGTGCCCAGGGGGAAGAGTGCCATGTGTAGACTATACACAATCCTCTGTCCATCAAAGCACGCCGTATATTACACTAACCGGGGTCAGTGTGGGGTTCGTTTCTCCTTCAGGGCCAAATCCGTGCCAGGCGGGATCCCAAATGTAATACTGCCTTCAGTATTCACCCAAGCCATATATATGGGTTAATACAGAGATGGACTGACTCTCTCTATAAAGCCCTCTACTATGATTTTATAAGGCGTGATCATCGGCCAGAGCTGAAGATCTGAAGGCGTTTTTGCAGACACTTTTATGGAACGTGCTAGAACGAATACAAATCTGAGCATTCAGTGGATGTGATGACGATGAAGATCTACTCGACTTGACTACTCTTTAAGGGTTGTATTCGATGTTTTCAGGGCCATTTAAAAGTTAAGGGAAAGTTCCTGGTATTCAGAGTTGGTTTACGCGCATATCTAAGTTGCTTTTCCGAGCTCCCTAGATTTTCAGATGGCGCGAATCACGTGTGCGTAGTTTACCCCTTACAAGGATGCCCATTTTTCTTGAGTAGAGGTGTCCGACGGGGTCTTTCAGAGCTAACCAAATACGCACGTTCTTGGAGATACAGGAACACAAACCCATCACCGATTTCATTTTTCTTCACAATTTGCAGCCGTCTTTTGAATTCGAGGCCGTTTCCACGTGAAGACAGGTGTGAGAACGCAGCCTCGAGGACATCACTGAAACGAGGCACTGAGGACCGGTCTTTGTGAGTGTGTGTGTGTGTGTGTGTGTGTTTGTGTGGCACACTTCTGTTATCCAAGCCAATTTCCATTTCAAACAGATGCCCCGAGAGAAGGAGACAAACCTGCCCCGGACATATGTGGAATTTCAATAAAGAGAGACGAAAACCACAAATCCTGTCGTCATGGGTTTCAGGTAAAACGAAGAAAATATAATGCCGCTTTTGTGTGTGTGTGTGTGTGTGTGTGTGTGTGTACGCCTGCAGACATTTCCATTCGCTCCTTAACGTGGTTTACTGTCGAATAGCGTACGGGTCAACGTGTGAGATGATGCCTTCAGCCTCGTGTGTGTTCTCACTGCGCACGTTAATGTGATTTACGGCTCGGTACGAATAGACAGCGTTACCTGTTCTTATCTCTCCTGCTGCTTTCTTTCTCTCGTTTTTTTTCCACACCTTGCAGCTCACAAGGTCTTCTAGCCTTGGAGGTCCATCGCATTTCAGGCACAGCTTCAAACACGTTCGGATCAGGCGAGCCTGAGGATCGGAGCGGGTCACGTGGACTAAACGTGTGAATGGAAAACGGTTGTGCCTCGGGAGAGCTTGGTGGACAACGTGTGAGTGAGATGTACGCCGGACCCTGGGCTTTCAATGAATACATTGAAACTGCCAAAAATACTGAAATGTACATCATTTTTACACACGTGTACATTCACTGGTCACTTAAACTAACTTTTGCTGTTGTAGCCCATCCAGCTCAGGGTTTCAACATTCTGTGGTGCTTTTCTGCTCACCACGGTTGTAAAGAGTGGTTATTTGAGTTTACTGGAGACGTCCTGTCAGCTAGAACCGGTCTAGCCATTCATCTCTGACCTCTCTCATGAACAACCCGCAGAACTGGACTGGAAATGACTCATCTCAGCTTTTTTGGTACCAACACGCATGCCAAACTCACTGAGATCACATTTTCCTCATTCTGATGTATGATGTGAACATTAACCTGGATCTCCATGATTTTATGTATTGCACCGATGCCACACGATTGGCTGATTAAATAATTCTATGAATGAGTAGAGGTACAGGTGTTACCCTAGTAGGAAAAGTCTTTTTTTTTTTATTCTTGTTTTGTTTTCATCAATCAAATGCTATTGGTCACCCTTTACGTTTGTCTGTGGGTCTTACAATATTTCACCAATGAAGAGTATTTAATAAGAGCTTGTGACTAAATCTCGTAACTCTATCGGATCCTAAAACTGACAGGCAAATCTTCATAGCTCCAGCAGGCGGCAGTATTGAGTCTGCTTCTTTGCAATGCGAGGGTAAACAAAGATCGGGATGTCTAAATAAGTACATCGTTTTGTTTGCTCGAGAAACACTTTGTCTATAAAAGGCTATTATTGAATGTATTTGAGGTCGGAGACATGCAGGAGCAGAGAAGAGCGCAAGAAAACCACGGTAGGTTGGAGTGAGTTTAAGCTAGCATTTACCGTCTAGTCGTAGCCAATGCTGTCTTAAAGCCTGTGCACAGCACGTCATGTTTTTTTATCACGAGATTTTGGCCACGTGTATTAAACGATGGTCAGTGTACTGCTAGAAAGGGTTAACGGGGAAAATAATAAAATTCAAACCCATTGAATCGTTAGATTCAAAAATGCGATCTTACTCAAAGCTACATCCCAAACTGCAAAGTACTATACTAGAAATGTGTGCTATAATATCTGTTTGAACTATTTTATCTTGTCTGGAAGCAACGGGACACATAGGGTGCTAGGTCTGAGAAGTGTTAAACAAGTAAATGACATCAATGGGACATTTGAGTGATCTCAGACATGAGTAACCTGCTAATTATTTTAATAAGATGTACTGTGTATTTGATTTTGGAAAAAAAAAACAAAAAAACAACAACAACAAAAAAGATGAATGAATATGAATCCTATTGATTTGCTTTAGATCAGTTTACTCAAGCGTACGACCCGCCGGCTAAATGAGGCTCGGACTTGCCAGCGCTCCAGTCGATTAATAACGCGTATCACCTGTTAAATCTCGGTTCCACTCCCTCGCCCTCGGTTCCACTCCCCTCCACTGTGACAGTCTGAAGGAAATGACATTTTCACTGTGTAACACGAGAGCTCTTTGCAGGGGCGTCTCATTTAGAGAAAGTGACGAGATGGAATCGAATGGCTTTACAACTTCGGCCGCGTGAGAGAATTGGATCTAGACCGTACGTGAGCTGATGTCAGAATTCAGAGCGTTCGCTCGTCGAAAATATCTCAGCTCGTAATATTCGCTCATATATATTCTGACGTATATGTGACATCATTGGAAGGAAGAAAGAACGTGCTTCTGCGTCCATATGTGAACACAGGGCTGGGAGTTAAGACAATATAATGCTGATATTACGCTCAATTATGTCACAATATCAGTCCATACAGGATCGATGTTATTTCCTCACAGAAAGCTCATCGCTATGGTAAATAGTCTACACTTATGTAGCGCTCAGTGGTTCTACAAAGCGCTTTACACTGTGTCTCATTCACCCATTCACACACACACACACAACAATGGTAGCAGAGCTGCCAGGCAAGCCACTAGCTTGCCATTGGGAGCAACTTAGGGTTCAGTGTCTTGCCCAAGGACACTTCGGCATGTGGAGACGTGTGGGCCGGGAACCGAACCGCCAACCCTACAATTAGTGGACAACCCGCTCTACCACCTGAGCCAGTAATTAATGCCATGTTATTAATGAATCAGTTTATTATTAGACTTAGATTATCGGGACTGTTTGCCATACAAGTCCCTGTGTACGCTATTACTATAGAAACAACAATGTATTCGAATGAGCATGTTAATATGAACCTGTCCACACTGCTCTAATATAGAAAATGAATCACCAACTGATTCTGGCCAGAGTTGAGAAACTATCAGGGAAAAAAAAAAAAAAAAAGTGTTATGTAAACAAAGCTTGGGGTGGACGTGCAAGACTTCGCAAAAAGTACACAAACTAGGCTAAGAAGACAATAAAACCGACGAGCCAAATTAGGCACAGGTGCAAACAAGGATAAAGTCGACGTCAGACCAGGAACCGGAGAGAACTGCAAGCAAACAAGAACAACAGCATGATTCAGGGCTGCGGTGGATCCTGAGCCTAGCACTGCACACAACGGGATGCGAATTGCTTTCAGGAGGTGGGAGGAACTTGGAGTACCCACAGGCAATGGGAGAACATGCCAGACAGACAGTTACCAGAGCTCCAGTATCATCACTCTACCACTACCTGCTGTTCCAGCACCATTCCACCCCCACAGCAGTGCAACAGCAAGTAAAATAAGATATGCCAAATAAGCAAGAAACACATCCAGTTGCTCCACTTCTCCAGAACTCCCACATACACCTTCTACATGTAGCGCAGAAATGTTCAAATGCACACTTCCCTTCACAACTTCACTGATGCTCATCCATTTCCCCAGCTGGTTAGTATACAGGCTGAAGGTGACTCTGATCCGAGCTGTTTGAATGAAGCAGCACTGGAGATAGTTTTCATTAAATCTCTGTCATCTCCTGCTGTGAGGAGCGGACGTGTCGAGGGAGCAACGGGGAAAAGGAGTGCTCGATGTACACTATCCATCTATCTATCTATCCATCTATCTATCTATCTATCTATCTATCTATCTATCTATCTATCCATCCATCTATCTATCCATCTATCTATCTATCTGTTCTCTGTCTGTCTAACAAAGTGATCTAAGGATCACGTATGAAAATTCATGAATAAAAATAATTACATGTGAATATAAATGAATGTTATAGAAAACAAATCGCGTTTATAATAAAGGAATCACGTCAAAGTAAAGGAATCATTTGCAAAAAAAAAAAAATCATGTGAAAATTAATTAATCATGCGTAAGTAAAAACACATGAAAATGAATGAATCACTTGTAAATAATAATAATAATAATAATAATAAATCACATGAAAATAAATTTCAATATAAATGAATGATGTTTAAAAACATGTTATAATAAATAAATCGATAAAATATTAAAGATAAAAATAAAGGTATCATTTGTAAAAAAAAATATATATATATATATATATGTACACATATTATATATATATATATATATATATATATATATATATATATATATATATATATATACACACACACACATATATATTACCCATATATATTACCCATTTTTTATAACCCAAAAAAACAAGAATCGTGTGAAAATAAAAAAAAAAAACTGAATGAATCACACATGAAAGTAAAGGAATCATGTGAAAACGAATGAATTATTTATTTTAAAAATTGCATATAAAACTGAATGAATCATGTGTGAAAATAAAGGAATCACGTGAAATTAAATGAATCATTGGAAAAAATAAATACATAAATCATATATGAAAACATCACATGTAAAAATAAATTAATCATGTGAATCATCATCATCATCATCATCATCATCATAAACATCATAAATGAATCATGGGGGAAATATCACATGCGATACAATCACACAAATCTAACTGATCGTGTGTGTGTGTGTGTGTGTGTGTGTGTGTGTGTGTGCAGTATGTGAGTGTGGCTATGCATTCATTTATCTGACCGTTCACTGGTAGCCCCCCTGGGATATTCAGGAGTGAGCAGGCAGGTCTTCAGTGCTTTGATGTGGGCGAAGTGAGAGTGAAATTAATTATGACCACACACACACACACACACACACACACACACACGCACCGAAATGGAATGAGAGGGCTGCAGTCGTGAAATAATTTTAGATTAACAGACTCTGAGCAAAGATAACACAACCAAAACACACACACACACACGATTACTGACCCTAATGGGCCATATGTCGGTCTGTTCCGAACCTGCCGGAGTTTTGCAGAGGCGAACGTGATCTCGTCTTCAGCACGAACCCGTTCACCGGTGTTTCCATGGCTACTAGGCAATCGAGCCAGCTGATGAAAAAGACACAAATGTGTTTCTACACACTGTAACTGTGTAACTTTACAGCTCCTTCTCACCTGTTAATCCGTAATGATGAGCTTGTTCTTTGCTAATCAGTTTGATTTCATATAATTAACTGCATAAATGTGCAAACCCTAATATTAATATAACATGCCGAGGGAGGTGTTTGAAGGGGCGGAGCTAAAATGCACTGGTATTTATTTATTTATGTATTTATTTTTGCATAAAAGTGTGTGTAGACAGAAATCTGTTTAAAAAACGAAGACTGGCGGGTTAATGATAAATAATTTAAATAAATTATTATATAATCATTATAATTATATCATCATAATCATATTATTATTATTATTATTATTATTACTATTATTATTATTACTGTTGGTGTTGTTGTTGTCATTGTTGTAGTATCCATATTTTTATATATATATATAAAGGTTATTCATATATTATTTTATATTAATATATTTTTCTTTATTTTTGTTGTTTTCTTTGGGGTTTTTTTGTTTGTATGTTTTTGGGGTTTATTTTTTTATTTTATTTTTTTTAAATTGCAGTTCTTCAGCTCTTTCCTTTCAGTTGAGTGGCTCAACTATCCTAACCAAAAAAAAAAAAGAAAAGCACTGCCCATAATAGCATGTTTGCTTCACTTCCTGTAATTAAATGGTGTCCTCTTCTACATGCAGACTGAGACCACCTGACTGATTGTTTTCTTCTTCTTTTTTTTTTTTGTCCGCACTGGGAAACTGCTACTGGTGTGGAAGTATGAAACACGAAGTGAACTGCTCACACCACTATCACTACACTCCGTACACTCCGAGAAGCTCGAGTTGCATGAGCCACAGTGTAATTGTAGACACTGAGTGCAGAGAGAAGAGCCTTGGAGTGTTTCCCAGCCCATTGTGAGAGAGCATGACCTGTTCTGCTCTTATACACCCCTGCTGTGCAGAGAGTTTGGTATGCCCGGCACTCTGCAACTAGACAAGCTTCTTGGAGGTACCAGTGGCCCCGCTTATAATGTAGTCTCCTGACCTTTAACCCATCCTCATTTTGAGCAGTCTCTTTCAGTTTCATCTCCTCCACTACTTTATTTAACGGCTTCACCGACTTGCTCTCCTTTCTAATGAGAATGATCGACTGTAAGTTATGTATTAGCCGGCATTGAGAACATTTTTAACTACACGGTATTAAAGTAAACACTTCGGATGTCCCGTCCATCATACGAGTCCTGGTGTAACCAACACGACAACGACCCAAAGCACAAATCCAAGTCAACAAAAGGAACAGGTTCAGAAAGAAGAAGATCAATGTACAATCTAAATCCTGTTGAAAACCTGTGGAACGACTCGAAGACGGCTGTGCACAAGGAGATCCCCTTGAAATTTTGATAGCTCTGGAGCATTTTTTCACAAGGAAGAGTGGAATAAAATTGCACAGTCATGATGGGGTATGCTGGCACAGTGGATTCCGAACGTATTCATACCACTTTATTGTGTCGTGGATTTGATTTTGAATGGGTATACTGTAACTACCGATTTATTTATTTATTATCCATCTATCTACACTTTATCGCCCATAGTGATGAAGTTAAAACATGTTTTTAGAGATTTTGGAAAAGGAATGAAAAATCAAAAAGAGCAAGCGCTGTGTCTGGTGAAAAACAAGACAAAGGGGTAAATATTAACGCAGATCGTTTTTCTTGAGGATTATTGCATCCCTGGCCATTAAATGCCTAGCTCTCTCTCGGGAGCGTGTGCACACATATCAGCTACAGACCATAAGTCCATCCATCTTCTATAACGCTTTATCCTTTACAGGGTCACAGGGAACCTGGAGCCCATCCCAGGGAGCATGGGCACAAGGCGGGGTACACCCTGGATCACAATCACATGCACACTCACACACCCATTCGTACACTACGGACACTTTGGACATGCCAATCAGCCTACCATGCATGTCTTTGGACTGGGGGAGGAAACCGGAGTACCCGGAGGAAACCCCCATAGCACGGGGAGAACATGCAAACTCCGCACACACACAGCCCCGGCGGGAATCGAACCCCCCGACCCTGGAGGTGTGAGGCGAACGTGCTAACCACTAAGCCACCGTGCGCCTAAATTTGCTATATAATATATATAATTTTTCCTAGTATAAAACGATTCTTGTAGTGGACTTCTGGATGCTACTGTAGCACCACACACACACACAATGTTTCTTCCTCAGCTGGAGGCTGTCTGTTTCCTACAAAATGAAGCAGCAGATATGGTGAACCGCCAAAGCCAAATTATGCGCATCTGTAAAATGTAATTTTCCATACACTTCCCTCTTCATTGGGAATGACATTTTCCAACTGGAGCATTGCTAATATCTCCGCGAGTAAATAAAATCAAATGCCAGTTGTCCAAAGTGTGAGGATGTACGGTATACTATTCTCCAGCAGTCTAACTAGGACAAGAACAAACAAACAAATCGAGCCAAGCAGACAGCTGAATAAAACACAGTTATATGTGCAAGCCTGTCCATTCTGTCTCGAACGTTTAAAAAGGGGTAAGAAAACATTCCAGTGCTAATATTTCCATGTATTTGCCACTTTGCCTTCGTTAGCTCCAACCCTGATCCAGAAATCTTCAGTATTACAGAAGCGGCTAGCCGGTCGTACATTATGGCTGAAATTAAATCCGTTCGGCTGCACCGCCACGGAGATGGAGATATATTTTCTACCGCGTTGGCTCGTCTTCAAGGTGCAAACAATGATTTAGAAAGGGCTTTGATGAAAATGAGACGACTATTTACACGAGCGATGATGCGCCATGCACGACTAAAATAAAGGCTAATTAAAACAGAATCATAAAGCAAAGCCCCAGTGAACCATAAACTAGAGCTAATTACTGTAGCCTCGCAGAAGCCTCCTTCTTTGTGGCCCTTTATGGCTTTTTTAGGACACCGCAGGGGAGGAGAGTAAAGAAATATCGGAACGATACTGTGCTAGCTACAAAAGTGAGATAAATATGCCAATAAGAGGACCTGGCTCGGGTTCACGCGACACAGCGTTCAGGATGAAAAAGATGAGGGCGATGGGCGGGGCTTAGTAGTTTTTCTTACATTTTCTAGTATTGCGCTATAGATACGTCAGCGTGTTTGTCGAATGACCTTCAAAATCCTAATGACGATCATTTTTCCAACATTGTTTACCACTCCATCATTTATCCTGGTTTGGACACCTGGAATAAGAACAGGTTTTTCACAGTAGCTAGAAATTATTTGGAAAAGAAAGATTTGACTTTCACACCACAAACGTTTTTATATTCAGTACGTAGCTATGTTTAAACGTTCACTAGCCTTGAGACGATTGATGTTCATATCGAGATGGCTATTAAGGTACATGCCTGTAAGGAAACGTGGTGTCTGAGGCCTTATGATGGACACAAGTGAACTGTGTCGTGTCTGTACGGTGTGTTTTCTTTTAGTCTTCGCTAGCAAAAATGTGAGCTGCGGTTAAAATGATAAAAAACGAAACAAGGTGTTGTTCATCAGGGCTACTTCACTGTACAGGAATTCAATACGAACCTTCCGTGCTGTTCACCCCAGAGCACATGGACGTGTAATTTATATGATTTAATTCAATTTTATAATGTAATCCATTGTACTCAGAACTCGGGGAAAAAAACCCAACCTCTGACACGGAAAACCGCAACAGAGCGGTCATTCGTCTCGGAATTCCGAGTCAGGAACTCGGGCAACATTAGCCTCGCCCACATTGAAGTCAGAACAATATGGCGGCGCACACAGAGTCAACATCAAACTGATTTTTCTTTTCATTATTTTCTACTTGATATAAGCTCAATTTTACTTTACTGTAACAGGTAGCTTTTGTTTTGTGAAGATCGGCGTTGTAAGTTCTGGTTCGTAACATAATTCCAATGGTTTCAGCCCAGTTTAATTAATGATATGAGACCATTGGGACAGAATTTTCTTTCAGTAAAGATTACTTGACCATCGCTAATTCCATCGTAGACATAATTTACGTAAATCTTCATAATACGGTTACCAAATTCAGAGACTATCCATACAAATATGACCTTCTTCTGGACATCCATGTTCTTTTCGAGCATTTCTTCTGCCATAACGTTACATATGTCTGGCCACGCCCCCTTTTTCAGTAAGGCAGCAGATGGTAGGTTACTGACTACTTTAGCCAGTGCTTCAGCTGTACTTCCTACTAAAAAAATTTAAAAAGAACACGTTTTTTTACCGATCATGATTACCCAATGAACAGTGGGGCGTCTTCTTAAGGCACTGACTACGATCTGTGCAGCTATAATTTGCTGAAAGCTGTGGTAGGACGCACTCCTTGCGGTATTCCACTATTTTTCCACACAGATCTTGAATGTAAAATACAGCATTATTTATTTTTCTTGAAAACATGGTGTCAAAGGGTACGGATATTTTTTGCTCCTTCTTCCCGCGAACCTCCAGCAGCTGCTCAGATGCAGAGTAAACAAAGGCTCTGTATATAGGTCATCTCCTCTCTGTTCTCGCTCAAGACGGATGCACCATTAAAACACAGCGACACAGACACTCACCTGGCTAAATCACGCCGGCTATTTACTCTGAGCTTGTTATGGGGAATAACAAGAACAAGACTTGGAGCTGTGCGTTGAACTCCGGTGCGCTCGGATCAGTCACAATTACCGAAGGAGATGATTCGTATCTGACTGCTCAGACGATCGTTCATCATTCGGCAGTAATTACGCCGTTGGTCCGCTGACGTGAATAAGTTTCTCATTTCATGCATATTTTCTCAATATTTGAATATCCTGGCATAACCCATACTGTATCATCAGAATTACAATTACATTGTGTTAACTGCTATTAGAGCTGGATGTTAAACTTCCAGATTCCACTACTGATAACTGTTTCCATTTCTTTCTTGCTTTCCTTTTTTAAATATATATATATTTTTTAAGGAAAGTCCTCGGGGCATAATGTCGTGTATCCAATCCCCCTACGTACCGTTATATCTACAAACGTCTAAATATTTATCTCAAAGTGCATATAATTGCCAGTCAATTACAAACATAACTGCAAATTATATACATCATGTCACATATCGGACCTTAACAAACACTAAACAGACCCTAGTGTATACGTTCATCTCTTGGTTTCTCTTCCCAACGCCGTCACTATAATGTCAGCAACCCTGTCCTTGCTGAGCGCCCGGCTCTGATAATGACCGAGTTTTGCAGCTGTATACACTCGCCGTGGAATACGAGAACGGAATACGAGCATGCTGAGAAACCCCTGATCAGGCGAAGGGAAGGAGAATGATGACCTGAGCTGGAGGAGTTTTACACAAATAAGAGAATGACATGCTGTCAAGCTGTGTGTGGGTTCACTGGATCTTCCTGGATGTGCTGGAGCATGGAAGCCAGGCTGAATCTCACACCTCTCGTTATTATCTGCGGTACGCCTGACACAGGCTCAGTCACCTTTCTCAGTTACGTGCAGAGAGAAAGAGAGAGAAACAGGTGGAGGAGTGAAGCTGTCCGAGGGGGGTGGGAGCGGGAAGACAACAATTCGAATAATATTTTGAAAAAATTTTAGCCGGGTTTTTAAGTCAGCACTGAAACTGCTCTTTTAAAAGTTTCAAACGACATTTTATTAGAAACAGATAAGGGGAATGCTGTGGCTTTGGTGCTTTTAGATTAAGTTTCTATACTCTGATTTCTAGGTTGGAGAGTTGCGTTGGATTAAGGGGCACGGTTTCAAAATGGTTTCTATTGGTCAACATGTTTCTTCCGCACGCCCACTCGCATGTGGAGTACCACAGGGGTCAATTCTTGGTCCAATTTTATTTTCTTTATACAGTATATGCTACCTATGGGTGCTGTTTTTGAGAAACCTGGAGTGTCGTTTCATCTCTATGCTGACGACACTCAATTATACTTTCCTTTGCAGCATAAAAACAAAGAATCCTTAGGACCACTGCTGGCCTGTCTAAACGAATTACAAATATGGTTAAAGCAGATTCTTTTGGTGTTAAATGAGAACAAAACAGAAATATCGTTTGGTTTAAAGTCACACGCGGACTGTGCGCCTCACTTCGGTCAGCTCTCTTCTTACATTACTTCCTTGCACCAAAAATCTTAGTTTTCTTTTTGACTGTAGTTTTGAGAAGCAAATTCCAGCTGTGGTAAAATCGAGTTTTTGAGCAAAAAGGAACATTTTGAACAGATTATTAATCTATTTATTTGATCTCATCTAGACTACTGTAACTCTTTATACTACGGCGTCAGCCGGTCCTCTTTAAAGCGTCTACAGATGGTTCAAAACTGCTCCTGCAAGGTTGTCGACAGGCAGACGACGGTTCGATCGCAGTACGCCTATTCTCATCTCGCTAAACCGGCCACCGATTAATTGTAAATTCTAAATAAAGAAATAAAGATGTGGGTTTTTGATGATGTTCATATAAAAGTCTGGTTTTATATATCGGTAACCAACAATAACAACCTTTCCTCAGGTACAATGAAAATAGAAACCGGAAGTGACGTGACATGTCGAACCAATCACGTGGCATGCCACACCTAACGTGGACCACGCCAGGATTCGGTGGACCACCATTTTCAAGAAGATTTTCAAGACTGTTAGCTCAGAAACAGCTTCCACACTTCACCAATCATGATCTCAAACAGCCACAAAGTAAACGATTTCTAAAACATCAAACACCATTCTGAAAAAAAAAAAGAAAAAAGTGGCATTTCTGCCCCTTCCTTTAGGAATCTACATTCTTTAAAAAACAAAAAAAAAATTCAGCTTATCAGAAGATCCGACCTTGGTGAAGATATGAAATGAAATAAAGGAATTAACCAGAAATGTTCAGAGTAGCCATGTAAGAATGTCAACGAAAATAAAGGTTAGTTCCTTCATGTTTTATGTTTTTCCTGCTCGCTCACTCGCTCGCTCTATCTTTCTCTCTCTCTCTCTCTCTCTCTCTCTCTCTCTCATACACACAACACACATACCTTATCAGGTGTGTAGGCGGTCTGAGAAAACCAGCTGGATCTTGCTGTGGCTTCATGCAGAAGACATTTTGGTTTGAGATCAAACGATGAATATCTCCTTTCATCTCCTGATATTTGCATTTAGATGTGTTAAACAACTTAGAACATGGCACTTTTTGTGGCAGAATACCTCATATGTAGGTGAGCAAAAGTACTGGAACAGAGTCTTTTGACCTCAAACCCAAATGTCTTCAGTGTATAACAAAAAAAAAAAACCCACAAAACTAAACTAAAGAATCAGCCTTGCTGTTCCAATACTTTTAAAATGATTCGTAGAAAATGTCAACATCTGACCACGTGAAGGGTTTTCCCAGGCCACCAGATTCTTAAATCAACTAAATTCGTGATATTACAACAGACACGACTGAATTGGTCACGTTTCGTATGAACAAATTCATCAGCAAAGCTGTGGCCACTAATCCCACTTGGAAAATCCAACATTTTGAGAATGCGAAGGTTGAAAAACGTACTGTAATCAAATTTTGGAATCAAGCTTATGATATAAAGAAACTACCAAAAGGCTTTTTTGGATTTCTAATGATATTTATCCCGTCTTGGGCGTATTCCGGCGTCTCACCCAGCGTCCCTCGGCTCCGATGCATCCATGACCGGGATAAAGCGCTTACTAAAGATGAGACTGAACTCTCACACTTGTCACTGCTCATATTTCTCACATAGCATTTAGACAGGGTGTTAATAGTGCTAATGTAACCGTTAACCTTGGTTTACACCAACTAGTGACGTGTTGTTGATGTTGCTCAAGGGGTGTCTCTTTTGAGTGTGCACTGACTCCTATGAATGTGTCCGGTAGACGAGTCAATGAAATGACCCAAACGACAGAGCTGAAGTACTGCAGAAATACCAAGTCTTCTGCATATCTACACCAAAGCACAAACAAGTAAATAAATGCTTGGATACAGTTCACAAAATCATTGATTTTTTTTTCCCTCGTTCTTTTCTTTTTAACCAGCCCCATAGTCCCCGTGCTTGCCAAAATGCATTTACTGGCAAAGTAAATTACGAGTATGTTTTCAGCCCTCCTACTTCCTACACCTCCTACAGCGAATGCTCTCTGAGCCTTTTCATTACCTGCATCGTGGAACCATATATCAAATATCAAAAGCATCAATTTTAGTCTGATTTAGACTGGGGAAACCGGGGAAAATGGACTGGTAGGTACAAGATAAGATGCTCACATTAATTCTATCAGGCTTTAAAAACCGCCAGTATTACGTTCGCATCATGAATTGCGAATCAAGACAAAATTTAAAATAAATAAATAAACATAAAGCATCAGAGTATTTTTTTTATATATATAGATTTGCAGAGGATCAACTTAAATGTCCAAGACTAGATATGATAAACCTGATTGAAAATGCTAATTAATATGAATAATTTTACATTTTATTTATATATTTTATTATTTAATTTATATATATATATATATATATATATATATATATATATATATATATATATATATATATATATATATATATATATTTATATATATTTTATTTATATAAAAATTATAAACAATTACCATATATCCCCCCCCCCCATTCCTTTTTTTTTGGTTACTGGTTGGAACAATTTGCTGATTTTTTTTTTTTTTGGTCTCATTAGCTTAATGTGTCTCCTTGTTTTATTTTTCTTGGTGAAGAAAATAAAAGGAAAGTATAAACTATATACAAAGTAAATAAATAAAAGGAAAAAAAAAACTCTTCCCCTATCCACGGCACACGAAAGCTCGTGGAATGATTTGGTGAAGATGAAAATTGTTCTGTTGACTATGTGTATAAGAAGCAGCGATGTAATTCTGCTTTGTTTTGTGCTGGCACTTTTACTTCCTGCCAAGTGTTTTGTACCTATAAATATTAACGCAGATCGTTTTCCTTGAGGATTATTGCATCCCTGGCCATTAAATGCCTAGCTCTCTCTCTCGGGAGCGTGTGCACACATATCAGCAACAGACCACAAGTCCGTCCATCCATCCGTCCATCCATCTTCTATACCGCTTTATCCTTTACAGGGTCACGGGGAACCTGGAGCCCATCCCAGGGAGCATCGGGCACAAGGCGGGGATCACAATCACACACACATTCACACACCCATCCCCCGACCCTGGAGGTGTGAGGCGAACGTGCTAACCGCTTAAGCACCTGCTTAAGTCCATATTCTGGACTCTTCATTCAGGTCCTGCAAAAGACCTATGTGTAGATCACACCTCTGTGGTTGCCAGATTTTCCTTGAGTAGAAGTATCTGAGACAGGGTTTTTATAGTCTATAGACCACCATCTTTAATCACAAGCACTCATCTTGAAATCAATGACAGAACTTTGTTTTATAGAAACTGTTCTAGCTGTAATGATCGCATTACTCACGTCAAACTTGGTGTTTTTCAATAAAATGGCTTCCATCATTCCACCATTACTCAGCAACTTATAAAATAGCACTTGATCCAGCACGGCCTGGAGGGATGATGCTATTAATTAAGTATGCCATATTTATCTATTTAACACTGGCATTAATTAGCATTCTTTTGGCGCTAGATTTAATACTGTTTATATGGATCGTATTCAAATCTGAGTTATGTACACGGTGCAGATTTTACGGGGCAGTTGCGTAACCCATCTCTGAATACGCGTAATTTTAAACAACAGTATTTGAACACTGGCCTTGATTTTGTCAGCTGAGAAACCCGAGAGCGCATGCAATGGCTCAGCATCTAAAAACGAGAACATATTTGCACTAAAAATAGTTAAAGTGCTAGAAGCCTGTTGCGCTGCTAATGCAGTGGGTGTGTTTTGTCGGCATGTGTAAGAAACAGTGTGGCAGGTCCGTGTTGGGGTCCAATCACTGGAATTCCCACGTTTATTTCATGTTCTCTTCATGCAGCTCTCTCTTTCTCTTCTCTTTCTCCTACCCCAGACAAAAGGATTAACCGAGGGAGCTTGTTCAGGACTGTGGTAGGGCACACAACACACACACACACCAAAAATCCTCTCCTACTTGTTGTGCACCTGTGTGTGCCTGATAGTGTATACCTCCTCCAGGTCTTGTAATGCAAGCCGGTCTCCAGAGACACACAGGGCGCACACACACACACACACAAACAAACACACACTGAATCCGAGTTTCTTTTTCAAAGCACACAGAATAAATCCAAGGTAGCGCACACCAGTCATAAGTAATGTACGTCAGTAGGCGCTGCGCAAACCTTGATGAATCTGCTATGACTGGAGCTCATGACTCGAACTGTGATTTAAAAGCTGACGTGAACGGGTGGAAAGGCGAGTTCTCGAAGATAGCGCGGTTAAATAAAGACCTTCGTGCCGGAAGAAAGGAAGCGCGTTGCAGTGCATTAATACGCCCGATGTGCCATTTCATTGCTAATTGCTTTTAAAGAGAAGTCAGCTGGATACAGGATCAGAAAGCGGTATAAAATGCAGTTAAAACTGAAATATGTTTCATCTGCGATCTCAAACCCAAAGGTCTTTAGCATATAGCAAAATACAAAAGAATATGGTTTTGCTCTTCCAATGCTTTCAGAGAGGACTGTACATCAAATACAGTCGTACAGCAAATAATAACGATCTAAACGCCGTAAAAGCTTCAACAGATGACTTTTCAACTGACGAGGAATTTCAGGATGACGGATATCTTGCCCAGAAGCTCCGGATTACGGATATGAGAATGACTTTGAGTTTTGCTGAAGACGACAAGCTGAAAGAGAAGAAGGACGAACAAAGTCGTGTGTCTAAAACCAATAGCCGTGCCATCTACGGGCCCATCGCCTATCTACGGGCGGAGGTGGACAAACCGGTGGGACATCAGAGTCAATGTTTGTCAAAACAAGCTGTGGATTAGGGATAATATTCAACCGAAGACCTTAGCTCCAGGGAAAAAAAAAAGAGTTTGTCGATAGATCTACGTTAGCGAATTGTAATTGACTTTCTATCCAGCACTAGTCCAATTTTGCACAACATAGAGTAGACTAACCAGGAAGACAAATCCAGACATCTAGGCTAGCTTTTCCATGAAGAGACAACATACCTGACCTTCATGAGGCGTTATTTCCAGGCTTCCAACTTTACTTCCGGCATTCATTGTCAATCATTTCAACACCCACCAGGACGTTTAAACCTTTAATGCTGTAGCTATCCATCACATATAATAACCATTCCCCCCACCCCCACACTCCCAGGAACAGAAGACTGGGCGCCATTTTGTTTTTTAAAATGCCGTAGTAGTTCATATCATCATCATGCAAGATATGAATATTTCATGAATGGTTATCTATGAAGGGTTTATGTATGATGATATTTGACGTCATATCATAAAAAAGTTCCACTTTTTGAATTCAATTACGGGGGAAAAGGCGAACTTTTACATGTTATTCGAAGTTTTTGAGACGCACCTGTAGATCTTCCACCAGACTTACAAAAGTTTTGGAAATGGAGATTTTCTTTGTAAAGTGCTTTCCTGATACAGCTCATTTGCACGTAGTCACGCCCACAAAACTCCATAATATGCGACGTGCACAGGAGCACAAAATAAAGGACGAAGGTGAAGGCTAAAACGTCTGTCGCCAAAAAAAAAAAAGAAAATTTAATCATATATAAAATTTGTCATAATAATAAACAAGCACTTAATCCTCCATTAACTGAGGCGTCTGTTTACGGCTTACGGCTACGCGCAGGCGGACCGGCCTGTCCTCAGTTTATATAGCGACATTTCTTTTCTCATAACTGAACAATTCGTTTTATAAGTCTATTTATTTATGGGTGTGTGCCGGCTCGCTTTCTTTATTTTTCCTCATTCTTTAATTAACGCCAGTAAAATAAAATGACTGGCTTTCACAAAATGCTCTCGACGGTACGTTTAGTCCCGGACCTAGCGAACTAGCACGAGGATGCGTTTCTGATCGAGACTCCCAAGTTCGTCTATAATTCACCCTGGATAAGGACATCTCCTAAACACTGTAAATGGAATAAAATAAGCAATTTACACTTGCAGGTGTATTCCAGATATAAAAATTGCTTTAGTTAGCCTTCATGTGTGTAAGTTTACGAACCCCCAGGAACACGAGTAGGGTACAAATGTTTTTTTTTTTTTTTTTCTGAATTACATGATTTTCATGAATAACAAATTTCTTGTCTAAACAACCCATACGAACGATTAATGAATAAATCACTTTGTATCCAGCTAGATAAATGAGGCCCATTTTGTATTCCAAGACCACTGATCTTAATCACAACCAAACACTTATTTTACGTTGTGTGAATTTTTTTTCTTTGACAACAAAAAACTTGTTTTTCGCTTTTGTTTTCTTATACCTTAGATTGTTTTTCTTTATATCTTTGGAGTTAACTTTTTGTTTATATCTTTGGAGTTAACTTTTTGTTTATACCTTTGAAGTTAACTTTGTGTTTATACCTTTGGAGTTAACTTTATTCTTTATATCTTTGGAGTTAACCTTTTCCTTTATACCTTTGTAGTTAACATTTTCCTTTATATCCTTGGAGTTAAATTTTTTTTTATACCTTTGGAGATAACTTTTTTTCTTTATATCCTTGGAGTTAATTTTTTTTTATACCTTTGGAGTTAACTTTTTGTTTATACCTTTGGAGTTAACTTTTTGTTTATACCTTTGGAGTTAACTTTTTGTTTATACCTTTGGAGTTAACTTTTTGTTTATACCTTTGGAGTTAACTTTTTGTTTATACCTTTGGAGTTAACTTTTTGTTTATACCTTTGGAGTTAACTTTATTCTTTATATCTTTAGAGTTAACATTTTCCTTTATACCTTTGGAGTTAACTTTTTTCTTTATATCCTTGGAGTTGTTATTTTTTTTTATAACTTTGATGATAACTTTTTCCTTTATATCTTTGGAGTTCATTTTTTTATATACCTTTGGAGTTAACCTTTTTCTTTATACCTTTGGAGTTAACTTTTTGTTTATACCTTTGCGTTAACTTTTTGTTTATACCTTTGGAGTTAACTTTATTCTTTATATCTTTAGAGTTAACCTTTTCCTTTATACCTTTGTAGTTAACATTTTCCTTTATATCTTTGGAGTTAACTTTTTTCTTTATATCCTTGGAGTTATTTTTTTTTATACCTTTGATGATAACTTTTTTCTTTATATCCTTGGAGTTAATTTTTTTTATACCTTTGGAGTTAACCTTTTTCTTTATACCTTTGGAGTTAACTTTTTGTTTATATCTTCGGAGTTAACTTTTTGTTTATATCTTCGGAGTTAACCTTTTTCTTCATACCTTTGGAGTTAACTTTTTTCTTTAAACCTTTGGAGCCATCATCCACAGATTCTATTTTTGATCCTAAGTGGAACTCACAAACATTTTGACATGAAGTTTCTATTTTCCATAGTACACACATTGTGTTTTTTTATTTTATTTTCGTTTTGTTTATTTTTCTTTTCTCATAGAACACACTGTGTGTCTGACTCTCTCTCATAATAACCACAGTGTGTAGCCCAGTCTCTTCTATACGGCATGCATTGTATGTCTCTGAAGTCTTTTCTCTTTTTTTTTTTTTTTCACAGCACACACAGTACGTATCCAACGCCACGCACCTGAATCCTTCTTTTAACACACACCAAGCTTTTCTTATAACGCACACACACACACACACACACACTGTGTATCCACTTTTCATTTTTCTCAGCACGCATAGTGTTTCTGAGATTCTCCACTTACAGGGCAGGGTCTTATTCAGGGTTTTTCTTGCTCAGTAGATCAAAAAGTCCTTTCATACTTCTGACTTAAGCGTGACCAGCTTACACACACAAAGCGGCGGTGCGAGAAGATAAAATAAAGCCACGGAAACAACACTGAACTTTGAGGACTCCTGACTCAACACAGGTTCTCTTGAGTTCAGGCCTTGAGAAATAAGATATTGGATTGTCCTTTCTTTCGCTTGTTTTCCTTTAGGATCTTGAGGAAATTGTGAATCGGAAAAATAAATAAATAAATAAATAAAAAGCCAGAAAACAGTTGGACAACTACAAAAACGTTCAAATGAAGAATCTATGTGTGCAGCCAAAAATATTTTAAACGTATTTTAAAAATTGGGCTTCAAGCTGCTGTTTTTCCTTCTCTTTTTTTTTTTTTTTTTTTTTTTTTTTTTTACACTTGTTTTTGCGCCATGTTTTTAACATCAGTGCCAAAAAAAAAAAAAAAAATGGGTGTGATCTCTGAAGATTGAAATGCGAAGGAGCTTGGATCCATCATGCGTGACAGATACTGTATTTACAGCTGCAGAAGATAAATGGTGAACTAGAACTCTGGATTCAAGACAGAGGGAATGACGCCAAGCTTCCCAACCACAAAGCAATTTCAGGCACAGATAATGAGGCTGCGCTGGCTAATTTAGAGATCTGAACCACACACACACACATACATACAAAGACTCTTTCCAGTACAAAAGCTCCTGCATTCAGATCACATATCACAGCTTGTGTTCTGCTTCACGCACAGTAATAATGTATGTTAAGCAGCACACGTCGGTGAAGAAAATTAGTACAGATTTTTTCGGCGCGGCATTAGCGCCATTAGCATACATTGATGAGACTTACTGGGCCGAGCGGCCCCTGCGCTAAAAAGATAAGGACATTAAAGTGTCACTGAGCCAAGGTTCCTCACCCTTCCATCTCATTTATATTTCCAGGCATATTTTAAATCTCTTCTCGGCTGAATTATCTGGGGAAATAGGTCCTAAACCTATCTGCACAATTACCACCAAACCTGTATCGTAATCGTATCGTTTCTCCGAATAACGCTATGTCGAGCTCTGCCTCAGACTCAGAAAGGAGCGTCGCGGATAATAACGTCTCGGTGAGGCGGTATCCTGCATTAGGCAGGATATCTTCATGAAACCATCCCTCATGAAGCCGTCCAGACATTTGCACTGTTGCTCACTTTTAAAATGTAGGCTAACTCCTAAGGGGATGATATCGGAGCGAGGTTGGGCTGCTGCTGGGAATGAATCACTGAGAATTCACAAATCGGATAATAGCTCCAAATGTAAACATATACCGTGGATAGGAAGCATCTCCTCCATGTTAAACTGTAACTCGTGCTGTTTCTCTGGAGACTCTGCATCCTTCCTTTCCGTTTTAAATTCATTAAAAAGAGGATACGTTTACAGTTACCTTTCATGTCGTAGACCGTATGAAAAACAAGTCAGCTCCTGTCATCGTCGTTCCATCAACTGCCTCGCTTTTTCCTCACTCTTAAGTCAAGACAAAGTTAAGACAGAAAAGAAAGAAATGAAGCGGTATGTCATGTTACTGCGAAAACACAAAGCATAAAGTCCTCCATCTTAAAGACTTTTCTGTGGTGGAGAATTTAAAGTAAGAGCTTTTCCTCAGACCGTTATGAAGATGTAACACTGGAGACTCCTTCCAAAAAAATAAATAAATAAACATGTCACAAAAAATCTTCACTGTATCGATCATAAAATCAATTTATGTGGAGTGACCACCCTACAAATCACTGTGTAAGTCGTTCCTTAACTTGTGATTCGCGTCCCATGGCAGAACACCGTCACGGACACCTTCTGGCCAATCAGAAGTGAGATTTCAGCAGTGTTGAATATTAAATATTCCACTATAAGTCATGAACACAATACAAACCGACACTACATATAGGGAAAATACACAGATCAACCATAACATTAAAACCACCTGCCTGATATTATGTAGGTCCCCCTTGTGCCGTCAAAACAGCTCTAATCCCACGAGACATGGACTCCACAAGAGCTCTGAAGGTGTGCTGTGGTTTCTGGTACCACAGACGCTCGATCGGATTGAGATCTGGAGAATTCGGAGGCCGAGTCGACACCCTGAACTCTTTGTCATGTTCCTCAAACCGTTCCTGAACAATTTTTGCAGTGTGTCAGGGCGCATTATCCCGCTGAAAGATGTTATTTCTGTTAGGAAATAACGTTGCCATGAAGGCATGTACTTAGTCTGCGACAATGTTTAAGTAGGTGGTACGTGTCAAAGCAAGACTAACATGAAATCCAGGACCCAACGTTTCCAAGCAGAACGTTGCCCCAGAACATCACACTTCCTCCGCCAGCCCGTCTTCTTCCCATAGTTCCTACTGACTTTTCTCAAAGTTGCGCAGATCCTTATGCTTGCCCATTTTTTCTGCTTCCAGCACATCGACTTTGAGAACTGACTATTCACTTCCTGCCTAATATACCCCACTTCCTGTCACTGTAAGAAGATAAGCAATGTTATTCACATCACCTCTCAGTTAATGTTATGGCTTATCGGTGTACTGTACGTTTAAGTTGAATAAGTGTGATTTATAAAATGTGTAAAACCTTAAGTAAGCATTGATTAAATAAAAACAGATTGTGGAACCGGAAAAAAAAAAAAAACTCAGCTACATTCTAGTTTGGATTCAATGAAGCATTTTGGAGTAAAGTGTTAAATAAAGGGAGTGAAGACTGCGTTGTTCAACAAGGTCTTAATTAGTTTTTAATTTCAGCATCTGCGGCTTCAGGCAGGCGGCCAGGCGAGCTTGATCTCCGTCTGATGAGGCTTTCCATTCAGCCAGCAACAGGAAGCATCGGTCCAGCCGTTCCTCGTTGCTTTTTCACCTCACCTCGGGAGTATCTCCTTAATTAAGCAACATGCGTCGAAATTTTGGGAGGGGCACGAGACGAAAACCTTCCTTGTGCGTGATCTGAAGAAAATACCATGACTCGAGAGCACTTGCTAAAAGGAATTAATGAAGAGGCATATCTCAACTGGTCATTAAACATCCAGTAGTGCTCAGGGCTAAACAAACATGAAAAGAAACAGAAAAACATCAGTGCTAAGAGTTAGCTTAAATAAGTGCATGTTTTGGAAATGTTGGAGGGCGTGTGAATGATGGTGATATCAAGGAGATCATTAATTGCACATCCATTGCTGCTCTTCCTTTCTTTATTTTTTCAATTCACACTTTCTTAGTATTGTTTTCTGTCCTTTAAAGCATTGAGCACCGCAACAAGACCTCATTCGATAACAAGTATTTCATTACCTGCCAAATCAAACACCAAGCTGCCAATGGTTTACACTTTGTCTCTATTTTTTCCCCCCCCACACTAAACGCCATAGATATCCTTTCTACACTTTCTACACAACGTGCACGTAATGATGATCTAACAAAGATGTCATCATTGTGTAACCTGTAGCTGTTAACACCAAAGTGTTTTTATGCTATAATACTCATTTTACACCAACATGAGGAAACACATATAAGTATAAATATGCCGGTTATTCATTGTCCCACTCATTCACATGTCACATTTTTAGCTGAATAGTTTTGTAATTGCAGCTGGCAGATTACTCCAGACTAAACAGGCTTCGTAATGAACGCTCAAGAGCAAACGAGACCTAGTGATTAGAGCTTTTTCGTTTTTGAATGCTTTCCATTCAGTTAGGTGCCTTCATGACAAAATGTTTGGCAAAAACATCTAAGGCGCTACGCAACTACTGTGCAGCAGATCTTGGTCTTATATAATACAGTATTATACACTAGATTGCCAAAAGTACGTGGAGACGTGACTATCGAACATCCCATTCCAAAACCTTGGGCATTAAAATGGTCCCTGCTTTGGTCTTGGCTGCTATAACAGACCCCATTCGCTAGATTTTTTTTTTTTTTTTTTTTTTTTTGGACAGTGACTGTATCCATTAAGGCACAAGAGCACAAGCGGTCAGGCACTGATGTTAGACAAGGAGGCCTGGTGCAAAACTGGCATTCCAGTTCACCCCAGGTGTTCAGTGGTGATGACGTCAGACCACTTGAGTTCTTCCACTCCAACCTTGGCAAACATGGAGCTTGCTTTGTGCACAGGGGCATTCTGGAACAGGTTTAGGCGTCTTTGTTCCAGTAAGGAGATATCTTAATGCTACAGCATACAAAGACATTCAATACAACTGTGTGCTTCCAACTTTGTGGCAACAGTTTGGGGAAGAGCAACATATGGGTGTAATGGTCAGGTGGCCTCATACTTTTGGCCATATAGTGTATAATTCTGTATAGACTTGTGAGTTATACACTGAGGAACATTTCTATAGGAAATCGAGGAGATATTGAGGAAACAGATGCATGATTGTTGGAGGGGAATTCTGGGAATTGGAGTTCCTACAGGCTGTGACAACTTACGTAACTAGCTCTAGGCTTGATCTAAAAAAAATAAAAAAATAAAAAGTGTAAAGTCACCTATTCATAATGGATAATCGAATGACGTAGATTTACTGCGGTCTTGACGTGATGCGCCTGGTGTGAATTTGGGGTAATCCTTAAAGTGTTTGCATGGCAGATTTGTCTAGTTGCCATGGTAGGTTAAAGCAATACTCAAGCTTTAAAGCTTATGCGTTCACAAAACTACCCACAGTATCAAAGGCGAGATGTGATCTTCGACCTTTGGGGTAAAACGCCTGTATCTACATTTCATTTTCCTAATACAAACACATATTATTACTCAGTGTAACACTTTGTTTGGCAAAGGAAAAACAGATGCTTTTATCCAAACCGACTTACAAATGAGGAAATACAATCAAAGCCATATTTCAAGCAGAGAACAATACAAGTAGTGCTATTTGCATTAAAAACACCATTAGGTCTTGCTCAGTGATACCAGCTACTGAAGGCCATTGTTACTGGCTGTGTTTTTCCACACACACACACACACACACACACACACTCTTCCATCCCAAATGAAAACTTGCACCATCCCTGGCTCTTTTATAAGAGTCCTTGGCTTGCTGTTAGTTCTGAGTCCATGAAAGGTTTTTTTTTTTTCTTTTTCTAGACGATGGTCCCATTGTTATATTTTCACTCTCAGTGACTGCTAACAACCTTGATGGCGCGAAATTGGGAAATGTTGCCCAGCTCTATATTGTGCTGACTCACAAATAAAGAGCATAATCTTGCTTTAAACTCAGTCAACGTTAGCTAAATTTCCTCTTGCTCTTGGTCGAAGTATAATTAAGCTTCTTGTTTTGAGTGCTCCAGTCCAGCGTTCTGCAGAAATGCTTCTGTATAATTGGAGAAACCAGAGCACTAAAATCATAGATCCATATGCCAGTGCTTAATTGCTGGCTTGACAGTTAAGCGATACCAGACATTAATTGGCAATATGCAATACAACTGGCAAGATAATGAATAATTATTGGTATGGTGTACTTGGACAAACTGGCTCAATCAGACCTCAGGCCTTTGGCATGGGGATTTTCTCTTGTGACAACTTAATACTGTAGCAGGTGTATGTCAGGTATTTGTCTTGAATAGGGATTGACTTTACCTTAGAACAGTGGTGCACAAAGTGGGGTCCATGACGCATAACAAGGAAGTCCTTGATTCTGATTAAAGGGATTCATGGCTTCAAACAAGTTGGAGAACACCTGCCCTAGAACATACATCTGTACAGTTTGCAGGTCTTGATTTTTAGCGTATATGCTGGAATATACAGGATGGACCATTATACACAAAATGTTCCAAAGGCATTCTTGACAATTGTGTCTTTCCAAGTTTGTGGCAACAGCTTGTTAAAAGCCATTTTTCATGACACTTTTAAACAAAGAAAGTGGTATGTGAACAGAAAATAGAACAGATTTGACAGATGTTTAACAGATAAATCTTTAACAGATTTGTCTCAGTAATCAAATTCTATTCCCGAGTAAAACGTCAAATGGACGCACTACAAATACTCTCAGAAAGCTATCGATCCAAGTTCACCTCACAAGGACTTATCGAACCCAACAGGCCAATGTGCGACGATAACATCATTCATAATATCCCTGCATACTGACCTGCTAAACTTCACACAGAGGCATAAAACCAGCAACAAATCTATACAGTCTGAACAGGATCAAGACTCCAGCAGGGCAAGGGTCAAAGGTCAGCCATCACTAGACAGGCAATGAAAGTGGGAGTCTGGGTTTTTTTTTTTTTATGTTGTTGTTGTCCTGTCTGCCTGGAACATCTGCTCTAGTTAGCAGCATCGCTAATTAAGCCACAGCACCGAGACGCATCGCTAACCTTCAGGCTGGCTCAAGATCGTGGACTCAATCTGTGCCGGAATCCTTTCATTGTTGCTCCCAGAACCGAATAACTCCAGGTCACCGCTGACAAGGAAATTGCTATTCAGGACTCTCAATTGTGCTCTCGGGCCACTGGCGACTCTGGACGCAATTTTAATGGAGGCTTATCAAGATGGAGAAAAAATAACTCTGACGTTTTTCGATCAGCCGTGCTCGGTCGCGTGTAGACGCACTCAAATTTCAAGGCCACCTTCGGCGCCTTTGATACAAAACACTCCCAGGATCCACATGTTCACGTTCTCACAGCTGAATAAGACACAGCTGAATCTCTCTCTCTCTCACACACATTCTCTTTCTTCTGAAGATGGAAATATCGGTTGCAAGGTTTATAATAATGCCTTCCTTCTGTTTCTATAGTAACAACACACAAAAAAGAAATATGTGTACTTGTTGATACAGTACGGTTGAAGTTTTCCGTAAGGAGATGTTTAACATTTTTGGAAGGAGTCTCCAGTGTCAGCGCTTTGTAACAGTCATAGCTAATGGCGTCATTTATCCAGTACAAGAGGGAGGAGTTTACGCTTTGAGAAAAAGAATTAAAGAAAGACAGAAAGAAGCTGCTACTGTGCAACATAAGTGATAACTTGTTCAACATGAAATGTAACTATAAATGGATATAAATGACATGTTATTCTTTAACATAGGAAAATGGTTTCAAATTCAAAGTAGTAACAGTAACTCCGCTTCATCGCTGACTATTTTCCTATAACTGCATGCCGCAAAATATTTTAAGGCTAACATACCGGAGACATAAAGACAAAAACATGTGGGCCAACATCTGTTACGGGGCACCCTCATGGCCCGTGTCGCCCATTAGCTGTGTATTAATGTGTAGTCAGGTCACTTAACAGCTTAGGTACTCAACTCATTCACGTATCTGTGGTCTAAAATGTTATTTGTGTCCCCGTCCTTATTTTCACCCTGACCTACTTTTTCAGTGTAAAAACACATACATGTACTTTTTTTCACCGCTATGATTACCATGTGCTCATTTCCACCCAAGATACAAGGACGCAAAAGGGATCAAATTTAAACTGCCAGTCAAAAGATTATCATGTTCTATCCCAGTTTAATCACTATTATCCCCACAGGCCATATATATATATATATATATATATATATATATATATATATATATATATATATATGTTTGTGTGTGTGTGTGTGTATATATATATATATATATATATATATATATATATATATATATATATATATATATATATATATATATACACAGATTAGCAATGAAATAAAATGGTAACGTCTTTGAATACTTTATTTAAAAGGAGGCGTTTGTGCTAAATAAAGTGCCTAATAAGAGAGAGAAAGTAAAATAAAGTCTATACTCACTAAACATTTAATAAGAAATATTTCTCAATACACTTTTACCTGTTCCTTGGTTACATTGTCAAATTTTGAGAAAACAAAAAAATAAGAAAAAAAATTGATACCAAAATGGGTTTGGGAATAATTATCAGGATCTGCTTGTGTATTTTTGAATGCATTACGAGATTGCAGTGAAGACAGCCGGATTCAACGCTTTCATTTAATTCCATGCAGATGGGGGAAAAAAAAAAAAATTAATAGCATTTTATGAGGAGAAATGTGGTAGGCATATCTAAGGTAGTGTGGATTAATCCTTTTTATCGCTTCAAATCCACTCCATAAAGCCCGAGCCAGCATGGGCCAAGATATCAGTGTATTTCAGTTCACTAATAAGGAACACACACACACATAAAAAAATAATAATAATAAAAACGGAAAATGCTGGAACATTCTATGTATTGGGATTTTGCATGAATGTTATTCAAATAAAAGCAGGCCGACAGAGGTTTTGAGGCAGACACTTACAAATGAGAATCCACTCCCGGTCCCAGTAAGAGAAGCAACCAAGTAACCAAAGATAACTCCCAATTTAATGCTACCACAACCATGCTTCATGGTGCGCATAGTGTTCTACCAAATTAGTGCTTTGTGCCAAGGTCACAAAGTTTCATTTTGGTTGCATTAGAGCAGAACATTTTTTCCACATGTTTTCTGAGTCTCAAATATGTATTTTTGGCAAATTAAAAAAAAAAAAGTCTCTCCACTGTTCAGCAACACTGTTCCAGGTTTGTGGA
The DNA here is from genome assembly GCF_023375685.1 of Ictalurus furcatus. Classification (NCBI taxonomy): domain Eukaryota; kingdom Metazoa; phylum Chordata; class Actinopteri; order Siluriformes; family Ictaluridae; genus Ictalurus; species Ictalurus furcatus. Next base: position 2,216,940 of record NC_071257.1, read on the forward strand.
GTATCCAGGCTATGGTTTTCCTATAAATATCGTCTCCAATCTGATCTGTACATCACTCCAGCTCTTTCAGAGTTGCCCTTGGACTTCTGGCATGAAAAAAAAGCTCAGTAAAGCTTTGTATTATCGTCAAGAGATTCGGAAGCAAGTTGGAATCCTGATGATGCCACACCCAGGGGCGCAGCCCGTGAACAAGCAAGGCAGGAAACCGCTTGGGGCACCAGGCCATTAGGCGGCCCTCAAGGGCTGACAAACTTTACTCCACAGCAATGTCTCAAAATGTGGGAACCGCAGTGACAATGGACGACTTGCACTGACCTGACAATCGGAAACCCCCTGAAAGGGCGCCATGTCGTTCCCGTCGACTTTTCGGCGGTAATATTTTCAGAAAACATCAATGAAGGAAAATGAAAAGGGAAAAAAAGAGAATGAGGAAAAAAGAAAGCAAGACAGTGGTAGGTGGATCAGATAATGACGTAGAGATATATAGTTTGTACTATGTTTATACTGTTTTTATTTTAGGTGCTTTGCAATGTTTTATCATTCTATATATTTATATTTTGTTTATTTTTTATCTATATTTTTCTATGTTATAATTTCTATTGTTTTTTTTGTTTGTTTGTTTGTTTTTACCTGGAGTTATTTAGTTATTTATTGAAGTTTTTATTGTTCCTTGTATTTCTGGTTTGAAAATTGTACAAATGTGAACATTTGATTTAAATACAACAGCTTAGATTGTGTACATTTTTGGTTGGTATCAGAAAATTTATAACATAATAGTGATAAACTTTCGTTTAAGTGGCCCAATGAGAAATTTGCCTAGGGCCCCAACAGACTCTAGAATCGCCTCTGACCATCCCAGTCCTCTGACTTGAACCCCATAGAAAACCTGTGTGGTGAACTGAAGAGGAGAGTCCACCAGCGTGGACCTCGAAATGTGAAGGATCTGGAGAGATTCTGTATTGGAGGAGCGCTCTCAGATCCTTCGCCATGTCTTCTCCAACCTCATCAGGCGTTATAGGAGAAGACTCAAAGCTGTTATCTTGGAAAAGGAGCTAGCACAAAGTATTGACTAAAAGAGTGCCAATAATTGTTGCACACCTATAGTTAACAAAGATTTTTTTTTTTTTTTTGATAAACCTCTGTTGTGTTTGTAATTGTTTGATATCCATGAGACCAGAGTATTTTTGTGATTTTTCTTAACAAAATAACAAAAGGTTCAACAATAAAGACCATTTTTCACAGCCTTCTTCGCGCATATTTACCAAGGGTGCCGATATTAACGTAGGGCGCTGTATTACTCACAATCACGTCTGTGATTATTTTTTTTTGTTCCATGCGAGTTTAGTCACGACAGGTCGGAAGTGTTTCCTTCATAGCAAGACTATAAAAGCGAGCGGACACTTGAGAGCTGGAGCGAGTGCGTGGAAAGGTGGAGCAGTTAAATGGCAGTAAATAAGCTAATCACAATGAGGGACTGGGTCCAGTAAGGCCAGCACACCTATGGATTTAAATATGAGGCGGCAGCTTGAGAAATCAATGAACAAACACACACCCACACACACGGTCATGTTGTTTGGCAACTAGAGGCTGGCTTTTTTTCTGCACATTGATTTTCAAATAGATTCTAAATTACATGTATTCTAGTCTAAAGGTCTAAAGGGAGTTTCTCTCTGTAAGGGGTTTAATTATCTCTGAACACTTCAAGGCTCTTGCACATCTCCCTAATTAGCTACTTTGCAACTAAATGACACTTTTTAATTACCTTTTATGCAAACTGCACTTCTGAAAGTACCTGGCCTTTTTAAAATTTTTTTATTTAATAATTGTCACGCAGTTTTCTCTGCAGCATTAGCCCATTCTCCCAATTTAAGCTACAGACAGAGCTGGCAGCATAGCGGAATGGCATGTTTATTCATTCACATAGTGCACATAGTCTTCGGGTAATACAAAACATTCAGATGAAAGTGCTACGGCACGGATTTGTTACGAGCCAAAATAATAAGAACTAATTTGTAGATTCAGTGGGATAAACGGTCATTGTGTTGCACGTGATTCACAAAGAAAAACTGCTTTCGTGTTTACGTGCGCTGAATGTTCCTGATACTCAGACTGCACATCTACTGCAGATCTTGCACAAGACTAAAGAGAACATGAAATTCAGGTATAGTGTTAGCTAAAGGCTGTGAGATAAACTGAAAAGCTTAAAATATGCTATTTATTATATCATGCACACGATGGGCTGTATTCAGAGTTGAGTTCATTTAATTCTGAAATTGGGGACATCGGTACTCAGACTTCATAGCTTCATAGCTACAGACTTAAGCACTTGCGTGCATGGGGCGGAGTCTGCCACAAACTGGGGCATGTCTCAGTTACGTATGATTCGGACGAAGATTAGCGAAGATTAATGTTAGGTGCAGCGGCACTGCCTGATAGCTTGAGGTAAACACAAAATTTTATGCTGAAACTTCTGTTTTGGTTTGTAAATACACACACAAAAACGAAGGCCATTTCAGGCTAGTATTTAAATATACAAACACCAGTAAATAATAAGTAGTATCTTCCAGGGCACACTGTGGCTTAGTCGCACATTCACCTCACACCTCCAGGGTTGGGAATTCGATTCCCGGTGCTACCCTGTGTGTGCGGAGTTTGCGTGTTCTCCCCGTGCTGCAGGGGTTTCCTCCGGGTACTCCGGTTTCCTCCCCCAGTCCAAAGACATGCATGGTAGGCGGATTGGCGTGTCCAAAGTGTCCGTAGTGTATGAATGAGTGTGTGAATGTGTGTGTCTGAGTGTGCCCTGCGATGCCTTGGCACCCAGTCCAGGGTGTACCCCGCATTGTGCCCGATGCTCCCTAGGATAGGCTCCAGGTTTCCCCGCGACCCTGTAGGATGAGCGGTATAGAAAATGGATGGATGGCTGGATGGATGGATAGTAACCTCCATTTAAAGTGAACAACAATGTTTGTTTGTTTGTTTCCACATCTGAGGACCAAATTTTTAATGGGTTTAATTATAAATAAACTTAAAGCAAAAATAGTAGCTGAGTGCCCGGTTTCTTCGCAAGAGCGCATACTGAATTAACAAAAAACATTGGCGTTATTTTATTAATTGAACAATTCGAAATTAAACATATGATATAAATAGCCTACATCTCAATCCCACGTTGTGGTTTCACGACCTTGTGGCTTCAGTGAATCATATTAAAAAATAAAATGATAAATTATAGTGCTATTTCATAAGGTGCTGAGTAATTATGGTGGAAGCCATTTTGTTCAGTGAAACCAGATTTGTAGTGAGTAATGTGAATTCGGACTACTCATGCAGCAAATTCTTGTCAATATTCTAGAGCCATATTAGATATTTATTTCAATGCTGGCCTTTGTCTCATTAATGTATCATTGTATTAGTTACTGAAGTAACATTTGTTCCATGCCCTCTTTTAGTTCCCCTTCAGGTCCCCATAAGGGCCTGTCCTCGACCATCTACTGCCAATTAGAGCAGCTCTCGACATCCAAAGCCTTTTTCTTTCTTTATGTTCTGTTCTGTTCACTGAGTAGCAATTTTCTGTCCCAATGACCCAGCCATCTCTTTTAAATTCATAGAAATACATTTCCATTTCCATTTATTCATTTGTTCTCACTTAGAATGGAATTCAATCCAAGCCTACAGCTCAGCGCTTGAGGGTTAAGGGGCTCAGACAGGGGTCTGAATGTTGCTCTGCGCTTTCAATCACGAGCTCAAAACGTAAACTTCCAAGCTGCTACTGATGTATTTAAAAACTGAAGTGCAGCATAAAGTTTTACGGTATTTTTTTTTTTCCTGAGTATTTCACATTATTACTATTTTTAATGGTTTAACAGGGGAGCTAGGGCTAATCAACATACAGAGCTTGTGTATAATAATAATAATAATAATAATAATAATAATAATAATAATAATAATAGACTTTTCATTATTATTAATCACATCCGAAAAATGGAAAACACATGCTGCACATGTGAATTTTTTTTTTTAAAAATCACAAGATTGAAAAAATGAATATAAATTGAATAGTGTTTAAAAAGCACATGAAGATAAAGTAATCATGTAAGAATCATGTCTTGATAAATCAATCATGTGAAAGGATCACATTTGAGGATAAATGAATCAAGTGTAAAAATCAAATGAAGATAACAATCATGTAAGAATCATGTGAAGATAAAGTAATCATGTGTAAGAATCATGTGGAGATAAATGAATCATGTGTAAGAATCATGTGGAGATAAATGAGTCATGTGTAAGAATCACATGGAGATAAAGGAATCATGTGGAGATAAACGAATCATGTGTAAGAATCACGGGAAGATAAATGAATCATGTGTAAGAATCATGTGGAGATAAATGAATCATGTGTAAGAATCATGTGGAGATAAATGAATCATGTGTAAGAATCATATGGAGATAAATGAATCATGTGTAAGAATCATGTGGTGATAAATGAATCATGTGTAAGAATCATATGGAGATAAATGAATCATGTGTAAGAATCATGTGATAATAAATGAATCATGTGTAAGAATCACGGAAAGATAAATGAATCATGTGTAAGAATCCTAAACAACCACATAAAGTTCTTGTCATTTTATTATTATTATTATTATTATTATTATTATTATTATTATTATTAATACTGTATTCGACAACTGTTTTTGTTTGTTTTGTTGTTTTTTTTCCCCTCAAGTCTGATTCATCCTTTTCTTTACTTTGAAGGACATTTTTTTTTCAACTTTTTTTTAACAAAAGCCTGCGATTTTCATGTGAAGCTGCTATTCTCTGCCATAGATGACAGCAATTTTCTTCAATATTTCGTCTATTTTCCCTTTATTTTCGAATTAAATATGACTTCACAGGTGTCATTCATTGAAATCCCAGGAAATTGCAGGTGCCTTCTGAAAAAGACGACACTTAATAGGGAAGTAACCCAGCATGTGAGCATGTGTGTGGGATGAATATTAATGAGGCCTGAGGCATTGAACAATGAATCATTAACTTGTTACGATACTTATTCAGGAGCCTGTGCATGACCACTGAACATGAGGTTCAAGTGAGTTAACAAGAGGGACTTTTATTGCTTGCTGTTGAAGCTTATTAAATGCCTCTTGCGTCAGGTCTCTTTGAACTGAACTATACGGCTGTAAGTCCAGGAACGCATTCGAAATGAATGAATGGGGAAATCTGCATCACCTGCAGCACCTTTTGTGATGAAAAACAAACAAATTTCTTGGGAAGCCAATGAAAAATGACTAAGTGTGCAATTTGGCTAATATTACAGCTTAAGGTCGAAGACCTTTCATTTTCCCGTGGTGTTCCCTGGCATTTAGTCTTTTGTTTTAAAAAAAGTTCCTGTGTAGGGAAAATGAGCTTTTCCTTTTGTTATATTGAGCACAAAACGGGGGAAATGTGCAAACAACAGCTGATCAACTATGAAAATAAATGAAATGTGTAAAAATGACATGAAAATAAATGAAGTGTAAATGAAACGTGCAAAAACTGCATGTGAAAAAAAGAAGCGTGTAAAAATTACCCGTGAAAATAAATGAAATGTGTAAAAATGACATGAAAATAAATGAAGTGTAAATGAAACGTGCAAAAACTGCATGTGAAAAAAAGAAGCGTGTAAAAATTACCCGTGAAAATTAATGAAACGTGTAAAAATGACATGAAAATAAATGAATCGTGCAAATAAAACGTGTAAAAACTGCACGTGAAAATAAATGAAACGTGTAAAAATGACATGAAAATAAATGAGTACTGCAAATGAAACGTGTAAAAATTGCACGTGAAAATAAATGAAACGTGTAAAAATGACATGAAAATAAATGAAGTGTAAATGAAACGTGTTAAAATTGCACGTGAAAATAAATAAAGCGTGTAAAAATTACACGTGAAAGTTAATGAAACTTGTAAAAATTACAAAAATAAATGAATCGTGCAAATAAAATGTGTAAAAATTGCACGTGAAAATAAATAAAACGTGTAAAATGACATGAAAATAAATTAATATTGTAAATGAAACGTGTAAAAATTGCACGTGAAAATAAATGAAACATGTAAAAATGACATGAAAATAAATGAACAGTGTAAATTAAACGTGTTAAAAATTGCACGTGAAAATAAATAAAACATGTAAAATGACATGAAAATAAATGAATACTGCAAATGAAACGTGTAAAAATTGCACGTGAAAATAAATGAAACGTGTAAAAATGACATGAAAATAAATGAACAGTGTAAATTAAACGTGTAAAAAAAAATTACACGTGAAAATAAATAAAACATGTAAAATGACATGAAAATAAATGAATACTGCAAATGAAACGTGTAAAAATTGCACGTGAAAATAAATGAATCTTAAAATCACATGGGAAAAAATAAACCCAGTGTAAAAACTGATGTAAAATCAAAAGCACATTCCCTACATGTTAATAGAAAAATGTGTGACATAACGTGACGTGTCTGAAAACCACATTATATCAAAAGCTGTCTTTATTTTTGTTGTACAAACACCACGATGAAGCTACGTATCCCTACATCTCTCTCTCCTGTTCCCCTGCTTGTTAGGGATTTTTTTGCGTGCTACTCATTTCCACTTAGGTTCGTATTTCCACTACTCTGATTGAGTTTCCGCGAATTTGCCGCCTGCTAATGCAGGCCTCTCTCTGCCACTTTCTAGCCACTTTTATCAGCAGAGCATGAGAGACTCCGCCAGAGCAGCCACTACACATTCCACACAGCCGTGTTCGTCCTGACATTTTGCCACGACGAACCGCTTTCATCTCTGCGTGCTGAGAGAGGCTGAACAATTCTGGTCTTATCTCCATTATACACTCAAAGCAATGCTAGAACATGACACTAACATACGCATCACAGTGGGATATAGTCATGTATATCACAGGGGGGCAGGGGGAAAAACAACAACAACAACAACAACAACAAAAATATTAAAATATCCAAAACTGTTTTGGATGTTTAGAGAATTGAAATATTATAAACCACAAGAAACATATCAATTCATTGCACTGAAGCTACAAAAGCTCTTTATTATTTAATGTAATTAATGGAAAATTCTAGCAACCAGAATGGTAAACTACAATATATATATAAACAGCAATATGGTGTTTTTTGTTTGGTTTTTTGTTTTTTTGGTTAGCACATATATTAATCTGTTTATTATTAGTGTTAGATTTTGTGTGTGCCGGGCAAGTACCTGTGCAAGTCGTTACTATAGAAACAAGACTGTGTATAGAAATATCAGAACGAGCATGTTGATATACTGTAAACCTGTGATTTGTCACTGTTGATGGAAAAACACAACCCTGTCCTTGATTATTTTCTAAAACAGTATGCAGTGTTGTTGTTGTTGTTTTTTTTTTACAGTTACAATATATACTAAATATATACTGTGAAAATTCTATTTCTCACAATTATGGTTAGAAAAACTGTCGGTAATAATCTAACTAATCGCATTCAGTACAGCCTGTAAAGCATTAAAGACTGAACTGATGTGAGAGAAAAGGAGATGGTGGATATGTGGAGAGAGAGAGAGAGAGAGAGAGTGAGAGAGAGAGAGAGAGAGTACATGATTTTGAATCAGTAATAGAGAAGTTGACGTGTACAAACACAACTTTCTACCGTCAACTGTTTATCCTCTGGCTGTGAGCCTTCGCTCATCCCCTGCATGGCTATCCCAACCGCCAGGTTTTATGCCCTCATGCTGTCTGAGAGTAATCTATTTCCCATTGTCCATGTACATTTCCATTCTACTACGTGGAATTTAAAGCAGTTAATGCGTTTATATCAGTCAGCATGGAACTGATCACTGACTCGATTCAATAGCAATTCGATTCAAGGTAACTTTATTGACATGACTGCATGAAGTATAATATTGCGGAGTAAGAGTTTAAAGTTTAACGGAGCGCACTGAGCAACGCTAGTCCCGAGATCCCAAATAAAGAGAGTGAAATCTGATCAATGCTGTGTGAACTTAGTGAGAGTCTTGCAGGTGATTTACAAAGATAATTTGTGGAAAGGTGTACAAGAGAGTAGGCGAAGACAAGTATTTAATTTTGGGGTTTTTTTTTTTTTTGGTCCCGTCAGACCCATCAGAGATTCCAGCAAGAATCAATTTGCAATTTGCTAGACTTATGCATAATTGTGTGTAGTATAACAGAAGAAAGATGGTAAGACATATATGGGGGGGAGGGGGAAACATGTAAATATGTTATTACTGTAAAATGTCTAAGCAGATAATGTCTTACGCAAATTTAATACCTGCATTTCGGTGGTATAAATCTGGGCACATGAGCATCATTCAAAAAATTTACTATACCCAGGGTAAACCATACTTTTTTCTTTTTGTACACAAATTATTGATGTGTGTGGTAGGACCCACTCCTCCACCAGCAAACCCCTAAACTGCTCTGCTTTTACAGTATATCCCCATCATTCATTCATCCTCAGTAACCACTTTATCCTGGTCAGAGTGATTGTGGATCTGAAGCCTAGCCCAGGAACGCCGGATGCAAGGTTGGAATACATCCTGAATGGGACGCCAGTCAATTGCAGAGCACTATGCTTTTCTGAGGTGGGAGGAAACCAGAGAACCCAGAGGAAACCCACGTGGAAACAGGGAGAACACTCACAATTCAGCACAGACAGTAACCTTAATTAAGCTACGCATCAAACCAGGAACACTAAACGTTCTGAGGCATCAACATTACCCACAGCACCAACAAAACACACTGCCCATGATCAGGTGGTGTAATTATTTTGTTTTTTTAATGTTTTTTCATAATCACTAAGACACTATGAACGTTCATCCAGCAGGTCCTTAGCCCGACCAGATTCGGTGACTCATTAAAACCGGGAAAAGTGTATAGCTCTGAAATTGAAGGCACTCTGATGTTAGTAATTAAAGCTCCAGCACAGGACTAATCCTCTTTAAGAAGCCGCCCACTTCAGAAATGGATGCAAAGTCATTAAGGCAAAAAACAACAACAAAAAAAAAACAGTCTCAGACAGTGATTCATGCCTGCATTTACCCCATGCAGGGAGTGGTAATGGAGGAAGGGCGGTTCTTAACTTGGGGGTTTTTTTTTTTAAGAAACCTTAAGAAAATTTAGTCAAGGGCAGCATGGATGTGCAGCATGCAGCAATGACGCCTCACGGCTCCAGGTTCCCAGGTTTGATCCTGCGCTCGTGTTGACGAGTTCTCTGCAGGTCCGTGTCAGTTTCGTTCAGGTTTTCTGGTTTCCTCCCACCTCCCAAAATCATGGTAGGTGGACTGACTATTACCCCTAAGCTCGAATGTATGCACTGCGGTCTGTGTTTCTTCCAGTCTGTATTCCCGCCTCACTTCCCAGTGTTCCCAGGACAGGCTCCAGATCCTCTGTAAGCACAATCAGGATAAAATAATTACTGAAAATGATGATGATCTTGAGGGGCATGTTGGCTTAGTGCTTAGTATGTTTGCCTTGCACCTCCAGGGTTGGGGGTTCAATTCTCACCGCTTCCCTGTGTGCCTGGACTTTGTATGTTATCCTCGTGCTTCAGGGGTTTCCTCCAGGTACTCCGGTTTCCTCCCCCAGTCCAAAGACATGCATGGTAGGCTGATTGGCATGTCCAAATTATCCATAGTGTGTGCGATTGTGCCCTGCGACTGGCTGGCACACTATCTAGGGTGTCCCCAAGTCTCCTGGGATAGGCTCCAGGCTTCCCACGACCCTGTGTAGGATAAGCGGTACAGAAAATGGATGTCTGGATGATGATCTACTCAAGGATGTGACCTGAAATCTCATTTTGAAATCACATGGAACGAATGAATCTATTTTGCTGCTGAGCGTGAAAGATTTGTGTTAATTAAAATGGCTCTCATGGCATGCGATAATAGTTTAACCATGATTACCATGTTTTTTATTTAACCACACGGTAAGCAGGGTCAGTGTCAAAATTGAGCGAACGCTTGCTGGGAAAAATGTTCTCGGTAAATCACGAGCAGTGAATTAGTAATCAATAACCATGATAAGCACTTTGAGATTCGCTACAGGGCGGTGCAAACGAAACCCGTCGTTAACAGACACCGCTTCAACGCCGATACGATGCACAAAGACTCAGACAGTAAATCGAGTGGTGTGGTTAAGCTGAAGCCACACAAGTTATAGAGCTATCATGGAAAAAAAAAAAACGTCGCTGTTCATGACACTGAGACGTAAACATCCCTGTAAAGGGCAGCAGTAAGCAGCGTTCACCTGCCGTGAACCTAAGCATTACTGAAAAACAATGAGAGCGTAACGACCTTCGAGTGCATTCGGCTGAGTAAAGAGCTCCGAAAGCAGGCCATTTATCCTGCTTTCCAGCTCTGCGATGTGAAATGGAGTGCTTCTGGAGTAGAAGGAGAAAAAAAATAAAAAATACAGGCCGACAAATACGCTTTTTATTTGTCATCTATTCTGACCATATAACGCAGGAATTTATTTGCGAACGCTGTGTCCAAGAAGAGTGTAACATTTTGTGAGCAACTTAATAAACCTGTGATATGAGAAAGCAATGAAAGTAGAACTTCATTTCAACTGGGAATACTTTTCCGCCTGGAGAGAGTTCGAGTTTAGAGACCGAGTGCACGCCTTATCTGTGAACCGCACCGAATTTGAACGTTTCGACGCACGTTCTCGACAGGAAGAAGCCAAACGTCGTTCTTGAAACAGGAATAAAATTAATTACCATGTTTACATTTTTATTTATTTATTTTTTTTTAAAGTAAGAAAGAAAAGAAAAGAAAAGAGAGCAGTGTCATGCTAGGATTGCAACGATAAACAAGTCTGCAAAGTCGTGCAAGTGCAAAAAGGGAACACATGCAGAGAGAAAGAGAAAGAAGTATTCGAAACAAATATTCTCCCCGCTGATTTGTTCTGGGTAAAATATCTGATCAGACAAAATATATAGGCTGTATTTTCAGAAACCGTACTCATGTTTAGATTTTAAATGGCTCCCTGAGGCCACTGAGGACCGTGGCCAGACTAAACAACATGTTTGTTTTTTTATCAAAACATTAAGACATTTGAAGTATAGAAGGGCAATACTGTGTATTTTCTGTGGTAAACAGTGTATTTGCTCTAGGTCTTTGGGTGTTTTAACAGCTTATAATGGAAGCCTCTATTCTACATTACAGATCCATGATGTGCAACTATCTTAAAACAGGAATAGGAGATGGACACATGCTAATATAGGAGATGGACACATGCTAATATGGCTAGCTAACATGACTAGCTTTGTTTTTGCCTGACTGCTTCCAGAAGCCTGGAGGGACTTTTATATTTCCACAAAATGGCCCCACCCATCGCAAATCCTGCTAATCCTCATGATATTTACCAAGGCCTTCGGTCCACTTATCACTGAGTGAGATTCGTTGGCTTCTTTGTTTTTTTCTTGTTTCAATTGTCATTTTTTTCTCGCACATTTTTAAGATTTCAATATCGTCCCAAACAAAACTTTTGTTTTTAAATGAGATTATTTGCAGAGCTATGAGGTGTCAACCGTCCCTGCTGTGCCAATTCACATCCCTGATGTAAATGTAAGTTGGGTCCTGGAGTCCCCATGGGGTTCCTGAAGCATAGGTACATATTTATATTTATATTTATTATCGACTTATCTTGGTCTCACCAGTTGTTGTTTTTTTCCCCAAGAAAATGGTCCCATCCATTTTTTTCAACAACCACGCAAAATCTGTCAAATAAAATGAAAATCTTGTACTATATATATACTTCTCATGTTTTATCAATCAGTCCAGGTGCTCAAAATCTTTGGACTATGGTTTAATTGCGCAACCATTGGCTGAATGTTTGGGAAAATGGTACACAGACGGTTAAGGCTACAGAGGTTCTGATGTCTCCGTGGTTGGGCTACTGAAACACTGAAAGGTTCAAATATCAGCACCATCAGACTGCCACTGTTGTGCCAATGTATGCCACAGTGGATAAAACTCTCAGCCTCAAGTGAACACACAGAAATTCATTCTTTTATTCATATTCAGTAAGCGCTTTATCCCGGTCAGGGCTTGTGGTGGAGCTAGAGACTATATCCCAGGAATACTGGGCATGAGGTTGGAATACACCCTTAATGGAGCGCTACTTAATTCTAGCCAGTCCACCAGCATGTTTTGTTTTTTTCCCCAACATCCATCATGAGAACAACGATTAATGCTAACCTTTTAATCCATCTTCATGTACAGCAAACAATTCTGCAACAGGTAATTGACACAGACACGCACAACACAGTTTTAACAGATGCCTCATTGCAAATGCCAGAACTTGGCGGTTTATTTGCTTCCCAGGTGTCGAGGGAAGCCGTGCCACGCTTGTAGCACACGTGGCACAGTTGAAACTTCTATGGCATTATCCATTAAAAAGATTTTTTTACAGAACAATATCGAAATTCTTGTTTTAAACTCCTCGGTATAAATGAGCTTCATTACACCTTTACAGTAGAACGCAAACAGAACGCAAGTAGCAAAACCTTGTGCTTGATATCTGACCACCGCTAGCATTTGGCACAGAGACGTCCACAGATGCCGGCATGCATATTCACAGGTTCACAGCATCACGCAAGCTCTTCAAAATGCAATCAAGCAGCTCACTCTTCGCCCAGGGATCTGACGGTGTGTGTCTGAACTCAAAGTCAAAAAGGACACACCCGGCTAGCATCTGCCTTGTATTCAATTACCTCACTGTGAGAGAGAGAGCTTGGTTTATTCGTTCCGAAGGGCAGTGGAGGTTCTCCCTCAAGCCCAGCGCTAATACACACAAAAATGGGGCAAAAGCCAAGCGCATCATGGGTTTTCTGGAAAAGTTGGAACGGATGCAGCAAACGCTAAGCTGAATGAACGAGGTATAACGATTTTAGCGTCCTGCAAAAGCAGCTTAAAGGCGACCTGTGATAGTGAAACAGGAAATACTAGTAAACAGAATAAATATGAGACATAAGTAGTGAAAAAAAAGCAAATCCTCACACAGATCAGAAGCACATAACCCTGTGAAAATGCAAAAAATGGCTGCCCACGGGCTAGCATTCTCCATTCCCAGCACCTACTATAGGCTATGATTTCCACCACAGGAGTTATCCCACTTATGTCAGAAGTCCTAGCTTAGATTAAATGAATGATTGGTTAGCCAGAGTGGCTTGTACTGCAGCTGGTCTGAGACCAGGAGAAACGACCGAGCAGAGTCGAGAATTTCCTCTCCATTTACTGCACTCGATCTGCAGCCGTCCTGCCAGGAAATCCATGAGGATCATGGGCTTAGAGGAGCACCGTTCAAACGTGGGTGCTAAACAACCAGGGCTGAGGACTGTGTGAGAAACTGTGGCACAGTCAGATTCGGGAAGTCAATCCAGCAATCCTACATAATGCGTGCTGTTTATGAGAGGTGTGATGCTAAATATAAAAGCCTGCTGTGGTTTCAGGAGCTCGTTTTTGCTTTACTGCAGGTAGTGGCCTCATTAATCAATCTTTTCGTGACGACGTGTGCTCTCGTAAGCCAAACCGTGATAAAACCGTGATTCTCCTCGGATTTACAACGTATCGTAATGCTCATTTTCTTCATTTGACTTGTTCTGGATTGCTCTCTTTCGAGTCACCAACATGAAATGGTGATTTCATTTAATTCGTGTGTAATTGAAATAAATAAGCGATTCAAACTTGACAGCACAACCCGTGTTTAAAATCACAGTAACTTGTCGTCAGTTAGATGATTTGGAGCTGATCAGTTGATGTTTTGGGGGTTTTGTTTTTTTCGTTATAGAAAGCCATTTTGACCTCTTTTAAAAGGGCAAATAATATGGCTTGATGCAGAAATTCTGTGTCTGTGTGGGCATGCTGTTTCTCACAAAGCCAAAACTCAATGCTATCGATTTCCCTGCGTGTGACTCTACAGTAGAAGGCACGAGCTGACTTACCGAACCCGCTGCATAATGGAACGAAGCCCAAAGTCTCCACGCACTGTAGATGAACACACATGGCTAACGGTTTTAAAACAATACGGCTCGCTGTCCTTATCGTTGCCCTACAATCAGCAAATACATCATGAAAACAGGGGTGTTCGTGATCGTTTAGGACCACTTTGGCTAACCAAATGCGCCATTTCGCACTATTTCAAAAGCACGGATATTAGCGAGCACTTTAATCCGGTCCGCGGAAGCGATTTGAGTTCTGATACATAATCACGCCAGGATTCTTCGAAACGAACAACAAAGTCAAGGCCGAGCTGCTGGATAATGAGTGTTAGTCTCAGTGAGAAAGTTTGCAGATGGAGTTCTTACCAAAAAGAAAAAAAAAAAAAAAAAAAAAAAAGATGAAAGTTGCCTAGGAGAAACCTGTGAAAGCAGAAAGAGCCTGAAATAGACTAAAATAAAAAAAATAAAAAATAGTGTGAAGGAATTAACACTCCGTCAAGTGGAGGAAAAAAAAATCTCAAATACAGTTTGCTTAGTGCTATGAATAAAGAACACAGGGTACATGAGGAATACATTTGCAGATCCTGGAGGAGCACATTCTGAACCCACTAAGGTCATACACGTTGATCTGTAAAAGCAGGATTCGCCGAGGGACATGGAGACTTAGCTTACACTGAAGTTTAATCAGAAATAAAACTGCCAGACTCAGTATACACCGAATGTACAACTTAGCAGTCAACATATAATAAAGACAGGCTTCATGTAGAATATAAAACAAAATGGTGGCCATTAGTTTTAAAATGATTATCACACAGTATTAGGTTAATGTGCATTATTTATTATTTATGTGCATTATTACGAATTTATTCGTGAATTACTCATAGGAGGGGGCGCACGGTGGCTTAGTGGTTAGCACGTTCGCCTCACACCTCCAGGGTCGGGGGTTCGATTCTCACCGTGGCCCTGTGTGTGCGGAGTTTGCATGTTCTCCCCGTGCTGCGGGGGTTTCCTCCGGGTACTCCGGTTTCCTCCCCCAGTCCAAAGACATGCATGGTAGGCTGATTGGCGTGTCTAAAGTGTCCGTAGTGTATGAACGGGTGTGTGAGTGTGTATGTGATTGTGCCCTGCGATGGATCGGCACCCTGTCCAGGGTGTACCCCGCCTTGTGCCCGATGCTCCCTGGGATAGGCTCCAGGTTTCCCAGTGACCCTGAAAAGGATAAGCGTTATAGAAGATGGATGGATGGATACTCATAAGAGCATTTACACATCTGATCCAATGGTATTCATGGAAATCCGTTCAGTTCACGAAAACATTCGTATCCTACAAGAGCTCCTGAGTTTGTTTACATTCACGTATAAGGAGACTCACTATGGTGGCGGATTACGCTGTCAGGTTTAAATCGCTTATTTATTTCAATTACACACAAATCTAGTTAAAAACAAATAAAACTGTCTATTTAATTAGGATACAAGAAATGGCACCCTATAAAGGAGGACGAGTGTGTGCCGACATGCTGCAGTGGCTGAGCTGCATCAGTGGAAAATGATTTATTTATTTATTCATTATTCTTGTGCTTAGTGGGTGCCCCTTTCACATTCAGCCGTCATTTGATAATTTTCAGCGAACGACAAGCTTTTGCCTTTTATGGAGATTTGTGTCAGTGTATAAATTCAAAATCATTCGAACGTGCACATTTATTTTATGTCCCAAAAACATTTCTAGGTTAATTTGTAGTCATGATCATCTTGAATGCGCAGTCTATGGCCAAATCTTAACCTCATGGCAGAGGCAACGCTGTTTAGTCCTTCCGGGATTTTGCGATCGCAGAAATGAACACAAAATCAAGGAAACTCGGCAACACTGACGGGAGCTTTCAATTTTTCAGCAGATTTTCCAGAGATTTGGGACAAGACGCGTCATGTGATGTCATCACAACGCGCATTCGCCAATTCAAGCAGTTTTCCGTAAGAGAAGCATAAAAAACTCCACAAATTGCAGCGCAAAATAATAAATAAATAAATAAAAACGCAGCAAAATCAAGCATTTTTGGTCGTAATAATCACAAAAAACCTCCACGAAATCATGTACGGACCGGTTGTTTTGGGCTAAAATTAACGTAGTGCTTAATTCACCGAATTGACAAGAGCCCCAAACTACAAATTATCCCTGTCCATATTTCACAGGTTGTTTTTTTTTGACACAATTAGCAAACAGGATGCATGCCACGTCTTTAACATGCAAAATTGTGCATCCCTTAACAATGTACAGTACAGGACGTGTGCTACTGTATTTGGGTAAATTTGATTGTCACTATCACCTGAATCAAGGCTTCAAATCGTCACTTCCCTAGGAATATAAATGCTTGAGTGTTGCTTTGTTGCCTGCCAGGTTTATTATGCAGGTAGTTCCATCTGCGAGATTATTAACTCAACTGTGTTCCAGCTATCATGCTGAATGCACCATTTCTAATTACCCGCCCAGGCACTTCCAGCTGCACAATTGCCCCTGCTTATAAGTTGTTTTGTGTATCTGTGTGCCATCCCTTGAGGCCAGGCCTCATGATTGGTCATCACCTGAAGTACTAAATAAGGGCCAGCCATTACCATAGCAACCCTTTTGTCATGCACATGGAGTCATCTGGAAGACAGAAAGCTAACAAACACACACACCCACACGCACACAGAGGTCTGAGGCCATTTTATGAGCTGATAGCTGCTATGGCGCACTCCTTGTTGGTGTGCATCCAAAGGAGAGAGATTATAGCGAGTGATTAATATGCTTCTTCCATCTGGCGAAAGTCACCTCTCACGTGTTCGAAGAGGCCTTGCAGCTATTATTAGCCAGGGAGAGTCGTGGGAATAATTCACAACTTATAAGCCCATAATTCCTGTCTGGCTGTGTTCAGATCAGCACACACACACACACACACACACCATGGAGAAAGTGTAAAGGGCGGGGATTTGACCCTCATGTTTGGTTCACTGCTTAACGATGGACGCCCTGTTGATCCAGGCTAGCTGTTTGAATATCACAGCAAATATGTGTGTAAGATTTACTTTAAAACACCGATCACACTTCAAATATAAACAGTATCGTACTTAACGCTTTACAGAGACCTTCGCTTATTTCTGTCTGAAGTAAAACGACTCAAAGTCTCATTAGATTGTCTACAATTATACATAGAAAAAAAAAACCCCAGCAACACAGGGGCAGAAGGGTGATCTTCGCAAAAAGGATATGTTTAGGTCTTTCAGAAAACACTATTTCTCTGTGTGTGTGTTGCGGAACTCGGGTCAAATGACTGAGTTGAATAACAAGTACCACCTTGTGGCAAATTCTCCAGTACTTCCTGTCGCTCAATAACCTAGCAAAAAGGGCTTATATAAAACAAATAAAGCAATTGTAAACAAGTGTGTGAAAACAGCTCGAGGCAATGTTACAGATTACATCAACACCAACACAAAGTGCGCTTGACTGCCTTCTGCAATGTTCCGTCCAGCTCATATGCGACCTATCCACTGCCTTCTCTCTCTTTCTCTCTCCCGTACGCACCTTTTTAAAGCTGTCCATCCTGTGTCTGTTTTCGGCAATGTGTTTTTTTTTGTTTTTTTTAATGGAGTGGAGTGCAACACTAATTAGTCCAAATGTCAGCATGACCGCTGCCCGCTGGGGGACTGCCTCTCGTACTCATTCAAGCTCTCTCTCTCTCTCTCTCTCTGTCTTTTCTTTTTCTCACCTTAGAACTGTCAGGAATGAGAGAGACAGGATCCGTGCTCACTGCCACTTCTGGGCTATAAAGAGTGCAGTCACGCAATGAGTCAGACAGACACTGGGCAGTGGACAGGTATGTCCAAAAAAGTAAGCAAGTAAGTAAAGTAAGTCACTGAGTATGTAGGTAAGTAAAGTAAGTGCAGTAAAAATTAAGGTAACTAAAGTAATAAATTAAGTAAAGTATGTAGGTAAGGTAACTAAAATATCGCAGGTAAGTAACTAAGTAAGTAAGTCAGCATGTACGTACGTAATTAGGCCAGTAAGTAAAGTACTTAAGTAGGTAAATAAGTAAGTAAAGTAAGCAAGTAGGTATATAAGTAAGTAAAGTAAGTAAGTAGGTAAATAATTAAGTAAAGTAAGCAAGTAGGTAAATAAGTAAGTAAAGTATGTAGGTAAGGTAACTAAAATATCGCAGGTAAGTAACTAAGTAAGTAAGTCAGCATGTACGTACGTAATTAGGCCAGTAAGTAAAGTACTTAAGTAGGTAAATAAGTAAGTAAAGTAAGCAAGTAGGTATATAAGTAAGTAAAGTAAGTAAGTAGGTAAATAATTAAGTAAAGTAAGCAAGTAGGTAAATAAGTAAGTAAAGTATGTAGGTAAGGTAACTAAAATATCGCAGGTAAGTAACTAAGTAAGTAAGTCAGCATGTAAGTATGTAATTAGGCCAGTAAGTAAAGTACTTAAGTAGGTAAATAAGTAAGTAAAGTAAGTAAGTAGGTAAATAATTAAGTAAAGTAAGCAAGTAGGTACATAAGTAAGTAAAGTATGTAGGTAAGGTAACTAAAATATTGCAGGTAAGTAACTAAGTAAGTAAGTCAGCATGTACGTATGTAATTAGGCCAGTAAGTAAAGTACTTAAGTAGGTAAATAAGTAAGTAAAGTAAGTAAGTAGGTAAATAATTAAGTAAAGTAAGCAAGTAGGTAAATAAGTAAGTAAAGTATGTAGGTAAGGTAACTAAAATATCGCAGGTAAGTAACTAAGTAAGTAAGTCAGCATGTAAGTATGTAATAAGGCCAGTAAGTAAAGTAATTAAGTAGGTAAATAAGTAAGTAAAGTAAGCAAGTAAGTAAATAAGTAAGTAAAGTATGTAGGTAAGGTAACTAAAATATTGCAGTAAGTAACTAAGTAAGTAAGTCAGCATGTAAGTATGTAATTAGGCCAGTAAGTAAAGTAAGTAAGTAGGTAAATAAGTAAGTAAAGTAAGCAAGTAGGTAAATAAGTAAGTAAAGTAATTAAGTAGGTAAATAAGTAAGTAAAGTAAGCAAGTAGGTAAATAAGTAAGTAAAGTAAGCAAGTAGGTAAATAAGTAAGTAAAGTAAGCAAGTAGGTACATAAGTAAGTAAAGTATGTAGGTAAGGTAACTAAAATATTGCAGTAAGTAACTAAGTAAGTAAGTCAGCATGTAAGTATGTAATTAGGCCAGTAAGTAAACTAAGTAAGTAGGTAAATAAGTAAGTAAAGTAAGCAAGTAGGTAAATAAGTAAGTAAAGTAATTAAGTAGGTAAATAAGTAAGTAAAGTAAGCAAGTAAGTAAATAAGTAAGTAAAGTATGTAGGTAAGGTAACTAAAATATTGCAGTAAGTAACTAAGTAAGTAAGTCAGCACGTAATTATGTAATTAGGCCAGTAAGTAAAGTAAGTAAGTAGGTAAATAATTACGTAAAGTAAGTCAATAAATCGGTAAGTAAGTAAGCAAGTAATTAAGTTTGTGATTCGGTAACGTAAGCAAGTAAAGTATATAAATAAGGAAGGTAACAAGTAAGTAATTAATTCATTAAAGTATGCCAGTCAGTTTGTAGATCTGTAAGTACATGAACTAGGTAAGCAAGTAAGTAAAGTAAGTCAATATGTAAGTAGGTAAGTAAAATAAGTATAGTAATTAAGTGAAGTTAGTTAGCAAATAAGTATGTAAAGTAACTTAAGTAATTAAGTAAAGGAAGTAAGTAAGCAGGTAAAGTATGCGAGCGAGTAAAATAAATAGTAAGTCAGCAGTAATTAGAGCAGTACTGTAAGTAAAGTCAGTATAGTAAGAAAAGTTAGTAAGTAAAGTAAGTAACTAAGTAAGATAACTAACATATGTGAGTGAGTAAGTAAGTAAAGTAAATAAATAATTCACTAAAGTAAGTCAATATGCAAAGTAAATAAGTAAAGTAAGCAAGTAAGTTTAAGAAAATTAAATAAAGTTTATATATGTAACTAAAGTAAGTCGGTAATGATTAGGGCGGTAAATTTAGTAAATAAAGTACGTAAGCCAGTAAAGTAATGCAAGGATTTCTCAAATAGCAAAAATGTTCGTTTGATTTAATGTGCTTTAGATGTTAAGTACAATAAATTTTTTAGTTCAGTTGAATTTAATTTGTTCAGCATTGTTCAACACTATACACTGACTACGTTTACATGGACAGCCGTGATCTAATTAATGTCCTTACTGTGAGTAAGATAATATTGTGATTAAGGTGTTTACATGAGTCGCTTTTAGAATACTCCTTTCACGTTCAGGTTTTACATGATTTAGAACATAATTAGATTAACAGCCCGCGTCATTACGTCAGCGCGCCACGCCGTCCGACGTCCCTCCAGAATTTCACGTATCGACATACAGTTCGTCTTCGTTATGGTACCGTATACAGTTTTGGGTGTTTTTATTTATTTATTTATTTACGAATGCTTTAAGTGCAGTTAATTATTTGTCATGCTGTACGTGCTATTAGACAACTGCTTGAAGCGGTGGGTGTGTCCCAAATCGCATACTTACCGTCTATATAGTAGCCGAGATACATGTATTTTTCCCCACTACAGGCCTATAGTAGGAAAGCATGCGATTTGGGACACAGCCGAACTCTCTTGTTCGCCGTAAAACGTAAAACTTCCGTGTGTGTTCGTGTCCTGTGGCAAAATGCGGTGAAAACTCCCACACGACGTTCATAATGTGATTAAGGTGTTTACGTGTCACTACTACACGTCCATAATGCGACTAAAACAGGAGTACTCCACCTGTCTTAATTAGATTATTGCTTACTTCGATTATGACCTTAATTAGATTAAGGTAAGTAAAAATTGCTGTTTACATGGTAGTTTCTTAATTAGAGTATGGTCTTAATCGGATTAAGAGTGGATTATTGTTGTCCATGTAAACGCAGCTATTGACACAAAGCAGCTTTAGAGAATCCAGATGGACATTTATATCCCAAATGAGCAAGCCAGAGGAGGCAGTGGCAAGAAAACACTCAAGTCAAAAAGCACCAGCAGAAAGTGAGTCACAAGCACAAAAAAAATCCAAGCAGAAGCGGAGATGCACATGTCACATGAAGAAAAGTTCCTCTTCGGTTCGTTCTTATGCCGCATATTGCACTAGTACATGAGCAGCATACTGAATAAGCAGCACTGAATGAAAGTTGGCAACTTTATTTTGGTGATGTCTTTCCCACAAATCTACATGTAGATTATGATTACATTTAACCAATCCAGATATGGTACATGCAAATTTAGAAAAGTAAAAGCACTTTGTTGATCATTGTACGATCCGGACTGAAGTTTCCAGACAAAACATGAAATATGCTTAAACTGAAATATTTCTGATGTGTTTAGCGATTCTGCTGCTAGTTTTTGTTGTTGTTGTTGTTGTTATTCCCACAATAAGTTAGCTGTTGTTATTCCCTTCCTGTCACAGGGGCACATTGATATCCCTAGCATCGTTCTAATGATATTTAATAGGAGAAAAAAAAAAAAACATATCATAAGGGGCAAACGGGATAAGAGTCAGGTTTTGTTGTTAGCTCCTAAAAACAAAAGCGCAAGCCCTTGCTTTCTCACCTATCATTTTCTAGTGAGGTTCAAAGTCATAGTAATGAGAAATCCACACAGACTGCATTGTGGGTAATGAAGGAAAGTGTTAAAAAAAAAAAAAGTTCAGCATGTCAATGGAAAATGTTGAAAGTCAAAAGAACCTTCAGAATTTCATTGTAAAATAAATCTTGGACTTCAATCTTAGATCACATATTAATTATAAATATTAATATGCAAGTCATTAAGGTTGGATGCTTTCCTTTAAGGATATAATCGTCAACACTGCAAGTGTTGCAATGGCAGCAATGAAGTGGAACTTGAGGAGAAAGAAGCTGTATACACTTGTGGAAATTTGGAGTACTTTCAGCACCTCTTTAATTGCTTTAAACCTCTTACAAACATGAACAAAGAAATAATTGACTTTCACCCAACACATTCTGAGGAGCTAGAAAATGTGTTCCCACTTTGCAGCTATTACAAATTATAAGATTTTTTTTTAAAATATGTTTTGTAATTCAATCTGATGGACCAGCATTTTTTTTTTCTCTTTATGAATTTACAAACATCTTGTTTCACCTTTTTTTTTATTATTATTTCTTTATTTTTTGTGCTAAATGAAAGCCATTGCCGCTGGGTTTATTCATCCAAATTTACTTTTGCAACATTACCTCATGTTACTCAAGTCTAAACTGAGAAAGGACAACTCAATTTAAGGCAATTAGTTTTCTTCGGGAGGGAAATCATGTCCTGGAGGGCCACGACGTAGAGCAGGAGAGACACTAAACCGTGCTAACGCACTCAAATCAACTCAGGAAGGGTTTGTTAATTAGCCGATGCCTTAAATTGGGCGCAGTAAATCAGCAAGTCCGATATCTCTGACTTAAAGCACTTGAGAGAGTGACTCAGCTGGATTTTTTTTAAGCTCTGTGTTAGATTTAGAGTTAAGATTCCATTTCCTATCATTATCACATGATTACATTAAAAAAGTGTTTTAAAGTTTTTGTGAGTTTCTTACCCCAGTACCCCATTTGCTGTCCGGCTGTGACTCCCGAAAAATATCGCAAACCCTAAACCACTGGATTCGCCCTAAAATCACACTATGGCAACCTATGCAGGAGATTCGGCTGCACTGAAAACCCTTTGGATGTGTTTGTTTAAACTGCTACTGTTGTAAACACATTACATTGCTATGTCTGCTGCTATACCTAACATATTCGTCACGCGATCATACACAGTGGTGGCCTGTGTTTTTTTTTTTTTTTTTCTTTCCTATTTAACAAAGAAAAGTGTGTAGTCACTGATATGGTGAAGTTCTCTATAAGGAGATGATGTATGGAGCATTTACAGAAGGAGTCTCCAGTGTCAGAACTAAAGCTGCAAGTAAGTTTTCCATCATGGATAAACGTATAATGTGTAGTTCATTGATAAATTTAAAAACAACAACAACAAAACCATAATCCATGGAAAATTGCTATTGTAAAAAAGGAAGAACACAGTTCCAGGCTGCATCACACCACCTGTCTTTGATTGTTTTCCCATAACAGTATTCCTTTTCACGTTTTTGCCCTTACATATACAGTAGCATTCCAGTGTCACAGCTTTTTGCTGTCCAAGCGGTAGCCTCGAGAGACAAAAATGGCGTCCGTTTAAAAACGTCCCGATTGACAACCAGCCTAAAGAAAGACGCGGTATTCTTTTTGTGTCGTGTTAGATCCTTATCTCTTGTGAATTCCCATCACGTCCTATTTTTCATGCATTTCCGGTGTACACGGTTCAATTTTCACCACGAGTTCCCAGAGTGACGGAATCACAGTCGTCTCCGAACGCAGATGGCCCTAATCAAAAAGTCTGCAGTGATTTGGACTCGTTCTGACGCATCCTCTGTCAACAAGCTGTCATTCTCCTCAAGCTCTCGAGTGAAAGCAGGTTTGGGAAACACAAAAACAGCAACAGGGATGGCGTGTTTGACAAAATGGGGTCATAGAGATAATGAGGACTCGATAATCAAAGGCAGTGATCAGGATCTATTTGCATACGAGTTCAGATCTTCCCTGGTGGCGAGGAAATGAGGCTAGAAGCCCAACAGGAGTCGGTGAAACCAATAGCTAAAGGCAGACTGGAATAGATTCAGGTTTCATAGTTATATTTATTTCAAGACCCTGGAAGTGTCGCCTTGAAGAGTTCGCAGTCTTTGAATTTGTATTTCAGATCTGATCAGGTGTTATATAACAAGTTATATAGGGTCTTATTTTATTGGATTATATCATTAATGTTATGCACAATGTTTCAAACAACTGGTGGAAACACTTTCAAGCAGCTGGCTCATGAGAATTCTTCCAAATTTGCAATTCTGAGACAGTGCCATCGTCTCACATACTCTATTTCCCCATGTTCCTGTCGCACCTTCCGCTTTCCAGTGCCGAGATCTTGTCATATTCCTGTCTTTTCAGTGATGGGGAATCATAATGTATTCTGTTACAGATCACTGATTACCTAATTAAAATGCTATTACAAGCATTTAAAGGTTTATTCATGAAATATATATATATATAAATGCTATGGTAGTTTAAATGCTGGTCTTCAGATAATATTCTGTATCTAATATAATCCCAGTTTTGGTCTTATTGTGGTAGGAAAGAGAACGTAACAGATTAAACTACTCTTTCATTTTGGTATCTGATTCAGAGCTAAGACTTGTGTTATTGGTGACCATATGGAATTAACAAACTGTGGAAGTATTACTTGAGAGCACCTTTCTTAAACAGTAAAGGCATGTTGAGAAAGGCATGCTCAAAGATCTTCAGCTCATCTTAATAAAATGGTAGACAAGAGAACCAAAGTTGTACTTCATCTGCGTGAACGTACGGGACGGCTGTGGATCAGGTGGTAGAGCGGGTCGTCCACTAATCGTAGGGTTGGCGGTTCGATTCCCGGCCCACGTGACTCCACGTGCCGAAGTGTCCTTGGGCAAGACACTGAACCCTAAGTTGCTCTCGGTGGCAAGTTAGTGCCTTGCATGGCAGCTCTGCTACCATTGGTGTGTGAGTGTGTGTCCGAATGGGTGAATGAGAACCAGTGTAGAACTGCTAAGGTTTAAAAAAGCGCTACATAAGTGCAGACCATTTACCAATACTGATCAAATTGGAGAATTTTACCGGTTAAGCGGGTTAATTAGTATGAGTTCTCAATGAGCACCATGCAGGTTTGTGGCTAAGGCCAGAGGCTTAGTGGTAAAGCTTACAAAAGGTTGGGTGTTCATGTCCCAGTACTTCAAAATTACCATGTTAGGTCCTTGAGCAAGGCCATTAACCGTCTCTGTATAATGGCTGACCCTGCACACTGATCTCAGCTTCCAATCAAGTTGGTGTACGTGAAAACAAAAATATTGACTAATGTAAATTAAGGCTTTCCTTCTTCTTCAAAGAACCAGACTCAACTCACATTATGTGACCGGGAATTTGATTTAACAACAGGA
Organism: Ictalurus furcatus; assembly: GCF_023375685.1. Classification (NCBI taxonomy): domain Eukaryota; kingdom Metazoa; phylum Chordata; class Actinopteri; order Siluriformes; family Ictaluridae; genus Ictalurus; species Ictalurus furcatus. Next base: position 2,241,961 of record NC_071257.1, read on the forward strand.
AATCCAAATAAAAAATTTAGGACCGTGTTGTTGTTCAGTTATCGGATTTTCCCTCAGGCCAAGAGCAAACTTCGATTTCCAAAAGACATAACACAGCGACACGGTCGGATTGCTGCAGCGAAAAGAGACGACTGGATGCACATTAACTCCGGGATCTGTACCACACATTTTATCTCAACGTATATGAAATATTACGTACTTAAAAGCGGAATATTGTGCAAAATGTAACTATGTAATGAATTCAACGAGCAGCATCGGCTCGCAACTTCCTCATCTTATCAACAAACCATGCTGAGTAAGTTTTAGACAGCATTTACTGTCCATATTATAAAAGTATAAATATTTCCCAACTGTCTGCTAAGGCAATAAGCAACCAACCAAACCAAAAACACTCTCTGTATCAACAAGGATGTAATAAACAGGCCTCAGGAGATGTATGGGAGGGAAGGGAAGATCATTGTGAATTTAGAATGTCAAACACAGAAATCCACAGCTTGCTTCTGAGCGGTTTAGGTCTTCGTAAAAGCATCTGCGCTATCGAATCCCGAAGATGCCAGAGCCATCCCTGGCCGGTAGTCCAAGAGGGCAAAACTGGCCATGCTGTCTGGATGGGAGGGATAACATACTCTCTCTTGCCTGTCAATCACAGTGACACTAGCCAATCCTGGGCATCGATGAGCTCATGTATGTGTAAGAGGGCAGACGCGAATGCTGCCCTGTGACGTAATACGAGCAGCAAGCTGAAAAGATGCACTTGGCTGGCTTCATGTATCTCTGAGCAATGTAATAGTCTTCATCCTTCACATTTCACCCGGGCGGTAGCTGTCGCACGTCAGGGAGAGCAACGAGAAAGCTCTTGGCTAAAACCAAATCCACAGGTAAACCAAAAGGGTGAATCCAATTAATAGAATACACAGAAATAGTAATCACTAAATCAAATACTTATACAAACAGGCATGTTGGCAAGACTTTGTGTTGTCTGAATGTTTACCTGTGCTTTTCTATATAGAGAGAGAGATATATCTACAGGATTTAGGACCCTGGGGAGAAAGATTAACGAACATTGAATTATGGCTGTCGTAACGTTTCTGGATGAAACGTTACCTGTGAAAGTGTTACCTGCATGAGTATTGTGCTTTTCCCAAAACAACGTCTCATGAATGCAAATTTCAATCTAAAAAGATTGAGCACAACACTACTTGGTCAGTACGTTCATGGTTATAGAGGGAGGCAGTATTAGTGCTTATAGCATATCATATGACCTTCAGGTAAATCATATAAAAGTGAACGCAGTACAAATTCTAATCGCTGCCAGCACGACTGTCCTAATCGAATATATTGGGTGTAAATGACTGCATGCTGCTTTTCACCAGGCTGCTCTACATCACATGAGCAACACGCGTTTTCTCTCCACAAAGCGAGCCGAGCGTGAACGGTGTGTCTCCGAACCAGGAACGCTGTGTTCCAGTCCCTCAGCGAGACAGCAGGTTTAGCCTCGCAACACGGAGATTTAAACAACTGCTTTCCAACACGCCCAGCATGATGCCTCATACATATTTTCATAATGGAGAAAAGGAGAAAAGTAAGTTGATGCATTATTCATGTGGCTATGATCTGTACGAGACGCTCCCTGTTCCTTCTCTAGGCAAAATCGGTTTGCGAAAGCGATGCATAAAGGCAGATTTTTGGCCATCTTCAGGAAGATTTCACCTGAAGTGTAATACCGCAAAAATAGTTTCGCATGCAAAAGCTTTGGCTTTTTAGCTCGTAGCAATTTATCGATTCATAAACATGACCCTGGTGAGGTTAAATTCTTGATTCTGATTGGCCGGAAGGCGCCGAATGCCGTAATTTCCGGACTACAAGCCGCTACTTTTTTCACACGCTTTGAACACTGCGGCTTAAACAATGATGCGGCTAATTTATGGATTTTTACGGGCTAACGAGCCGCCGAAACATTTAGCCTCGTCACATCAGACCAATGAAATTACCGAACAGGTCACAGTGGACCAATGAAACTGTTGGAATTAAATCAAATGCACTCACACTAAATTCTTCACATCAGTCATTTTGCGCTTCATGCACACCCCCTCATCATGGAAAACACACGAAGAAATGCATATGATGCAACTTTCAAGTTAAAGGCGATCGATCTGGCTGTCGAAGAAGGAAATAGCATGCGAAGAGCAACTTTTGCTCAAGTCTGCCAGTGGATCCTAACAGCGTGGAGCAGTGTCAAAAAATCTACCATCACCAGCGGGTTTCGAAAGGCTGGACTGCTGCGTGATGAAGAGGACGGCACAAGCTCAAGGGCAAATTTGCCTCGAGACGTAAGTGACATCGAGAGCGACAACGAAAGAGAGACTGAGGAAGTGTGTGACGAAGTACCGGTAATTCTGAGGCTGTTCAATTCCGACACTGAAGAAGACGACTTTAGTGGTTTTAGTGCGCAGGAAGAAGATGAAGATCGCGATCAATGACTTTTCCTGGTAGGCAACTGTATATATATATTTTTTTAACCAGCCGTGTTACAGGCACTGTTCGGAAAAAAGCATTTACGGAACGTATTTAATTAAAAGTTTAAAAAAATCTTTCTGTGTAACATCTTTCTGTGTAAATATCTCATGTTACAACGTGGACACCTGCGGCTTATAGACAAGTGCAGCCTATATATGTACAATTTTTTTTTTTTCTTTTAAAGTTAGTGGGTGCGGCTTATATTCAGGTGAGCTCAATAGTCCGAAAATTACGGTAGTTTTTCTATAACGGCTAAAACTCTGACAATAGTTTAGCTTCAAATCACAGGTTTATATTAATGCAGTTGTTCATTTCTAGAGTAACAACGTATTGTAGATAGAGGCGCATATATATATATATATATATATATATATATATATATATATATATATATATATATATATACACACACACACATGTAGCAATACCATATTTGAACGAGAGCACTAATATAAACCCGTGACAACTGACAGAGCTGTTGCTATAGAAACCGAATCAACATCTTTTGACCAATCAGAATCGAGAATTCAATAGTGTAAAAAGTGTAAAGTCATTTTGGGAGTTCAATACAAAACTGTCTGTCGATAGAAAGAGAGAGGGAGCATACACTCTGTGACCTTCGTGTGCGCGTCTGAGTGTAGGTGTGTGTATGTGAGGACGAGTCATGCTGCTAGCTCTGTTAGAATGCTAAGTGAATGTTTATCGAGGCAGCAGGGTGTTTTTCTTCCTGCTTGGGTCAGGGAGGAGATGAATGTGTGTCATTCAACGCTTGAGGTCGCAATTAGCACACAGCCTTTAGTGAGACTCTCGCACACATTTGGGCACTTGACCTCCGTTTCCTCTGCTTTCTCGGTTTCCTCTGCTTCCATGTCGCACACCCTTTCACCGATGCAGATCTGTTAACGTACGTACGTGGAATTCAAAAGCGGTGTGAATCAATCGTTACAAGATCTCTCTATATATCCTCTCTGTAGTCTTTTCCCGACACCCACACACACACGCACACAAATAAGAAAACAAAAAAAATAAAAATAAAAAATACAACGCACTTTCCTCGAGTAGGCATTCCTCAGAGGAGAGGAGCAGGTTAATGCCTCGATGATTTATTCAAATATTGATCCACCGAGAGGAGCGAGAGCAATTACCGGCAAGCAAAAACACTGCCTCCGACACCCATCATCCCCGGCGGTTTGCCGTACACCAACACAATTCATCAAGCACTTCTGTCATTAAGTGAGATATTTCTATTACTCCTGTCTGGGAAAATATGCATGAGTCACGCATCACTTAGCAACAACACTTAGCGAGGGGAAATAAATAAATAAATAAATAAATTTTAAAAACCCACACGGGTTCATTTGGAATGCAGATCCTGCAGGCGACGCGCTCAAGCACAAAGGCCGCTGCAACAGTGGCCGTTGCGGTTTTCGGTCAAAATCTCCAGCAATCGATCTCGAAAGAGACTCTAACAGATTTCAACCTCGCATATCGTAACCCGGAAAGAGAAACTGTTTGGGAGCGATGATTTATTGGGTTCGTTCGGTGGGGATGGGGATCGGGGGGGGCAGATTACGAGCGTCGGAAGAAAAACGAAGGGATGATGAATGCCGATAGAAAGAGAATTACAAGTCTCGTTCATCTTCTGAACCCTGACAGGAACTCCCCAGCTACGTGATCTCGTCGTATCGAAGCCTGCCAGCGCAAATCAGGAGAGACAATTCGGAATTTTTAACTCAGGAAAGTGACAAGTGACAAAATCCACTGACCTCAGGGGGTTTTCTAATGATGGCAGAATTTGATCTAGACTTACTCTGGAGTTGAGTACACACTGAGCACGGGTGCCAAATTCTTCCACATCACCTTTTTTTCTTCTTTTCTTTAATTATTCCATCTGATAGAACAGGAGGACTAGATTCTGTCTTCTTATCCAGACTGAAGTGAAATTAAGCTCTGCTGATATTCACTCGCGATTTACCAGCAACTGTCGATCGGATTTTCAGTTGCAAAACCCTAACGGACGAATAAATTCCTTTCTCTAAAACGGCCACAATGTCGTTGATGCGAAGCGGCGCTCTTCACGAGCACCCTGGTGCGCATTATATTTATTTACTTACTTATTTATTCACGTGCTTGCTTATCTGAAACGAGCACTCCTACTATTTCAGGCCCGAATCGAATATATTCTATATTACGGAGAAGATAATCGAAGCCGACACGCATTTAAATGCACAAGCAGTTTCGAAATAAAGCGTTTTAGGCCCAGGATACTTGTACATAAGCAGTTAAGACAGCATTTACCTCCTCTGACACAATTTATCCAGCATCACAAAGTAACTCGGATGTGAAGATGAAGGGAGTGTTAAAGTACTTTTTTTTCAAGCTTTGTCAAGTCTATACATTCTATACAAGTTATATGTTAACACAGGGGTTCCCAAACTTTTCCAGGGCAAGGCCCCCCAAACGGCATTATCATTTGACCGAGGCCCCCCTTTTGCAAGATGTCTTTAAAACACAATAAAAATACAGAATTCTGAAAATATCCCCCTTTTTTTTATTAATAATTACATCTTATATCTTTACATTACATTAGGAATCATATATATATATATATATATATATATATATATATATATATATATATATATATATATATATATATATATAAATCAAATATTTATTTATTTTTCACACCAAGTTGTTGAGGCCCCCCGGGCGCCCCCTGGTGGCACCCACTTTGAAAACCACTGCGTTAACAGACACAAAAGTATAAACGCTTGTGTTAGGAAAACATAATAAAACTAGCATAACGTACGTGATAACAAGAACCTGTTTAGCAGAAAAAATGACATCTTAGCAAGGGAAAATATCTTAAAATGTAGTCAAATGTATCTAGTGTTTCCTATTATAACATTACCATTAACCAGCTATAATATTATTAAACCTTTTTTTTTTTTTCAAACTAATTTCAAGCCTGAAATAATCTTGTGAAAGACACTGTGAAATGAAGTTTGGAGAGTCATCACTCCAGTCCATCCAACAGTTAGTTGACGGACTGTTTAAACCAGCGTTCAAGGTTCTTCCTGATCAAAGGCACGATCCTCCCAAATCTCACGTTGAAGCGCTCACTCTAATGCGAGCAGCCTCACGTCCTGAATCTAAAGCAGGTAAGAAACCGCGAACAAACGGCTTTGACTGTTGCACATTGGGTAACTTTCCCACACCGCTTTCCCACAGACGCCAAAAAATCCATCTTCATTACGCAGATTATAAGCGGCCACAGATCAGAAGTCGCTCTTAATGATGCAAAAATCTAATCGGGTCCAAAATAAACGGAAAAAAAAAAAAAAACCCAGCTCCTGATGGACTCCATGCTACGTTCAAATGGCCTTCAAATTGCCGTTGCATCATAGCCTGTGCATTTGGCAAGTGCTCCTGCTGCCGTGTAATCGATGCCAAATCTCCATATTGGGCGCATCTGCGTAACAAATGCCATTTTTTACAGAAATGAACAGCACAGAACAGAACAGGGAGAGAGGAGGACTTTGATCTGCTGGTCAATCTGACAGGTGTGACAATTGGAAAGATACTACAATGGAGAAAATAAATAAATAAATAAATAAATAAATAAATAAATAAATGGAAGACAAACACACAAAATCATTTCAAAAGCCTGCACGGTGCACCGGTGCTTCTGATCTTTAACTTTAATTTTTATGAAGTAATTATCTTCCACCTGGCACAACCTTTAATACTTGAACGAAATGAAGTGTATAAACTCAAGTACACCTTAAAGGGATTCATTTAGCTTAGAGGCAAAGCGCTTAGAGGCAATTTTACTGGGCACATTATCCACATTATTCTTTCACGTTTAGGATTTAGAAAAGTAATTACTGAATGTGTTCAGTAAAGCATTGGATTGGCCCACCAAGAAAAAAAGAAAAGAACAAGCTTATCGTTCATGCTAACTATCATCGCAGGCACTGCAATATAAACATGTTACAACTCACAGCTCCAGTTCCTCTGGTGTTCGTGTGGGTTTCCCCCTGGGTTTCTTCGGTTTCCTCCCACCTTCTAAAAACAAGATAGAATCACTATGCTACGCTGGTGGAATCTGGTGGTTTTTACTCTCACGCTGGTGGAATTGGTGGTTTTTACTCTCACGCTGCTGGAATCGGGTGGTTTTTACTCTCACGCTGGTGGTTTTTAATCTCACACTGGTGGAATCTGGTGGTTTTTACTCTCACGCTGGTGGAATCTGGTGGTTTTTACTCTCACGCTGGTGGAATTGGTGGTTTTTACTCTCACGCTGGTGGAATCTGGTGGTTCTTAATCTCACGCTGGTGGAATCTGGTGGTTTTTACTCTCACGCTGGTGGAATCTGGTGGTTTTTACTCTCACGCTGGTGGTTTTTAATCTCACACTGGTGGAATCTGGTGGTTTTTACTCTCATGCTGGTGGAATCTGGTGGTTTTTACTCTCACACTGGTGGAATCTGGTGGTTTTTACTCTCACGCTGGTGGAATCTGGTGGTTTTTACTCTCACGCTGGTGGAATCTGGTGGTTTTTACTCTCACGCTGGTGGAATCTGGTGTTTTTTACTCTCACGCTGGTGGAATCGGGTGGTTTTTACTCTCACGCTGGTGGAATCGGGTGGTTTTTATTCTAACGCTGGTGGAATCGGGTGGTTTTTACTCTCACGCTGGTGGAATCGGGTGGTTTTTACTCTCATGCTGGTGGTTTTTAATCTCACACTGGTGGAATCTGGTGGTTTTTACTCTCACGCTGGTGGAATCGGGTGGTTTTTACTCTCACGCTGGTGGTTTTTAATCTCACACTGGTGGAATCTGGTGGTTTTTACTCGTTGGTGGAATCTGGTGGTTTTTAGTCTCACGCTGGTGGAATCTGGTGGTTTTTACTCTCACGCTGGTGGAATCGGGTGGTTTTTACTCTCACGCTGGTGGAATCGGGTGGTTTTTACTCTCACGCTGGTGGTTTTTAATCTTACACTGGTGGAATCTGGTGGTTTTTACTCTCATGCTGGTGGAATCTGGTGGTTTTTACTCTCATGCTGGTGGAATCTGGTGGTTTTTACTCTCAGGCTGGTGGAATCGGGTGGTTTTTACTCTCACGCTGGTGGTTTTTAATCTCACACTGGTGGAATCTGGTGGTTTTTACTGTCATGTTGGTGGAATCTGGTGGTTTTTACTCTCGCGCTGGTGGAATCTGGTGGTTTTTACTCTCACGCTGATGGAATTGGTTGGTTTTTACTCTCATACGCAGGTGTGGCTGGTTTTTACTCTCGTGGAGGTGGAGGTTTATGGTTTTTACTCTCCTGTAGGTTCAGACAGTCAGGTATTTGGCTCACTGCTTAAAAGTTAATCCATTTCCAATCACAGTTAGCACAACTCTTCATTTAAAGCCTATAATAAACTATTACTGGACACAGGTTTGTAGATTTGTAGGTTTGTAGACCCAGAGACACGTTCCAGTTCTGCACTGCTCTCACACAGAGCGCAGAGCAAACATTCCTGTGTTTTCTTTCACTGCTGTAGCCAAAATAATGTGTAAATGTCAGTACTGTATTGCTGATCACAAAGTTCAGTAATGTGATTAGATTTTCACTCACAAACTCTGTGGCTTTCAAAATATTCACAAAGTTTTTTTACAAAACGTACCCTTACAGGCTGAAATACTGAGCTGGCATTCAGTAAGACTTTCACAGTGCATTCAGGATTTCAGTAATCCTTATGTCTGTCAAACACAAGCTGGAGGAAAAAGATTATAAACATGAAGAATGACTGGTATTATGTTGTTATTAAATTTACTTCCAATTTACTCTCACACCTACTATACATATTTATCACTAATAACAGAGATTTATATATAACGGTCTAGAATCTTCTTTGAGGCACTGCACTCCATGCGTTTGCTCAAACCATGCTGGTCAGCTGAGGTAAAATGTAGTCTCTTGACTCTCCTTCAGTCTCACATAGTGATGAGTGGCTTGCAGTCATATTCAAGCACCTGTGAGTGCTTCCAAAATGGCAGCCATGCATATTTAATGGCACCCAGCGGCTGGTGGAGCAGTTCCCCTGGTATGAGCCATGACAGGAAGGAAGAGGTACGCTACGTGCCAAGCCACCTCAGTAATGGCGTCTCAGTGTTGGTATTTACCCTGCGAGCTGGAGGCCATGTGCGATCTGACGCCTCTGCCGTGAAGAAAAGGAAGTCTGTCAAGAGCTAAAGGCAGCGTGAATGTTTAATTACGGAAATGAAGTCAGTCATGGATTCAATAAGGCATTTATTAAGAACTAAGGTGGAGTGGGAGGCGCATGAGGAACGAGAATACAGGGAGCAACTGCGCCGAAGGGGTCATGGGAATAACAACGGTGGCTGAAATGAGGGAACAAATTAATTAGTGCACCGTTCATCTGGTGCTTTATCCTGCAGCTGCTCCACTCGTTGCTCTAGATTTATTCCTGCTCTCAGTAATATCACTAATGTCTGGTGTGCTGCCCAAGGGCTCCTGAAGACACACTGCTGCACCTTACACCGAGCTCAGTGCATGTGTATGCACAAGAAGATGTGCTTTTGAGCATATGTTCATCCGTGTGTGTGTGTGCGTGTGTGTGTGTGTGTGTGTGTGTGTGTACCTGTGCGTGCAGCTCCGTAATCAATTATGCAGTCCTTATGTATGACTTGATTACAGGGAGAATGAGAGACGGAGGGAAAAAAGAGAGTTCGATAGATCGTCTTAGTTATTATTTGAATTATTAGTCTGTTACTAACTCTACTAAAATCTTATACTACCATATCTTATAACTTGTATGATATTAATTGTTACTCATATATCTGTTTTTTATTATTATTATTTCTACATCTGCGTTCCCAATACAACTCGACTGAGAAGAACTGCTCAGGAAGGCAATGAACACCACAGGGATGCGAAATAAAAAATAATAATAATAATAATAATTAAAAAAAAAAAAGAAATAGATAAATAAAAATTTCTTTAAAATTGCATTTAAATACAATAATTTAAAGTCATTGATCTAATCATTGGTAAAAATCTTAATTTTATCAGATGATGTACATATAAACATATTCAGTGTTTATTTTTATTATTGTTGTTGTTGCTATTGTTGAAATACATTTACACATTTCAATATATTAAAGAGATATATCTACTTATTGGCACAAACTGATTTTTACTAATGAGATTACATACACAAACATACTCAGTGTTTTTTTTTTCCCCCCCTGTTGTGTCTTTGTTAGTTAATGAGTTTTTTTTTTTTTTTTTTTTTTTTTTTTTTAAATATAATTAAATATGAGAATCAGCTTAGGAGAATTTAAATGCATCATTTAAAAGATATTCATCTAATTATTACCAAAGTCGGATTTCTGCCAGTAAGATTATGTACATGTACAAACGACACACGTATTCAGTGTGGTTTTTATTTTGTTAGGTTTTATTATATTTTTAAATGATTAAATTGCTTAAGAGAATTTAAAGACCTCAATCAAATGATTGCCAAAATCAGATTTTTGCCATTATCAGATTATATTCATGTAAACATACATACACATCATCATTATTATTATTATCATTAATTTAAAGCCTTAATCTAATTACTGAATCGAAAATCTGAATAACTAAAATCAGATTTTTGCCATTATCAGATTATGCTATAAATTGTGGCTGTTGTGACACCAAAATTTCCCTTGGGGATCAATAAAGTACTCTCTTTTGTCGTTGTTGTCATTGTTGTTAAATCGCTTAGCTGTTTAGAGCCACTGATCTACTGATTGCCACAATTAAATTTCTTTTATCATCAGATTATGCTGTACACGGAACCCCGCTTAGCATGAACTGTTTTAAACTACAAACAGTTCAACTCCCAATGCTTTAGCATTTAATTATATTTAATCCAGTCATGCCAATAACTGTCGAGGGCACATTCAGCTGGGAGAGTCACGTGGAGTGACAGACAATTGAAACGTCTATATATACGCAACCAAACACACCAGGGGGACACTTGGCAGAAACTCTGGTGCTGCATTAGACTCAACAGGGAAATTGAGAAATTATAATAGTGCTGCAGCAGCTGGCTTGTTCCACTTGCCAGAGTTTCTTAAATACAATTCCCTTGAGTGGTACATGCACACGCACACACAAACGTGGACTAAAGCATAGATATATCCAGACAGGGTGCAGTCATGGAGAGCGAGAGAAAAGAGAGTTGTTTCTTACTAATAGGCTATAAACTTGGATAAATAGGCTTTCAGTACATTTTGAAGGACACAGTATACTACTCGGCATGGTGGAATGTCTCTTTTTACAGCATCACAGCACCAGATGTCCTTGTTCTTGTTCTAACAGGACGGTAAGAATCGGCTTCAACTTGAGAATAAACCCATCGAGGAAATGTAAACATTTTGTATATCCAAAGTATATCCAGAGATTTGATGTAAAGGTGGAAGGGAGAGAAATACTGTGATCCCAAAAACGGGAGATGATCACTGATTTTAGGGCACTTAGGTTGGCGCCATTATGTATGCTTGGTGAGGAATTAATACCGAAATTCAGACCTCAGGTGTAACAACAGAGTTATATCTGTTGAATAAAAACTTTGAGCGGCGTGTGTTTGCACAGTGAGAAACTCGCTCCTGCTGAGACCTGAACATATTAATTTGACGTGTACAGTGGTGCGGAAGTTCAATTCGAAGCCGTGCTAGGCTTGCGCTGGTGTTTGAGTACATTTCAAAAATATTGCCATTGCTCCTGAATATCAAACAGGAGGTGGGTGTGGCCAGTGGCTCTCCAAGGGTCGGTGTAGAAATCTGAGGACATCCAAGTTTCACATCTTCACGCCGTATTTTGTTTTTCGTTCTGTAACACACCTGATTAATCTTATAAAGTTAATCATTGTGCACTTTATTAACTGATTGGCAGAATTACACCAGGGGTGTTCCATTCAAATTGGTGAAAACTGCTGCAGAGGTTTTGCACTTTCCCTCATTTAGCATATCTGGTTCAATTAATCAGTTTGACTTGAATTAGTTATGATAGAGCAGAAAGAAACACAACTGTGGCCCTCCATTGAACTGGAATTTTTAATTGAACTTTGTCACTATAATTGCACATTGCAACAAAATGCTGTCCTCACTTATCCCAAATTCAAATTATGATAGAGAGAGAGAGAGAGAGAGAGAGAGAGAGAGAGAGAGAGAGAGAGCATGGTCGTCCATGGAAGGCAGCTATGGAGCAATTGAGGCTTAAATGCCTTGCTCAAGGACCAAACAGCGGTTCTGTGGTAGTTCAGGGATTTGAAATCTCCAGTTACAAGCACAGTTCTGAGGCACTATTGGCTTTATTTGTGCTTTCACCTTCAGGATCCTGTCCACAAGCTCAATAGATAATGGGGAGCCTAACTTTTAAAAAAAATAAATAAATAAATAAATAAATAAAAAGCAGAAATGTCCGCAACCAGAGAAGGGTCCTTTGAAGCCATACTTCATAAAGTAAACAGTATATAGGTGTTTACTTTCTGTTACTATTTTATAATATAAAAGTTTTCATTTTCATCCATATTATAAACACCCCACCAGTTCCACAAGGCTCATGATGTTGTAAAAAGCATCATTCTGGAAGGTTCTTTGAGAAAATAAAAATAAGAACATAAGTCATGTTTGTGGCTAGCAAATGTACCCTCTGACCAAGGTTACACATCACTCTGATGTATAAGCAGATGACTGTATTTGGCACCAACCAATGCCCAATGAGCATCCAATCCTCTCAAACCAAGCGAAACTGAGCTGTGTCTGGACTGAATACAACTACTCCTCTAGTGTCCTAATCGGCTTCCTCTTCCCCCTAATCCAGTGGCATCGGTGGAGTAGCAATCATCTTCCAGTTCTGCCAACTGAAAGTAGAACTGTGTTAGGTTTAAACGCCACTGCAGTACCAAAGGACTGGGGACTTCCAATCCCTTAGTGTCACGTGACCATCCATTTCTTCTGATCAACCCAGAGTAGGATTCTATAAGCTCCCGCCAGTGAACACTGTCGACTACTGGCTGGTCTAGTCATCCTACTACGTAATTCAATTGATTACTAAATGTTTGCGATTTGTGGGGTACAGTGGCTTAGAGGTTAGCATGTTTGCCTCGCACCTTCAGGGTTGGGGGTTCAAATCTTGTTTCCACCCTGTGTGTGCAGAGTATGTATGTTCTACTCATGCTTCGGGGGTTTCCTCCGGGTACGCCGGTTTCCCCCACAAGTCCAAAGACATGCATTGTAGGCTGATTGGCAATTCCAAAATTGTCCATACTGCGTTATGGGTGTGCGAGATGATTATGCCCTGAGATGGGATGTTCAGGGTGGGATAGGCTCCAGGCTCCTCACGACCATATGTAGGATAAGCGGTATGGAAAATGGATGGATGGATATTTGAAATTTTCAGATTTTCTTGCTGTTGTGTTACCTTCTTGATGCAGCTCTTAATCGTAAATTCTTTCGATCTGCTTTAGCAGCTCGGCCAGTTTTTGGCAGCTGGTAGTTCAGACCAAGCTGAATTTCCCAGCAAGAAGAGCACTAGTCACCTGATCCATTGAGAAAAATCTGCCATCCAACCAGAATCTTGCAATGACTTTATAAAGCCTATTGTGTTTATGCCCATGACAAAACATCATTGCTTTGATTGTAAAGTGAGTGTGGTTGTCTTGCTACCATCTTGGGATTTCACCTGAAGTTTGTTGAAATGTCAGGTGGTGTCCTGGCATGCTGTCTAGTAACAAACAGAGTTGAAAGCCTATATTAAGGGATTTTCTCACGCTAGTCGGGGTTTGAGGTCATGATGCGAATGTACCGTAACATCACATTTTAAATATTTGCTATCAAACTTGATTGCTACAGAATGTGTCTGATGATATGATGTGTAATCTTTCTCAGATTCCACCATAAAGAATGTACTGTAGCTAGCATGAGTGTGCTATTTTCTCCTCTGTTGCTGAGTGGGAATTCTGACCTTTCAAGCAAAGGATTGAGTCGGTTGCCATATAAGAAGATTTTAATAAAGACAGACTCTTATTTATCAAACAAATCAAGTCAGATTGGTAGACTGTACAAGTCAAAATACTCTTATTTAAAAATGTCTCGCACTGTAGAACCCTGCAGAGTGAAAGATGACTGCAGAACTGCACGACTCAGCGGCCTTGCTGAGCTGTTCGAGTGTGGACATCGATGTATGTTGGTAATGCTGTAAGTCTTCATTCTCTGGAAAAGACCATGAGGGAAGGGGACGCAAATACACTTGATTCGTCCAGCTTTTTGCCTCGGGGTGGCATCTTGCAAACTTGGGCTCCCTAACTGAGTCTTAGTGCAGATTTGCCATTAAAGAGGTGGCTCAGTAGAGCAGTAGAGGACAAAATGAACAAAAGCCCCACTGAAGAAATAGCAGGGTGCAGTTACACTTCATCAGCCATCGCCAGGGGCAAGTATCCAGCCAGAAAGTATCCATCTGGGTAAGCAAAATATATGGATTCCCTTGAACGATATCTATTTTGTCTGTTCCCATTCCAAAGAATTTTGTTTCAAAACACACTTATTGTGGCCTGCATGGCATCATCAAAATTAAACCATCACCATGCCATCTGTATGCACGAGTTAGCATACAGAGAGGAGGTGCCGTGGCTAATGGACTGGTGCAGAGCCAACAACCTGTCTCTGCATGTGGACAAAACAAAAGAGAAGGCTGTTGACTTCAGGAGAGCACAGCACGACCACATTGACCATCGAATTCTCCTCCGTGGAGATCGTCAAGAGCGCCAAATTCCTTGGTGTTCACCTGGCGGAGAACTTCCCCTGGTCCCGCAACACCAGCTCCATAACCAAGAAAGCCCAGCAGCGTCTCTACTTTCTGTGAAGGCTGAAAAAAGCTCCCCACTCCCACCCCCCATCTTCACCACATTCTACAGAGGGACCACTGAGAGCATCCTGAGCAGCTGCATCACTGCCTGGTTTGGAAATTGCACCGTCTCGGATCGTAAAACCCCGCAGCAGATTGCGAGGATAGCCGGGAAGATCATTGGGGTCTCTCTTCCCTCCATCATAGACATTTACACCACATGCTGCTTCTGCAAAGCCACAAGCATTATGGATGACCCCACACACCCCTCACACACATTCTTCACCCTCCTGCTGTCCGGAAAAAGGTACCGAAGCATTCAGGCCCAACACGGCCTGACTGTGTAACAGCTTCCTCCCCCAAGCCATTAGACTCCTCAATACTCAGTGACCGGACTGACACACACACACACACACAGAACTAAACACCATTCCACTCCCCTTGCAATTTTTGCGCATTTCTGTACTGACAAAAATATTATATAAAATATTATATTGTCACCACTATACTCTTGGCTATACCTGGTTGTGACCGCGATATCTGCTATGTCCACGAATGGTATAAGCTAATCTGCTGAATACTACGTCATAGTATGTTATGTTTATGTGCACAGCATTTTTAAAATAATTTATTATATTGTTATTCTTTTACACTACCCGTTATGTCGGACACTTCCGAACTAGAACTGTGTACTGGTCGGCGTTACACTGTCACTTACTCTGCACATTGTCCCGTTTTAGTAGTTACTGTACTGTCTTGTGTTGTTTGCACACGTACTGTACTGTCTTGTGTTGTTTTTTTTTTTAGTTCTGTGTCATTTCATGTGGTCAGTGTGTTGTTTTATGTAGCACCAAGGTCCTGGAGGAACGCTGTTTCGTTTCACTGTGTACTGCTGTCATGACCCGCAGAAACAATTCCATCTTTGGCCACTAGAGGTTGCAGAACATCTTCTTCTGTTGTCTCCTTCCATTTCGTGTCTTAACCATTCTCATTTTCCTGATTGATTGGTGCTCTATTTAAGCTGCCTGTTTTTCCTCCTCACTTCCTCGAGCATCGATTCTTTGGTCCTTTCATGGTTGTTCTTGGTTTTATGCACTGTATTTTGATTATTTAGGGTCAGCTATCATGAGCCTGTTCCCCGTGTTTGTGAAATAAAGGACGTTCTACAACCGTACCAGCTGTATATGATTGAAAATGACAATAAAAAGCCACTTCACTTGACCTGACCGGCCGTTTTTGCTCTTTTGGCATTAAGAAATCACCAACTTCTGATCCCCCCAGAGACGCCGAAAGATCTCGTGTTGCTGAACTAACCCGTCTTCATTTTAAGGACAGAAAGACATCAGTCTTCATTTCAAAGCAAAGATGCGCCAAAATAAAGAGCTGTGGATTGTGATCAAATCTCTAAAGTGCTAATGCTGTGAGCAGGCCATTGAGTGGAACGATAACATTAAATTACATGTCTCCTTAACCTCCTAAAATCACTCGGTTGTCGACCAGTTAAAACGCCCAGAGTGTTCAAATGTGTTTAGAGTGGCAGAAAAACATTCGGGCTTGATGGTTTAAACGGGGCACTTAATTCCATACATTATCGATTAGCCAGCTGTGTGTGGGCGGTGGGCTCAGTAAAACCTGTCGTAGTGACCTCAGACAGATTTTGAAGCTGAAAATAAACCAGATCTGGAAAGAAAATACGACTATTCAATATCGTCAACATTAGCATTAAAAAACGCTGGTAAAATAGAACCCAAGTGAAGAAGGTTTGTAAGCCCTGTCGTTAGGGCTGTCATGCTAATTACGCTAGTGACTCATCGCACGATACGTGGACGAGATCTCAACCTTCGTGTTTGTTTACATAGGAATGAATGTCACAAACCTTTTAGCGTCTGTCCTCTCACCGGCTCTAGGTCTGTCAAATTAGAAATCCAACTTCGAATATTCGTTGAATTTAAGATAAAAATGCACCTTTAAGATGTGTAGCAGGCACTAGCACCGATTTTAACGAAAACATACTGTTGAAAAATTTCCTTGCAAGATATTAACAATGCACTAACAGGGATTTTTGAAGAAGAAACGTCTAGAAAAAATAGTTCTAGTGTTCCAAATAATCCAGTCGTAGTCAGTAATGTCAGGGATTGAGCCGCTTAAGCTAATATATAAAATGTGTGAATGTTTGGTTGAATTGTTGCATTTTCTCGTCAAATAAAATACCGCTGACTAATATCCAGCGCCATTTTAATCCGAGTAAAATTTCGTCAGAAGACAAAAAACGTTTTGTTTTTTTTCAAATGTCTGGATAGTCTGAAGAATTTAAAGTTTACTGCTCTTTGAAAGAGTGTACTTGCATTATTACGCTGTTATACTATCGTTACATCAGTGGCATAAACTGGTCTGAAAATGACAATAATATCGTTTATCGTAATTATTTCTGGGACGATATATCGGCGTTATCGTGACAGGCCTGCCCGTGGTTACACGAATAGTTTGGAGGCAGTTAAATGGAAAAGGTGGTGATTCATGTTATTATTAGTCTTTATATTAATATTGATATTATATTGCTAAAGGAGTGTTTTCTGTATCTTAGCATACAGAATTTGCGCACTTTTGAAGCTTTTTATAACGAAGGAGCGTCTGTGAATCGTAACACAACAAACGGTTTCATATAGCAACGATACACGAAGGCGTTTTAAGTCCCGATTACACCGAAACGGACGAAGCCCCGGATCGCGCTCAAAAAAAAAAAAAGAAGTTGAAAATATGAGAAAGGAAATAAATACCTAAAAGAGGAACAGTGGGTCAGCTTACAGACATCCGAACCTCGAACAGGATAGAACGTCAGCGCTGGAAAACGTCTTCTCGGAAATCGGCTTCACTTTTACGATCGAAGCTTTCAGAATTCCACCAGTGAAGACACCTACGATTTAACAAAGGACAATGTATAGCTGTTGATATGGGGAAGGAGTCTCCAGTGTGAGCGCTTTTCCATCAGGGCAAAAGCTCTTGCTGATGGTTGGATGATTGGGCAGCGAGTGGGAGGGCAGTCAGGAAGACTCGTGTGTGCGTGTGCAGAATTACCATGAACATTAGCAGTTCGGTATGGATGAGCTGCAGACAGAGTGACAAGGATGAAAAGAAAAAACCACACACGTACACACACACACACACACACATACTGCATCCTTCCTGCGCCATACACGTTCGACACTTTCATATCTATGCATCTCATTCCCCCTCTCTTTTTCAGTTTCCTCTTCTTTGGCAGGAGCAGGTTATTTTTGGAAGTGTGCAGAGATTGGTGAGGAATTATTGCAGAGCTGGGACGTGCCTGGGAAATGCAGAGGAGAGGAGAGAGGGGGTGAGGAAGAAGACTTGGAGGAGGAGGAGGAGGAGGAGGTACAGTGTGTGGCGGCGGAGGTGTGGAACGAGGGATTGCTCACTCATTTGTCATCACCGTGGAGCACAGGAAAGCAGGAGGCAGAGCGGGGTGCATTGTAGCATGGCAACAATGACGCGCACACAACCACACACAAACCATACACGCTGGTGGATACAAAGGGTTATATCGATCATGCTCATCCTTACATGTTGATCAGGCTTTTATCCCTTTTTTTTTTTTTTTTTAATGTTAACACTGCTCAACTGATGCATCATTCAGCAACACACTTTCGCAGAGGTCAGAGGTCGAGTTAAGATCCGTTTAATCGCTTAGCCGTGCGAACGATGCTCTCTCAACCATTTCAAGATGGGAGCTTAACAGGCGAACGCTTTTGATAGACTGAGCCGAGAGGATTTGCCGTGTTCTTCATAATCTCCCGGTGCGCCACACACACACACACTGCCTGAGCGCTCCAGTAACCTTGATAAGAAATCTTTGATAAGCTCGCTACGTGATGCAGGACGACAAACTTCTTGGTGGGGAAAGCGATTTCAGATTGTGAGTAGTAGCTGGTGTAATGCATGTTTACAGAGCTGAAATATCAACCTTTGAATATTCGACCTTCTAAGACCTTATGAAGATGTAAGGAACCAGGAGTTCTGGAAAAGTCTTTTTAGCACAGCGCTGCTGAATTGGTGTTGATTCGTCTTCTATAACAGGAGCTCTGATTGTACTTCCAGCTGTAAAGCAAGGAGCAGGTTATATTAACGTGCTCGCTCTAATATGTTCTTGTTTCTATAGTAACAGCTTACACAGAGATGTGTAAGTCGGGTGAGCATTTAAGACTAATTCAAGACTAATAATAGACACTGAAATTCTGGTGTTATTTAACAAAGGAAAAAACATCTGCACTGTAAAACCGGACAAGTTCATTTAACTCAAAAAATTTGAGGAAATTATTCATCCATCCATCCATCTTCTATACCGCTTTATCCTTTTCAGGGTCACCGGGAACCTGGAGCCTATCCCAGGGAGCATCGGGCACAAGGCGGGGTACACCCTGGACCAATCCATCACAGGGCACAATCACATACACACTCACACACCCATTCATACACTACGGACACTTTGGACACGCCAATCAGCCTACCATGCATGTCTTTGGACTGGGGGAGGAAACCAGAGTACCCGGAGAAAACCCCCTGGGTACTCCGGTTTCCTCAATTTAGTTTCCTCAAATTTTTTGAGTTAAATGAACTTATCTGGTTTTACAGTGTGGTAAAGTTTTCTGTGGAAGGAGTCTCCAGTGCCAGCACTTTTAAACAGCCAGAGTTAAAGCTGTGACTTTAAGTTTTCCGCCATAGGAAAGTCTAAGGACAGAGAATAAACTGTATATATTTTTTTTTTTGTCAGTTTTTAGATGCTGTAAAGTTCTAACAAGAACTAGCTCGCTTCATGGATGTTCTGCAACATGAAATGTAACTACAAAGGGATAAAAAAAAATTTTAAAAAAACAAACGTATGATGCCATTATTTAATTAATAAAAAAAATTGTGATCGTTGGCAAATCGGATGTGCTGTTATTGGAAAATACTCTACTTTTGTGCGGTTGATTATTTTATAACAGCACGCCTAAGCATGTTTTATTCCTTGGATTTCACCTGACTGATTTCCTCGTCAGCAGGTTGAAAGATTTCCAAAGAAACCAGACATACAGGGCAAACCCTGCTTTGTCAATGTGGATAGTTTCCATCATGTCTTAGGGTGTCACATCGAGAAATTCAGAAGCAGAAAGTGCATCTTAAGTGTCTTTTCAGTGACTTTTTTTTAAACACAGGGAGTCTGGTCTGCAAGTTCTGTACGTTTTAAGGCCTTAGATTTGTTCATCCAAAATCAACAGATGTTTGGATGTTGGAAGAGTTTCTTGTAAGTCTAAAATTTTGAATACCGGACTAAAATAAATAAATAAATAAATAAATAAAATTAAAAAAATAATGAAGGATGAATATTTGCTTCGGAAGTCCAACTCTGTAACCCTCTGCGCTGACTTTAAAAGTGACTGAGAGAACTCATTGCTATGTGCTATTTGTTGTGTCCAAACTACCCAGTGTTTACATACTAACATCTGTCCCAATGGAGCCTTTACTCTATTTATCAGCCAAAACCATGAACTCAACGATGCCTGTCTGGTCGCTTAAAATGATGCCATCAAACAGAAATTTGGTCTGTAAAGCCCTGATAAATAAGTAGCTAAAAGTCTATTAGAGGATTGAAACATGGAGGGGGAAAAAAAGACCTGTTTTCCTTCTCTGTTTGCCTCTCGTCACATAGAAAACCTCTCCGAAGAGCATCGGCTCTGAATTCTAAAGACGTAATCCGTGCCTCGCATGATCAATTCGCACAAAGTGCAGCTCTGGCCTGTACTACACTTTGTAATCATCTTTTCGCTTCACGTTATGCTCAAGCGTGTGGATTGGAGGAGAACTTATGAGGCCTCACGTAGCAAAAACACAGACACACACCGAGGTGCAAGCGAGACGGCTTGTTGGGAAGTGGCAGGTTGGAACAATAATCAGGATAATTGCGCTGAGCCTCGTTCTCTTTAATCTGGTTTGAATATTTCGATGCTCTCTTCAGGGATTGGCGTTCGGCGTCTTCGAGGCGATCGCCCCACCGAAATCCTCCTCAAAATCAGGGGCCTGTTTAAAGGCTCTGCTTATGTATTCAGTGTGTATATGTGTGAAGCCATGTGGGGAACGCAGAGCAGAGTGTGTAGAGGGAAAAACATGTGGGACAGTCGCTTCTGCAATTAAAACATCAAAATCCGGTGCCTGACCTTTCAGTGACGGAAATTTGTTTGATCGATTCGGAGGGCGCCTAAATTTTTAGCTAAATGTGTTTTCTGCTCGTCCTCCTTTCCCATTTCTACCATGTATTCTTTTTTTCAGCCTCGCTGCCTTTCACAATGCCAAATTACAGCTCTTAATTCTTGTCTTTTTTCTTGTAAAACTTCTAATGACAAGAAAAAGCCCATGGGACCCGCCAGCCTTCTCAAGCCTATCATCTACTAGAAAAGAAATTTAACCAGCCAATTTACTCACATTCCATCTTGTTCTCCATCTTCTCACTTCAACACGTCTTTCATCCGGCTATTAAATCCACGTCCATCGGTCCTCAGTACCGCTTGGGGAACGAAAACAACTCTACACTGAGAACAGGTCTTTCCAAAATGCCGGACTTATTAGTAACAATTCGTAACGATTTTAATAATAAGCAAGCCCATTTTTGCCGTAGGCACCTTCTTAGCTCTTCATGGACTTCAAATGAACTGCCAGGTGAGGAGACATCAGGATGGCGAGTCGACACCCTGCAGGCACAAAGACACGAGGCAGATGAAGCAAAACCTGAACTGCAGGGGGTTGAACTTGAAAGAATAAGCTTACTTGCATGTAAAAAAAGTAGTAAGCTTATAACTCAGCCTCTCTGACGTTTTCTTAGCCGTCGGCGAAGCGTAACGAGTTATAATGTCAAAATGTCCACCTGGAATTTCTTGCAAAGCTTTCATCTAAGTTCTGGTTTGGACTTTTATCAGCCTAGGGTGTCTTCTCTAGGCTGCACATTCTCAGATAGTCGAGTACAGAAACGTTTACGTGCTTATATTTGTGGAATTATTTATGGAATTATCCAAATCTTTCCAAGTTCCTCATTATGGTCAATCGTGTTCTACTCAGGGTTCACCTCCTACGGCCTCAGAAGCACTTTGCTTGGACCCCCAAGGGTTCGTCACTTCAGAAGTTGTCTCTATTGCAAGAGATGTAATCAGCTGTACACTGAAGAACCCAAGAGTTGCACCGCCATACCATCACAATGAAGAATTTCTCCTTTCCAGTGGCGAGACTCCAACAGAGATGGACGTAACATCAATAACATCTCTGTTTGCATGGCTAGGTTGCTACAGGAGCAATGGAGTGAGGAAATGTCGAGAGAAGATGGAGCTTGTGTACACTCTCTGAGCTTTGGAATGCCATGGAATGAAGGTCTTGACAACAGCTAGTACATTATAAACCGTTTTACCTCCTACAGTGTCGGAAGCATTTGTTTACGCAGCTCACGGAAGATTTTTATTTTCTCTTGGAAGCTTTGTGTATGCTTAATTTTTTTTTCTTTACTACATCCGTTATACTGTACATAGAGAGACAGTGACTTTGGTGTATTATCATAATGAAGATGAGGATGACATTGCTGGTTAAGACTCCTAACTTCCGAAATCCTGATTTATTACACGTTCGCATGTGAAAAGGTGTGGAAAAAAAGACCTCCAAGCCGACCAAAGGGTAAGTATTAAATTTTAGACGAGCTCATTTCCACCATTTGAAGACAAATATAGCGTGCTTGCCTCGCAGCTTGGAAAGCATTATGGAAAATGGATGGATACATAGGGCGCACGGTGGCTTAGTGGTTAGCACGTTCGCCTCAAACCTCCAGGGTCGGGGGTTCATGCTGACAAGCATTTATCACATTACACGTCCAAAATTAGGCACTTTGTTTAGGATCTTAGTAATTAATGGTCGACGTTGAGAGGATGAAGGACAAGTGGACTGCTGGGATCGTTTTGAAACCTCAAAGTCTGCTCAGGGAAATATCAGAAAGTTTTGACATTTTCCTGGGTATGACTGCATTGTTTTTAAGCACCAGACACTTGGAAAATGCCCGAAGGTCAATCCTGCCTCTGCCCGGTGGCACGCCCTCGAGCAGTTGGCTCCTACGGAGTGCATGACACAAGGTTTTTCATCACATAAACTCTTGCACCCTGCAATCAACACCCCACTGTCAAAGGGGCACCAAAAGGCCATGTAGTGGAAGAGTACTGAATGGACAACAAACAGAAAGAGGGAGAATAAAGAAAATACAAGCAGAACCTCATACTTTCAGTTGTGCCACCTGTGTTATATGCCAAAATGACGACCTGAAATATTTTGTGCGTAGGTGTGTTCTATCATTAAATGTCTTTAACGCTTACTGTCACTCGTTAGAGACCTAGCCTACTGTCCTGAAGTGTTTTGTTCGTCTTGCACCGTGGCAATTTGCTATTAATTTGCATTTATTTATTAACGTTTGATCCATCATACGTTTGATCAATCTGTAGTTACGTTTAACGTTAAAACACTTGCGCTGTAAACTCCGGTGATCAGTGGCACCAATTAAAGAAATATATATATTTTCTCATTTTGCACTTCACTGAAATCCCGCTCCTCATTATGACTTAACCATTACTCCGTCTTATCCGTCACGGTATAGCTCTATCAATGGGCCTTTTCAGTTTATGAGATCATTTATTCGCAGGGTCAAAATTCAACACGTCTGTCTCAAAGCTGAAAAGACTGAAAATCATCTCATAGCTAGAAGGAATGACAAATACTCGATCACTTTACCAACCAAACATATTAATCCAGTGTGTTTACTATTGTAATAAGAATAAGAGATAACCACTGGTCTTTTATTCGTATAATAACATAAGTGTTATCCGCAGTAGCGACCGCATGAAACATTCTGTCTCGGCTTGTATAAAGCACATGATTTTTCCACCTTGGCCGCCTGTAGTGCGGCTGAATAGCTGAATATTATTTAGATGACAGGGATTTATCCCCCGTGTAGGCCGTAATGAATGGCAATAACAGCTCTGTGTGCGTCTGTCTGGGTGTGTTCGTGCATGAGTATGTTTGTGTAAAATGATATTATAGATATTAAATAAATAGCTCCTGCTCTCTTCATCGGGAGATTACAAGAGAAGACGGAGGAAATGTTTGTGGAAGGTAAAATCAATGCCGATTCAATTCTCACGCTTGTGTAATCTCTTGACTCCTTGCGTTAATGTTTCCTAATGTATGAAACTGTATGCTGCACACACACACACACACACACACACACACACACACACACACACATAAAGGAGTGACTTTATGATTAACCGCTGATGTTCCACAAATATTCTGGAGAAAGCATGATCTCTACGCATGATCGTGTGTGAAGAGGAAGTGTCCAATCAGATGCAAGTGGGAACGAGAAGATGATGGGACAAATCTGATGAAGTTTCAATTGGATGCACACTTTTTAAATCGTATCAGGATTAATGAACGAGTATGTGTTTCGCTTTTGAATGCAAAGATTCAGCTGCGTACAGCGATTACGGGGGTCCAAGCACCCGAGTGTAAATTCTAATCATCGGTAACACCACAACAAGAATTTGCTTGGTATTCAAATTAGACAGAAAAGTGTGCGCAGATGTCGGTAGTGACAACTTACTGTTAATGTGACTAGTTTGAATTATTACAAGGGAAATGGTAAACGGTAGTGCTATTTTTACATATAGCCACATGTTCAAATAATAACACGACGTGTAGTGTTAATATCCACTACCTAGAATGCACACAAGTCGACTGAATATGTACAACAAGAAAACATATTCCATCCATCCATTTTCCAGACTGCTTATCATAAACAGGGTTACGGCGGAGCCTGGAGCCTATCCCAGGGAACTCGGGCCACAAGACGGGGCAGACCATGAACAGGGTGCTAACCCATTCTCACACTACGGACAATTTGGAAATGCCAAATCAACCTACAGCGCACGTCTTTGGACTGGTGGAAGAAACCAGAGTACCCGGAAGAAACCACCGAAGCACAGGGAGAACATGCGAAATCTGCGCACGTAGGGCGGAGGTAAGGTTCGAACCCCAAACCCCGGAGGTGCGAGGCGAACGTATTATTTGATTTATTATTTCAGAAAAAAACAGGCTTGGCTACTAAATATGCCATATACCAACAGCAAGTCCTGACCCAAAATGTAAGTGTGCAGATAAACAGGTCGATTGCACTTCAAATGGTCGAGGCTACGTGGCATGATAATGATGTTACCCGTGAGACATGTGTTCCCACTATATGCGTTCGATGCTGAGATTACCGAACCTATATAAAAATCCACAATTTTTAGAAAATAAAAGAAAACAGGTACTAACAAAAGTAGATCTAAACGAACAAACCCTGAAATCTAAACATGAGGTTTAATATACTCTATAATCTGCACAAATGGTTGATTTGGATGGTTACAGCTTCTTTTTTTTGACCACCAAAGAATTCTCCGTTGCTAGATTTAATGTTGTTAGTTTTTTCCCCCCAAAAAAGTATATATTTGCACTCAGCCCTCCTTTGATTTAATCCTTCCTTGACAGTAGAATAAAGAGACGTAATACCACTTCTTGACCGAGGTGACCCCAAGTAACAAACTAAAATGCATTCACAACTTAAGCTGACGATCATTCAAGAACTGTTCATTAGTGATTCATCCATCCATCCATTTTCTATATCACTTAATCCTTTTAACGGGGAAACCTGGAGCCAATCCCAGGGAGCATCGGGCACGAGGTGGGGTACACCCTGGACAGGGTGCCAATCCATCGCAGGGCACAATCACATACACACCCATTCATACACTACGGACACTTTGGACATGCCAATCAGCCTACCATGCATGTCTTTGTACTGGGGGATGAAACCGGAGTACCCGGAGGAAACCCCCGCAGCACGGGGAGAACATGCAAACTCCACACACACAGGGCCACGGTGGGAATCGAACCCCCGACCTTGGAGGCGTGAGGCGAACATGTTAACCACTAACGTGTCCCAACACTATGCCGTCACATCATGCAGATTCCAGCCGTCTCTACACTCTCTGACCTTACGATGACATGTGATGAGATACGTTCATACAGCGATGGTAGAAACTGCTTCAAAATCGCTCACTTCAGTGTGATTGCTGGAACTTGCTGTCCTCTACAGCGATTCTTAAGAAGGGATTGCTAGAGCAACTTTTCTATAATTTACAGCAAAAGGTTTTAGAGCATGATGTGTCTGTCTCAACACACTTCCTTTCCCCAGACAGAGAAGGAGTGCTGTGAGCTCCATAAACAGCAGTAGGTAGAAATTCTCGGGCGTAATTTTGAGGGTGAGCTTTCAGCAGAATGACAGAGCGCACGCACTATGTGATCTGAAGCCTGAGACTGAACACAGAAAGAAGAAAAACAATCATTATTGACTATGCAGCAAGGCGATAAGGATAGGCGAGGAGACAGATGTTCGGGCATCACAGAGTGGAGGAGGATGAGAGGAACGCCAGAGGAAAAGGTGACACGGAAAACGACGAGAGGAAAGATGAAGTAGAATAACGGGCGAGCGAACACAGTCGGCCTTCAAGTTAGATCCAAGAACGACATCCATCTCCGTCCTGATCGTCGGGTCCTTACGTCGGGTCCTTTTCTGCTTCTTATTATGATCGATAATTAACAATCTATCGAAAGGTCAATGATTACTCATATACAAAAGAGTTCCAGGCACAGAGCTCTGCAGCTCACGTCATTTCCCAAATGTGGAAAAAAAAAAAAAAAAAAAAAAAAAAAAGATTGACAAAAAGAAAAAACAAAACATTTGAGACGTGATTTTGTAATGATCTCAAATGCAACTGTTTGCTTTGTACAAGCACTAAAAAATATATTTTAAAAAAAAGTTAATTAAGGTTATTTAATTGTTTGTGACAAATTTAAAGTGTTTAAAATTTTTTTATTTAATTTAAGAAAGTAACTAAAAGCCATACATTATATATAATATTTATCTGAAAATCTATGCTAATGAGAGCACACGGACATAAAAAACTACCAATGGACAACTGGGGGAAATTTCAGCCTCTGAAGTTTTCCCAACGAAAACGATCAGTTTTATTCCAAAACATTTCGGTTAAGGACTTTTCCAGTACAATTCTGATCCACACCCTGAAAGCACGACATCTTAGCCACCATTCAGAGCATGTATAATAAAGTAATATTTTCATTTATTCTGCAGTTCTGTGGAGTGATGTGTTGTTGAAAGAACTCGTTAATAATAAGTGTGTAGGGTAAATGGTGCACTTATATAGTGCTTTTATCCAAAGCGCTTTACACTGTGTCTCATTCACCCATACACTCACACACCAATGGTAGCAGAGCTGCCATGCAAGGCGCTAACTTGCCATCGGGAGCAACTTGGGGTTCAGTGTCTTGCCCAAGGACATTTTGGAATGTGGAGTCTGACCCTACGATTAGTGGATAACCCACTCTACCAACTGAGCCACAGCCGTCCCGTAGGGTTCTCCCACACACCCAATTTTTTAATTAATGAGTAATTTTAATGAATGCTGTTCAGCTTTCAAAGGTATCAAAAACAACATACATTATTATAATTTATGCAACAGTACAGGAAGCCAATTAATAATAATTGTTTTGTGTGTGTGGGGGGGGGGGGGGTTGTTAGGGTTAGTTTTATTACTGGTTTTTTGGGAGGTTGGGCTTTCAGTCCAGAATCCCCTGAATTTCTTTGGCTTTTGACCACTAGTGTCCTAGCATCCAACATCACTGCTGTTATCCTGACAGCCTTAGGTAGATCCACTATATACACAGGTACTTGTTATCCTTCTTGTGGGAACATCTTTTTAGAACTGGGAAGATTTCACCCATCATCTTTAAAGTCTGTCTGGACCTAGTCACAGTGGTGGAAAGACAGTAGGAGTTTTAAAAGCTAGGTTTCTAGCTATTGCTAGAGAGGCTGATGGATTTTGTTACTCCACATGGTCAATGTAGACATGCGATTACAAAAATGCTGCTTTAACAGAGAAAACGTTGCGCAGTCTGGAAACTGGGTTTTTGAAAATAATATTCATATATGAAACATTTTGTAGACATTTTTATTTATGTTAGTAATCCAAAAATAACATTTATTTTGGTGGTTAATTAAAAAAAAATAAAAATTCCCTAGAATTAATTCAACAATTGCAAGTCTAGAAA
Organism: Ictalurus furcatus; assembly: GCF_023375685.1. Taxonomy (NCBI): domain Eukaryota; kingdom Metazoa; phylum Chordata; class Actinopteri; order Siluriformes; family Ictaluridae; genus Ictalurus; species Ictalurus furcatus. Next base: position 2,269,631 of record NC_071257.1, read on the forward strand.
TGGGTTGCATGATAGGAAATATTTACTCTATGTCAAGAATAAAGTGCTCTTATAGGAAAATAATCAATAATGTGATGCTGCTCGAAGTTTTGTAGTCCTCTGATACCACAGCAATTTGCTAGTCATTACAATTTTTTTGCATTTATGACTCAATAATAGAGTTTGTATCCATTTATAGTTACTTTTAATGTTACTTCCTGTTATCACTTACGTTATAGCAGCTACAAGCGTTCCCTCAAGGACAAAAAGAGAGAGAAAAAAAAAAGTAGCTCGCCATGTTACCGAGAAATCAAGCAGTCAAGTAAACTTGACCGCCGACTATTACAACGTGAAAGTCTCTATGAAACTAGAGACTCCTTACATAAATGCTAAGTAAACACCTTCCTACAGAAAATGTCACCATACCAAGGATTAGACATGAATATATATCATTTTTATCCATTTATTTGGCGCCATACAAGTCCTTTGGTAAGCTGTTACTACAGATGTGATAACGTATTAGAGCAAGCATCCGACCAATCAGATTCGAGAATTCTGCAGAAGCGCTCTAGTGAGCTTTGGATTCATGAGAACTGAACCTTAATGACACCTTTAGATCAGAGAAGAGCCGGGCATGAAAAAGCGCTCATACGTGACATCGTCCTCCTCCATGCCACTCACCCAATACATGAGTTAGAACGAGTGTGAGAGAGAGAGAAGAGGAGGAGGAGAAACGTGTGAGCAGAGTTTCAGAGCATGAGTGTCTCAGCCAGTTGACACGTTAGCCTGCTAGCCTAGCATGGCCAAGTACCTACGTCTTCCTGTGTCGCCAACACGTTATCACCCAGTCCACTCTGCTAACAAAGCTAACACTACGTGCTCTACTTAGCTCAAAGCTCTCCTAACAGTTCCTCAACCTCGTGCTGAGACAGTGTCATCCCTTTAACGCCACTTCACAGATTTTCCTCTCTAGATCTATGGAGTCTTGCACCGGAAATCGCGAATGCTGCTGCAAAGAATTGTGGGGGGTCGGAATAATATTCTCTGAGAATATTCTCTGGCGTGATGTTAAAGGAGAATCTAATCAAAGTCTATTTTTTGCATCCACTGTTTAACTCGTGGCACATGTATAAATGTTAGGTAAGGGAGGTATGTCTGAAAAGTGATAATTAATATGACAAATAATGGCAGGTAAAAAAAAAAAATACCAGAGGGGGTAAAAAAGAATGAGTTTGAAGCATAGGCTCACTGCAGCACTTTAAATGTGACACGATGTTTGATGATTAATTGATCTTAATTACCACTTACTAGCTCTGTTACACAATGTGGCAGGTGGATGATCTCTCTCTCTCTCTCTCTTTCTCTGTCTTTCTCTCTCCCTGAAGTTTGCTTCAACTTTGAAAGCAGAAGTTAAAAGACAAATTGATTGGATCACAGGTTCATCATGTCATTTATTTATTTCATTAATATATACGTGAATGGAAGACAGAAAGAGGTTAAGATGTTGTTTTCCTTTTGGCTCATGCCTTGTGCTTTTGTTTGGGTTCTAGTCCTGTTTTGTGCCCCCCTAGACCCCCCCCACACACACACACACCCATCCTGTCACTGGTTGATTATCCTAATGTGTTCACCTGTTCTGTGTCTCTGACTACTTTAGTTATTTCTACCCTGACATTCCTGCTCCATCTTACCTTTTGTCTGAGCCTTGTTCTCTCCGTCCACGCTTCCTGGTTTTGATCGTGTAGCAGTTATGTGACACACCTCTTAGATTTGATCTCTGTTTCCACCGATATATACCACGTCATCATCAGTGATCGACTGATCGGTGATTGAATCCTTTTAGTCTGCCAGTTAAATAGTAGTAATATAATAGCTACAGAAAATAATCTCTATAGAACATTCATCTAGCGTAATAAACATGAACGTGAAAACAAAATAAAAGAAGTATCACAGTTCACTGTAGTTAAGAGAATGGATAGATGAAACATGGAAGAAGAATGTAGTTCTCATAGTTATTCATACTGTACTTGGGTTGTTTCTGCCAATATTATGCTGATATCCATCTCCCACTGACTCAGTTTAATCTTTCAGTAAAAACCTCTTGCTCTCTGCCCAACATTTTGGCATTTCCCTGTAAGAAACCATTACCACTTCACTTATTTTATAAGATATTTTTAAAGATGGCTGTGCTATATATAACCAAAAACCCTTTCTCTGTTCTCTATGCAGCTACAGTCCCCTCCAAAAGTAGTGGATTCTTTTGTTTTTGATACATTGAATACATTTTGGGTTTGAGATCAAAAGATGAACATGAGACAGATAGATAGATCAGAATTTCAGCATTCATTTCCTCATATATACATCTTGATGTGTTAAACAACTTGGCCAACCTGTTCCATGTGCAGTTATTAGTACTTCAGTGGTTCCTTTCTTTTTTCAGGACATTCCAAATTGTTGTACTGGCTATGCCCCGTGTTTATGCAGTGGCTCTGATAGAGTATCCCTCTTTCCTCAGCTTTAAAATGACTGGCTTTTCTCCTGTAGGCAGCTCTCTGATCTTCATGTTTGTTTATCCTTTTTGACAACAAATGCAGTCTTCTTCACAGGTGAAACCTACGGCTCAAACCAAGAGTAGACGTTCAGAGCTATTAACTAATTATTTAAAACAATCAATTTAACAGGGCTCACCTGGGCAGCAAGAAACACACAGCAGTCACGTGTTCCAATATTTTTGATCACTTGAAAAAATGGGAGGGTTCAAACTGAAGGTGCCATGTTCTATACTGTTTGACACGTCTAGATGTAAACATGAGGAAAAACTGAAACTCGGATCCGTCGACTCGTACTCATCTTGTGATCTCAAACCCAGATGTCTTCGATGTATAGCGAAAACAATAGAAATGACCTTTTGGAGGGGATTGTACATTTCCGTGGTTAAAGTTTGTCTCACCTTTCAGTGTAGTCATTATTTTAGGTATTATGAATTGCATCAAATAATAAGTGTAAATACATATTAAAAAGGAATTTGCAATCCTAGTGTGTATGCAAAAAAAAACACAACCCTTTTCAGTCAATAATGTGGCACCTCTTTTAGCAGCAATACCCCCATCCCCCCCCACCCACACCCACACACCTCATCAGGTCTGCGAGGTTTGAAGGATGTCTTGCATGAACAGATCCTGCCTCACCATTGCAATAGGATTCAGGTCAGGGCTTTGGCTTGGCTATTCCATTACACCAACACTCTCCTTCCTAAACCGTTCTCTAGTGGACTTCCTTGACTGTGCAAGATTGTTGTCCTGTTGAAGCTCAGTTTTCAAACTCACAGCCTGTTATTCATATCGAGTTTATTGATATGTTTATGAAAAGCTGTGTGGGCTTTTCAGATGGGCAGATATGTGCTTTTTTGACGGAAGACACTTCTTCCGGGGACTGTATGCCTAGATGCCGTTTCTGTTCAAGGTTCTACTTATTGATGATTCATAAAGCTTCGAGATCTCTGAATGTTTTTAAATACAGTTTACCTCTTTTATAATTCAACTTGTGGCCCTGGGTGAAATTGTAGAAGGACATTTTTTTTCCCCTTCCATTCTTTTTGCTTCATTTCTCCAACGGATCAGTTCTGACACTTCTGTCTTGTTTTTAATTCGTCAAGGGAAATGGAATTACGTTTTAACAAGTACTTCTGAGTATATGTCATGGAGATAAGGTTGTTGTTGAACATTTTCCTACGAGTACTACTTTGCCATACTCATAAGAATTCCTTCTCTCAGAGTGTGTTGCAGCTCATGTACTTTGGTTTACATTATGCGTTTTGGTCATGTCTCTGAACCCGTTTGTTGTCTCATTGTGGTCACCTGTTTTTGTCTTTAGTCGTTTATTCGTTTGCCTGTTTATACAAGGAAACTTCACACATTTTAGATGAATATCTCAGTTCTATATCATTTCTAGTATTTCCTTTCGGGTTTCTAAGGCACACATTGAAAATGTAGGTAGCACGTGTGAATGGAACAAAGCTACAGAATGAAATGTTACTTCAATGCATAACGGATCATAGCAGTTCTTCTTCAATATGCTACACGCATATAGGCAGCGTTCATCATAGACATGACCTCATTTTACATCAGTATTGCATAAGATATCTTAACAGACAAATGTTGGTTGACATGAGCCCACTCCTTTCGCCTACGCCAACATTACATATTGCGAGAACAATATCAGCCTGCTATGCGACAGCCTGGCAACAGCCATATGCTAACCGAAGCTTCAGATGGGTGATTCGTGTTTTAGTCCGGCCTGGTGGTACATGAGGCCGAGAAGCCTCATTAGGAAATTAACGATGGGAACAGGGTATGTATAGATTCATCTGCATGTATGCGTGTGTGTGTGTGTGTGTGTGTGCGTGCCTCATGCTGTTCTTCCTCCAAGCCCAATCAAAATGCAGAGTGTGCTTTAAATTATACGATGTTGGATGTTAGAGATGCTGCCTCCCGGGGCTGAGATTTGATTGACGGGTCAGTAAGAGAGGTCTTTACAGAATCGACAGAAAATAAAAAAGGCCTTTAAAAAAATAAAATAAATAAATAAATACATAAATAAATAAATAAAACTAGTCGGAAGAGTCATTATGCTCATTGGCAGATTTTTTACAATGTGTTTCAGTGATCGATGGCTCAATGCGTTTCAGTGTGGAGGACGGTAAACAACTGGGGATTGGTGGACGAGAGGGAACTGCAAACATGGCCAGTCTGCTGTGCAGCACTGTACCACACTGCCCCCTGGAGGAGTGCTGAGAAAGTGAAGTGTGCATTTCTTATCTCTTCGTTTCAAGCACCGAGAGTGCTGACAGGAGTAAAGGAGAATATTTCGGCTATTTTAAGCAACAGCTTAAAAGCTCGTTTTATGCAAGAATGATAAAGAAACAAAAATGAGAGAGCTAGGGAATTATGGGTGAGCTAACACCAAGGCAATAGTCTTGCGGCTGTGAGGGATAGAGTTCTACATGAATAAATGATCAAGCTATAATTAACCAACAACAAATACTGCACAGTGATTTATATCATTACTGAATACATGGTTACACCAAATGACATGGTGTTAACATATGGCAATCAATGCTTTGTAAATAATTCCACATACTGGTGTCACTAATGTCCCATCTCAGCGTGACAAGTGCTGCTTTCACGATGCTTATTGTTATGTACTACATGTCATTTCTGTTGTAGACTTCCACCTGCCCCTGTACTGTCTCTGCTTCATTACCCTAATGTGTTCACTTGTTCTGTGTTTCACCCCTCTTTCTTCAGTTATTTCCACTCTGTTGTATCTGTTCCGTGTCGTAAAGTCTAATCATGCCTTATAAGCCCAAGCTTCGTTCTCTGCGTCCACATTTCCTGGTTTTGATCCTGCTCGTGTCTTCTAATGACGGATTATCCTGATGTAATGTTGTCAAACCTGTGCTCTGAACCCATTACAGATCCTGACAACGATTCTTGGATCGCCCGGATAAATCACACATTGATTTTACACACTTGCATCCTGTCTTCCATAACTACACATTACCCCTGGCTGCTGAAATCCTAAAATTGATTTTGCATTGTAGTCAAAATGTAAAGTATTTGTGTCTAGGACGCCCAATCACATGACGAGTGCTGAATGTAAACCACCTGCCTGTCTGGAGACAACCTAGAGGCCACGTTGGACCTGAACAGAACTACTTAGAAGTAACTGTTAAAACCATTCGTGCATGAATGATCGAACAAAGTAGCAAGTACTCTGATGATTAGTCCTTGATTAATAATTCTGTCATTATTACGTGAGCACTAAAATATTTGCTGTTCGACTAGGTGATGTGTTACTGCCATCACACCAAAGTTTACAGACTGCAAATAAAAGTTTATAAGAGTTTGCAAGTATATGTACATTTGCAGTGTATGCAAGTCGTATGCATGTTCCCAACGAGGCAAAAAAAACTTCATGAGGATAAAGTTCAATAAGTGCTGCTTGTATTATTAACGTCACAGATGCTCAGGGGACCTCAGAAACTCCAAATGGTCCATAACCTATAATGAAACAGACTTAACTGGTTTTCCTTCCTGCCTGTTTCTCTTTCTTGGTGGCTGTTTTATTGTACAGCCCCAATACTATTCCTTTGTCTTCTCATTAATGGTGCACAAATCTGCCCCGTTTCTACCGGTCTGCAGTTCATTCTCAGAAGGCCTCTGCGGATCTCTGCAGATTTTCAGACGCAGGAATGCTAATGGTTTAGTCAATAATACCTAATAATAGGGACTTTTATGAGGGTGTCTGCCGTTTTCCCATGGAGACTGGCTTTCGTTTAATCTGAAGTAATGGTTTTGGGCTGATCGATTGATTTGTCGATAAATTAAACCTGCGCCCATCTGCGAAATGGACAAAGTAGGAAAAACGGATGAAACGACTGTCATCATGGATGCAAATAAAATCTGCCTGGCATGGAAGGGGCAGCTTTGTGTAAATGTGCTAGCAGAGCTAAGCTCCGTAGCACGATCTAAGGATTAAGGATTTTGGCATGCATGTCAGATTATTTAGTGTTAACAAATGTGAAGTGAAGCTGAGGCTGATTTCTTTCTAGCCTAGACTGTGGACATATTAGTTTAGTGCTTAATTTCCCATCGAACAGAAGACAAGAGACTGGGGCTTGGGTCACGTCTTTCTTGATTTTCTTGTACGCCAATCATCAGTTACAAACAACAAGCCTGCTAGCTGGCTTTCTCTCCAGACATATGTTACACCAAGACCACCCATAATCACCGAAATAAATTCACAGAGATGAAAATCCAATGGCTTTAAGGAAAGAATAAAAGTCCCTAATATACCCCTAGTAATACCATCTTCAAATGACCCAATAATATTCCTAATCAGGAGGTATTACCCTATAAATGTTAACGATTGCCTGGGCAGGCAAAAGAACCGCTCTAATCCAGATATGAACCACATTGACTCTGCTGTACATCCACGCACACCCTCATGTCAGACTGAAATGAGGAATGCTTGGCACAATTTCAAAATGGGTGTGGTGTCCTGCTATGGATTTCACATCTTATTACCAGAGCTTCTTTTTAATACAAATCATGATAATTCCAAACAGACAGTCACTTGGAGTGAAAAGATGACAAAAAAAAAAAAAAACGATATCGCGATAACAATTACTAAAATAATACAATGTTAAATGTGGTTACCAGGATGTACGTAGAGTCTGGTGAATTAAAAGTGATCGGCTGCAGAAAAAGTAAAATTTTTTTTAAAATCCCGCTTAACACTTGTTTGAAAGTAAAAGAGAATGAATAGAGTGCACCACAAAATGCAAATTCTCAAACGAACCCAAAATGGACCTTATCTCAACTACAAAAGAGCTTTTGTGGGAAACAAAAAGGATAGCACGGCGCAGAAAAGGAGCGAGTGCCTGAGTCATTCAAATAAAGCGCCCGGCCCAAGAGCCCGCTTTTCAAACACTAAAAAGCTCCCCACAAGGAGATAAGCAAGACTCTGAGAGCTGCGGGTGACGCCTTTTGTTAAGACACGTATGGCGTTGCGGCAGCAGCTTAATGAATGGCACTTGGTGTGTCCATGGAAACAGAAACGGTGAAACACAGAGCTGGATCCGCTTGTCTCTGACTCGAGCCATGTAGCACACCCTTGCAAGAACTGAAAAGCTGAACAAGAGGCTCTAGCGTGTAGCATCACTTTAAAAGCACATGATTACTCTGCTGTAAGGAAGTGGGAAGGTCAGCAGGAGTCTATTTTCTAGCTGGCAGACTGCGAACTTCTAACAGTTTTAACTCTGTTCTGAGATCCAGTCTGCAGAACCCAACATCCGTAAGTCATAAGCATTAAAACACCAATTGCCTGACAAGGCCATCGAAAGAGGTCAATGTCATATCCACTATCCATTAATAAACGTCCATTAGTGGACATGCTGCAGCTACCACTACCTTCAACATAGAGAGAGCAATTTATTTTTCTTCAGTAAAGCTCCATTTCAGTAGACCCATTTCTTCTACCGATGTTTTAAGGCTCTTTAGAATATTGTAACCATGCACATTCAATTAGAAAACCCGAAAAATCCAGCTGTACTGTTTCTAAGCTCCAGCTAGCTAAGAGCATCCTGCCTTTAATAAACCTACTGACCTTGTAAGGCGTAACAGACATGAATATTTATGTGTTTTTTAGCAAGCCAGTTGCTTGGGAACATACCCCGCTTAGCTGGAGTCTGCATTTCCAGCATCCTTGAAGGCAAAACCAGAGCTATGATGATCTTCTAATGGTGGCCATTAGGGTCAGCCTAGGGTCATCCTGACATTAGCTCTTTCAGACATTCACATGTTAATAATTTGTCAACTGAACTAAGAAAGCTCCTATTTGCTGGTGCGCATAAATCAAACGCTCGCTACAACCGTCTGCATTTATTAAAATGGAGCGAAATGGCGTGAAGATGTTTTCCTTACCATTGACTTGAAGTCAGTGCATTTTCTATTATATAATCTGAAAGAGCTAATTGTATTATCATAAAGAAAATCTGCATCTATGACATTTGGAAGTCGCCCTTGTCCAGAGTGACTTACATTTATCTCATTTATACAACTGAGCAGTTGAGGGCAAAGGGCTTTGCTCAAGAGCCCAGTGATGGCAGCTTGGTGGTGCTGGGAATTAGGGAATTAGAACTAAAGAATTAGCAATATTGAGTTGGATTGAGCGAATCTTTTGTGCATGACCAAGATTCAATTCTCTCATTCAGTGGGTCAGTGTTTGAATCAGTGAATCTTTTAGTCATAGGCAAGATTCACTCCTCTTTTGTAGCAGAGCAGTGTTTGATTCACTAAATCTCATGACAAAGATTCGGTCCTTTATCATTCAGCTCACCTCTTGTTAATCAGGTCACTGTTTGAATCAGTGAATCTTTCGATCATGGATGGGATTCGTTCCTCCTGTGTAGCAGGTTGGGGTTTGATTCAGTGAATCTGTGGATCATGGCTGAGATTCGTTCCTCATGCATAGCAGGTCAGGGTTTGATTCAGTGAATCTTTCAGTCATGGCTGGGATTCGTTCCGACTGTGTAGCAGGTCAGGGTTTGAATCAGTGAATCTTTCGGTCATGGCTGGGATTCGTTCCTCCTGCATAGCAAGTCAGGGTTTGAATCAGTGAATCTTTCGGTCATGGCTGGGATTCGTTCCTCCTGCGTAGTAAGTCAGGGTTTGAATCAGTGAATCTTTCGGTCATGGCTGGGATTCGTTCCTCCTGCATAGCAGGTCGGGGTTTGATTCAGTGAATCTTTCGGTCATGTCTGAGATTCGCTCCCAAGATCTTGACCAAGATTCGCTCATCTTCAGTTAAGCAAACGTTTGAATTAACTAATCTTTCAGTCACAGCCACTATTCACTCCTCTCTCATTCATCAGGTCAGTGTTTGAATCAGTGAATCTTTCAGTCATCGCCAAGATTCACTCCTCTCTCATTAAATAGGTCGGCTGACTAAGTTGGTTCAATGAGTCCATTAGGGCCAAGCTGCAGATTTCCAGTGTTTCAGTTCATGCAATAGTAGCTTGTGTGAAAAGTAATACTTCTAAACATGGATATTCAGGGATATTCTACAATAATACATAATAGCGTGATTAGGCTGCACAATTAGCCAGACCGTAGAAGAATCATTTAACTGATTGAATTCAAACTACTCCAATCACTAAAAAGGCTCAAAAAAACAAAACAAAACAACCCATCTCTAATGATTTGTTACCACGTAAACACCAAGTCTATCCCAAAGCAATTTCTACATAAAAAAAGACTTGATTGAATTTCACTTCCCTATAATGGTGTACAATTTGCTGTACCAAAAGCATTATCACTCAGATTATCAGTCTTCTAACATAACCACATGTTACCATGACACCCATTCTCTAACGCTTTTGCAGACACACTGTGAAACTCACACATACACAAACGCACAAACATTCTTGAAGCTTCTATATTCGTCTCGACACTGAAAATGAGTGCAGCTGCAGAACGGCAGTGGAACACGGCAGGAAGTTCAGTCTCTTGTCAGGTGATCAAATCTCTCTTTTTTTAATAGGAGTCACACAGACCCTACGAAACCAGCACCTTCGTGAATGAGCAGAGAATTTCAGCTTAATTGAAGGTTATCATGGGAATAGCATTACAATAAATAAATAAATAAATAAATACGGCCAAGAAGATGAGCTTGTAGCGAATGTACACTGGTTTTTACCTAACCACGGTAGGATTGACACCTTCGACGGTTGAGTAATTGCTTTAACACTCACACCAGCCTGAAAAGCTGAATGAAGCAAAAGGAATTGTGAAGGCAGGAAGCAGCTAGGTGTAGGAAGTCCATCTGTGCTGTGTTTGGCCCTGCTGTTCCAGACAAAAGGACTTTATTTAACACAAGCCCACATGTCAAGCTGTATGGAGGGGTTTGAAGCAGACACATGCGAAATTAAATGCTATATCTCACTGAGTCACACAGTTTGCCCATCCCTGAGCTTGTAGCCCTTAATCTCTCTCTCACTAGCAAATGGAGGTGGACGTCTCAGTATCTTGGTACATATCTCATCTTTGTGTCATCGCTGTTATCTCTGTCCTTGTCGCTCTGCTGAAGGATTCGATTAGATGAAACTGCGGTACTTCACATTTGACCTTAACAGGAAGCAGCACTGAGACTAAAGCATGATTTGTTTTGGGGTTTTTTTTTTTTTTAATTATTTTTTTATTATTATTGCCATGTTCTGTAGAAAGTATGTTGTGTTCATTTGGGTTTTTTGGTTTGAAATGTAAAGAGGAAGATGTTAAAAGAGGAAATTAATTCTTCATATGTATATATCGCGGTACATCTCATTGTGAGTCAATCTAAGAGCTTCAGGTAATGTTTACATAATGCAACTCAAATAGCCACGCTTTACAACCGTGATGAGCAGAAAAGTATCTCAAAATGCATCTGAGAACACATTGAACAGGAATCTGAAGCTAAAATGGGCACAGGCACACCAAAACTGGACAGTTGAAGATCGAGAAAAAGCCCGAATCGTGTTCTGAGATGCTTTACTGCTCACCACGGTTGTATAGACTGGATACTCGAGTTTGCATAACCTTCCTGTCAGCTCAAGCTAGTCTGGCCATTCTTCTCCGACCTACTCAACAAGGTATTTCCGACCGCAGAACCGATGAATCATTTGGTCTTGAAGGAATCACAAAGTGAACAAATCGGTATCAGTCACTGCGATGTAACCGCAGTCATTACTTTCATCGAGTTGCGAACTGGAAGACTAAAACATGGAAGCAAAGCATTACATTCGTGGTTACAGGTTTACGTAAAAAAAAACCCATCCATGTGCACGATGAACCTGATCTGTGAAAGCTTCGTTTGATCTTTTTATTCAGTTTATTTATTTGTATTTTTTGAGCATTTGTGAATAGTATATGTTTTATTCAGTCTATAGAGGAGTTATTTTTTGTGATCGATCGAGATAAAAAATCCTCGATTTTGCGCTTGCTTTTTTCCAAACTTGCGGAAAACTACTTCAATCGGTGAAATTGAAATTGCACTAAATTGTTTTGCACGCTCTTTTGCAGTGATGTTTGCTGGCAAAGCTCTACTCGTGTTCGACGCACGTGAATCGATGAGGGCTTTGGAGGAATATGTGCTGTGATGACGTCACGTGACGGGTCATCTGTGGAAAATTTGTTTGCTTGTTTTTTGGGTTCGTTATTGGTCTGAGCATGGAACCTTGATGGACTCCATCTTCAAAATGACAAAGAAAATTGGTTTTGCTCTAACATCTCTGCAGATCGAAACACTTTTGTTGTTGTTGTTTTCAACAGAAGACCAACAATGCAACACTGAACAAGTAGCAGATATACAAACGCCAGTTTGTTTGTTTTTTTGGCTGAACAGTTCCTGTGATCTAGTAAGACTAGAATCAGAATAGCTACAGACCTTGTGTGCATGGTGATTTGATATAAGAAACAAATCTGAAAAACAGCGGAATACATCTATTTTCATTTCTGTATGCCAAGTACCATCTCATCTGTTCTCTCTCTCTCTCTCTCTCACCATCACACCCACACACACCATAAATAGAGCCAAGGAACAATGAAGCATGCACACACTTCAATAAATAATAGCTTTCTCATGTCTAACTATTTCTGCTCTCGTTTTATTCATTACTTAACACACAGTCTAGGATGAAGTACTTATCTGCAGATACAGTGCCCTCCTCTAATATTGGCACGCTTGGTAAGTATGAGCAAAGAACAAAGATTATTTATTTTTTCTTGATAAACCTGTGTAGTGTTTGCAATTGTTTGATATCCATGAGAGCAGAGAATTGTTGTGAATTTTCTGAACAAAAAGGTTAAACAACAAAGACACTTTTCCACAGCCTTCTTTTGCTCATATTTACCAAGGGTGCCAATATTAGTGGCGGGCACTGTATGTCTAATAGCACTCATTTTACACTTCAACTGGTCTCGAACAACAATTAGTGATGAAATAACACGGAGCAGGACAATGGTATGATATTACTGCTACAGTTCTCACACATTAGCCAAAAGCTCATCATGATTAAACAACCTGTGACCTGTACTAAAATGCAGATGCATTCTGTTGTAGCCCTGTGGGAGCCCTAAACACAGGCGATCGTGCTAATTATTGAGCTTTTAAGCTCTGTGTGAAAAGGGGGGGACGGGGACCACAATGGTGCACCATTGGCATAAAAAAAAAAAAAACCTAAATAAGGCAAAGTTTAATATATGCTTAAACAGGCACAGCTGTACACCTGCACATTCATGCAATTATCAGCGCAACTGCATAAAATCCTGCAGGTACACATCAAGAGCTTCAGTTAATGTTCCGTTCAAATATCAGAACGGGGGAACAATGTGATCTCAGTGACTTTGAACTTGGCATGGTTGTTCCTGGTTTAATTATTTCAGAAACTGCTTATCTCCTGGACATTTCACACACACAACAGTCTCGAGAGTTTCGACAGAACGGTGCAGGGGGAAGAACATCAACATCATCAACATCTTGTTGATGAAAGAGGTCAGAAGAAAAATGGCCAGACTGGTTCAAGCTGCTACGGAAACTCAAATAACAACTCTTTACGACCGTGGTGAGCAGAAAAGCATCTCTACACGTCGAACCTTGAGGCAGATGAGCTCTAAGAGCAGAATACTACATCGAGGTCCATTCCTGTCTGCCAGGAATAGGAATCTGAGGTTAGAATGGGCACAGGCTCAGCCAAACGGGATAGCCGATTGGAAAAATGCAGTCCCGTCCAAAATTACTGGAACGGAAAGGCCAAGTCATTTGCTTTGAACATGCATTTCACCTCCTGAAGAGGAGAACGAAGGGAAAAACCCCCCTGGAACAAACAACAGCCGAAAGAGGCTGCGGTAAAAGCCATGAAAAGCATCACAAAAGAAGAAACCGACAGTTTTGTGATGTCCATGAGTCACAGAAATTATGCAGTTATTGCAAGCAAGGGATATGCCAAAAAATATTAAGTGTTATTTACTTTAATTTACTTCAAGACTTCTTATCTGTTCCTATACTTTTGGGTGGTCTGAAAAATGGGGCGGTCTGACATCAAAAGGTTCTGTGTTTTATGTTGTTCAACACGTCTAGATGTAAATACCAGGAAATAAAAGCTGAAATCCTAAACTCTCGTCTCATGTCCGTCTTTTGATCTGAAATCCAAATGTCTCTGGCGTACAGCACAAACAATTTAATTGTCCTTGCCGGTTCCAATAGTTTTGTAGAGGAACGTATCAGCTGGTTAGAAACTGCTCAGTTTCAGTGAGCCCAGCCTATCTGGCTCCAGCAACCATGCCATGTATGGCCGTGTATGCTATAAGTATATAATAACCGTATGAAGTGGTGTAGTCTGTACTCTGAGGTTGAAGTACCAAGAACAAATCCAGAGGCAAAACTGGAGACTTAAAGCCAACAAATGAAAAAAAAAAACCCAGTGTGGTGGTCAATCAGGTCCTATCCTGAAGCGGTAGCTTTTCCGAGGAAGGATTGCTGAACCATCATGGACATTGGTGACATTTTGAAAAAAGAAGAAAACAAGACACAAAATGGATAGTGAAAACTTAAGCAAGCATCTGCTGGAGTGCAGCGCCAGCAGGGATGCTGCTCTCTAGTCTGAGCCAAAGCTGCTCTGATGCTGTGGATTTGTGCACGCCATTGGAGAAATAAATGCCAGATGCCACGGATACCCGTCAGTGTTTTTGCCTCATACGTTCATGTCAGCGTGACGGCGCTTGACTGGAGCGTGGCTTTGCGCTATTCGCTCACGAGCATCCAAATCAACTTCATTTATTAGTCTCATCAAATATAAAGAGCTAATACTAAGTGAAATGTCATTAAAGGGTGATTTCACACTCGTGAGGGATGTGTTAACGGTTTTTATAGCGAAAGTAGACGTTAAGTGACTTGCACATGAAAGTAGTCCGAGTCAATTGGAGGAAATCCTCACATTAGACATGACATATTTGTCAGCCAACAGAAAGTTGATGACATAAAGGTTAATGACATAAAGCAAAAAGCACAGCAAATGAAAACCGTGTCCTTCCAAACACCAGCGTGTTACACCTTACACAGCAAGACAGCGCAACTCTGCCAAAGCGCGGTTATTTGAGAGCTTAAAAAATGATTTTCACACAAGAAGAAAAACTGCTCGCCTGCAATCTCAATCTCTCCTCACCCAGAAAAGCTGTGTTCGGTTGTCAAGAACCTTCCTCGCTCGTTTTCCAAGTCAACACTATAAATCCTGTTTTAGAAGTGAAAGCTCCCTTCGAGCTTCTCCATCAGAAGGAAGGAAGGAACACCCTGCTGTTTTGTGGGTCAGATGGATTATCACCACCTTTAAGGACTCTTTTTTTTTTTTTTTTTGATGATTCTAGCATCTTAAATCCCTGCTCCGAGCTAAAGCACATCCAGAACTCTTGACTAGAACCAGCTTGATGTCTGAACAACTCTTTCTGCTTTCCGAGATGGTAAAAAAATTAAGCGATACCATTGTTTTTTTCCCCACACAGTTTGCTCCACAAGACACTCTCTGATTACGCCGAGTACAAACGTATTCATTTTGTCGACAATTCTTAATCCACAGAGATTCACGTAATACAACGGTGTAGTTGAGGGTTAGGGGACCAAGCACTCCTTAACTGCGAAGAACCTTAAATGCTGAGCTTGCACTACTTACAAGAGTTGTAGACTACCACTGATTATATCATGTATGCAGTTTGTTTACGTTTTCGCTGTGAAGTGGTGCAATAGAGTTACTAAATCTTTGAAATGGTCTGAAAAAAGCAGAATTACATTCTTAAAGATCACAACTTTGGTATTCAGAGTTGTCGACTTACATTCAAAAGTTAAATCGATATTTACACAGGGAAAGTTCCTTGTATTCAGAGTAGGGTTACGAAATTCAGATTATTCAATCACCCGAATATATTTGAGCTTATTGGGGGGCATATATTAGAGCTTATTGACCCCTAGTGGTTAGTGGTGTAATTGCAGGGCACAGTAGGAAAGTTTTAAAAATGTATAAATCATATATATATAAATAAATGTATCAATACATATTCAAATGAGATGTTTTAAAAATGAATCAATTTGGTTATTCGAAAATGTCATGTTAGCTGATTATTCATTAATGGATTTATTTTAAATTTATTTACAAATGAAATGAGAATTTGCAAAAAACTATGAGTGGAAGACAAGTTCAAGTGCCGCTTTGATGGATAAAATAAACAAAGGATAATTCAGAGAGTCAAATTAAATGTCACACCAACAATAAAATGTAAAAAATAAAATCTTGAAATGTTTTGATTCAATTTTAATGTTATTATTATTAATGTTAAATATGAATGAAATAAAGCAACATATATAGAAATGACTGGTTAATATAAGCCTATAATTGTTGTGGAGTGAGGGGGGTCCTTGTGGATTGTTCGAAATATGCTAGGGGGTCCAGAGCTCACAAAAGGTTGAGAGCCACTGGTCTAGTGTATGAATTTTAGAAAGGTAATATCGTCTCAAATGGAATACATTAGTTTTTTACTAGCCTGAAAGTTTGCCCCGCCCCATCAGTTTGCCACGCCCCCGCCTGAAAGTTTGCCCCGCCCCCATTAATCAATCAATCGAAGAAGAAAAAATTGGCTAATCGATTATGAAAATAATCACTAGTTGCAGCCCTAGCATATAGTTCACATCTCTGAGGTTGCCAGATTTTTCTTGAGTAAACATTTCAGAGGCGTCGCCGCCGCCTTTAAACACAGCACTTGCCCGAAAGAAACCTGTGGATAAAAGTACGCACTGAAGAAGCAATTTCGCCTCACTACGCACACATAGCAGCTCAGAATCCAGCCCTTAATTTTTTTTTTTCCTTTCAAACATCACAAGCGCAAAATAAATAAAGAAAGAAAAAAGCAGGGCGATTCATAGGAAAGGGTTTTCAGAGTAGATAATCTCCGGAAAAGTTCTGTGAGAAATAAGTCCTCTGAATAAATTTTAAAAGATGCCAAATAAGATTTATGACACAGCATGAAATATCTAGTACGGTTTAAAAAAAAAAAAAAATAATAAAAAAAAGTCCTATTCACAGAAAGGAGCATCCATCACCAGAATATTTTCAGTACGCCTAAAATTCTCTCACCACACACTTGACCATGTACGGTGTCTCTCTGGAGCTGAAATTACAATGCAACTATCCATCATTCCCAGGCTGACACTGATTTGATTTTGTGGTGAGAATGATTGTTAGTCAATTTCTGTAATGTTTTGAGGATTTTGCATTTCCAAGTCATTTGGAGGAGATGAATAACAAGTGCTTTCCTGAATATTGCCAGGAGTTTTATTGAAGGATCGGTGAGAGAAGAAGGAAAAGCATTCCACCTCTGAGAAGCCAGTAGAGTAAAGATTATGATTATATTATGAGTATGAGTAGATCTCTGAAATGGAAAGTTAAAGACCAGCAGTCGACCCACCCGGAGATCACGGCCAATCACCAGACGACAGGCCGAACGTGTTTCCATTGTCTTTTCTGTTTTCCGTTGTGATGGTTTGTTACTAATACGCCACTGTAGCACGAGAGCCCCGAGCAGAACAAGTACACACAGTACAAATACAAGAGATGGAGTATTTGAATTCACAATTTTATTGTAAAGAACAGCGTATTTGGATTTTATTAAAAGCTAGACCTTTCTTGCTACTCCCCTGCATCTAAATCTTGATCGTAGTACTTCCTACAGTAATTGGTTGTCCGGTGATGGCGTAACACGTCAGTTTTGCTCTACGATCACGGTACACACCACTAGTTATGACCTACATTAAGTGTCTGCAGTGCAACTGAAATTCTACACCGCACTGGCTGCTGAGTTGGTATGCAGGTGTCTAGTTTTGAACCAGGATACGTAGATAATGTAGTGCAGAGCCCTTGGAGGCCCTTGGAGTTTAAATTTGATTACTGCTGCAACAGGAAGTAAGTGAGGTGACCCGAGTCACACAAGGCAATTTCAAGAGGTTATGAACCAGACAAGGAGTAGCATTCTGAACAATCTGTAGAGGAAATGATAGCATGTGGATGGAGAACAGCAAGTACAGAGTTGCAGTAAGCAGGTCCTCCTAGAGACGGTATGAGAATCTGAACGGGATCTGTAGTCTGGAAAGGTCCAATTCAGCTGAAATCTGCGAGACCCGGTGGATATGATCAGAAAAATTTATCCTATCGTCTAAAACCAGAACGGGATTTTCATCTGTGTGCCACGGATGGACTTGCGAAGGTCAGGGGTCAGGAATCTTCCTGAAATTATTTCAACAGCTCGCAGACGGTCTTAACAGAGGTCAAGACCTTTTTTTTTTCCTCTTCAATTTTGATTCCTGCGAGAAACTGCACTCTGAATTTAGATGCCAGAAGTTAAAATGACAACACAGTTTCACGCCAGAGATTTCCCACCATAGATTTATAAATGTTTTCTTTGCATGCCATGACACACACACAGCATGTCCTCCTGTTCGAACATCTGTCTTTATCTTTCTCTAACTGCATCTCTAAAAATCTTACACAAGTCACCTCTTTTCCTTTCCTTTCCATCCGTTTGAGTCTTGCACCTTTCTGCTTGACTACACATATTTACTGGCCTCAAGCTAAGCTAACAAACTCAAACTCTAGACCTCGGAAAGCATTTTTTGCGATTGTTTTTAGGATCCATCTAGACAGACCCTGAAACCGCCTACACGATGCAGTTAGTAATATCTTCAATCCCACCCCGTGTGCCAGTAAAACCTGTCCATTTAACCAGGGACAGAGATCCAGGTTGGACGGGGGTGGGAATATCGAAAAGTATTGACAAATACTAAATGGGGCCAAACAGCTTACAGATCACCACATCATCTGCTGCGTACCGACACTTCTGTCCATTCATATGTATTCATGTCATGTTTTGTTTTTTGTTGTTGTTTGATTGTGATGATAACCAGCACCTCATACAATCAGTAAACCGGTGCATTGATCCAGGGGAAGAATATACGGTGCTAACAAGCCATTTTTTTTGGAATAGGGAGCCTGCTGCTATAACGAATGGATCGATAAATGGTGCAGAGGTCAGTATAATAGTGCAGAAAAGCCCAAGACTATATCAGATGATCACAGACCGTGTTAAGCCAGCGTATAAAGCATTATTTTACAGCAACCTCTTTTCTTTTTCTTTCTCAAAGAGGACCATTTGGGTGAAGATAAATTGCTGGTGATTGGCTGCATGCGATGATCTGTGTTGTAATAGTTCTTGTGCAAAGCTGCAATCGGGAGGATTATGAATCGATTATTTTTGATTGCAGACTGGTAATGCAAGTCAGGTCATCGTGAACCCGGCCATCTTAACGTGGTTAAATTGGTTTCAGCTCTGTTTTACTATGTAACGGCAAAAGCCACTGATGTTATAAGAGTTAAGCTCCATAATACTTGTGTTGTGTTGTTTCCGTTTCTTTCTCCTGCCTTAATTTTGTTCATCCATCTCGCATATTCTGTGTATTCATTCATGATGTTCCACACCATTTGTCTGAAATCCACCATCATACCGCGGCATTGAGGAATTCTCAGAACAGAACGTGCTGATTACTTTTCTATACCAACAGCTGATATAGTATATAAATAATAATTCAGTAATAAAGCTAATCTGTTGCAGTTTCAGTGTGAATGCCACTGAAAACACTCTGGATCCATTCTCTGGGTCGTAACAACAATCAAAAGGAATAAGAAGAACAAGAAGATTCTCACTAAGTCTGAAGTGGTGCGAAGCGAGGAAAAAAAAAAATCTAAATTACTTTGGAAAACACAATAAAACTAATAAGAATGCACCTTCCATGCAGAGTGTTTTCATTCGTAAAATTCGGTCAATATGTTGGGTTGAGTCATGAAATAATCACGGAGGACTTCAGGCGAAACTCGACCTCATCAAGGTGTATATATATATATATATATATATATATATATATATATATATATATATATATATATATAAAGTCTGAGGGGGGAAAAGAGAAAGAATTAATTTTTTTTGCAGGTTGCTTCATTTCATGGACACACACACACACACACACACAGCAGTGTTTATAATGCTCTTTCTGTCACATTGGATCACTTTGGCACTTCCATCTTAGGCTGTAAAGAGATGACAGAATCTAATAGGGAAGAGATTTTAACAGGATTCTCTCCATCCTGCCTGGCACTTTTATGAGCCGTTGTGGTTTATTCAAATGGCTTCATTTATAGCAGTGTAAAGATTGGAATTAAACCTATAACTCATATGCCCATTAGAGACGGGATGCAGAACGTGTGGATTGGGGTGGGGGGGGGGGTGACAGGGGTTGGGGGTTACTTGTAATTTATGGCGATTTGTTGCATTATCACTGCTTTCGTGCTTGACTGGCCTTATAGCAGAAGGCTATATATAATGCAGGGCTTTTCTCAGCATGTATTTGTTGGCAGCTAATAGATCACAGAGAAACATGGCAATAAACTGTTGCCAAACAAGTAGAAAAATGTGTCCTGTATGTTTACATGGCAGGGAGTCATCTGTCATGGGAAATAAATTAATGATCAAAAAGGCACTGTATTAAAAGACTAACGTGGTTTGAAGAAAAAAAAAACCAAAAAAAAAACAAAGATTAATATGCACCTTTTGCATATTAATCTTTGTAATCAACACTTCTTTGACTTCTGGTTGAACGAGCCAGTGCACTCTCAGCCCAGAAAATGGTGAGGGTCACGTCGAGAAGGGTATCTAGCGTAAAACGTGCCAGAATCAGGATACGTGGATGGTGATCCGCTGTGGTGACCCCGAAAACTGGAGCAGCCAAAAAAGAAAAAAAAAAATTAACATGTGACTTCCATGTTTTATTTTATAAAGAAACTGAGCTGATTTTATTTAATTTTTTTTTTTTTCTGCAGGATTTAGCCCTTGATTCACCTCAAACTCTTGAGAGTGATACAACGGAGCATTACTGCATTAGTCTGCCCAGCGCTTTCACCTCCTAATCTGTACACTCTGCTCACTGTCCATAGCTTCAACCTTTTGTGCCATGAACACTACGGTGTTCGCAATGCATTCTGGATCGAGTCCCAGCGTTTGCACCAACCTCTACACTGGACTTCTGATTAATGTGGAAATAGTGAGAGAGAACCACTAAGGTCTGACAGAAATAACGAAATACTGCAACGTCCAACAGACCTATCTACGTTTCAATTTAATATCATTTACTGTGTTTCACGTGGACTTCCTCTTTAAAAGTTCTCCACTTCCTGTGCTTGTGTCTAAGCGACACACTTGAGAGCTGAACTTTTTCTTTAATGATTTCTTCTCGCTCTCCTGGAGCAACGCTACATCCACTGAACTTCAGCTCCTTTTAAATATTCATCTATGACGGTGCTCCGGTCGCTCGTTAGCATCGACGTTACGTATGCTATATTATCCAACACATGCTGTGCTTTCAGGCCACCCAGAGGAACGGAGACAGAAGAAAGCACGGCGTTCTCTCTCACAGGCTGGCCTGACATACAGCATCGATCCTTTCTCTCTTGTTCAGTGAGATCTAATTACATTTCTACAAGACGGACTGGGATACTTTCTTTAAAACATTTCAAACACAGAACTTTCAGCTTGTATACAGCGGTGGCTTCAGGCATCACGTTGAATCTCTAATACACCGAGAATCACTTAAAACGCCTCTACACTATGACAATACTGCTTTAATGACTCTATAAAGCAAGCGATCATCACAGACCAACACAAATACACAAAGTGCTAATGTAAGTAGTAGTGTTTCAGCCCACCAACAGTAAATCCTGTTTGATTTCCTTTCAAAAACATTTCCCTTTCTTTCTTTTCTACTTTCTCATTTCTTCTTTACATCGTCCTTTTTTCATTCTTCAGTCTTTCCTTTGTTTCTTTAAGCGCATTGTAGTAAGATCGGCATCTCAAGGCAGTAGACATCTGTAGGATTGTCTCGTCACGTCGTGTTGTTGAGGGGATTCCCGCGATGGTTATTTGTCAGTGGGCGGGTCGGCATTTGAGTGGCGTCTCGGAAGACAGATCGGAATGCTGAATGAAATTAAGTCTGGTAGGCGGGAGGTTTGAAAAGCTGCCGGGGCTCTAGGCTGGGTCTCCGAGCAAATGTGGTCTGATCTGATCTAGCCGGAGTCGACTGGGGAGAACTCTCTGATGGTCTGGAGAACAAAAATCTATGGGTCTTGGCATGTCGTTTCTTGTTCTTCTTCTTGTCTTGTTGTGGAAATCAGTCCAGCCCTGCTACATGTTTCCTCCTGAGTTCCTGTTTCAAAATGAAAAACGTCAACACACCATTTCATGGGCACGCTACGGTATAGCACTGTCCTCCAAAAGGTCCTGTTCGGCTTGCACGCTTTTCGCTGCCGTTATCGTATTTTCCCCATGTTTGTACACACGTTAACCTTTAGTATATCAGGTCCAAAGTTGCCAAAGATGTGACTGTGACTTTCGGTCAGAAGTCATGCTGAGGGACCAAAGCATCATTTCCCTGGAAACATGCCTGGAAAGTACCCTGGCATATGGAACGTTGTTTTATTCTGTGTCGATTTGTTTAAACCATGTAGCAGAACTACACGCTCTAGCAAGGTCTTCGTTACCCGATTCACTCTTTCGGTTCGTTTCCCATGCTTCCTTTTAATACTCTGTAGGCATGTCGAAATTTAACTGGAAACGAATGAATCAGAGATTTCTTCAGTGTGCAACCTTACATGACCCTGATGGTTGCAACAGATTGTAACAAATAATGCCTAATGAGACCGAATTAGAGTATTCTGCAGCAAGGTATGATGAACTAATGCCCAGAACATTTAAGAGAGAGAGAAAAAGCTAGTCAATAAAATAAGGAAATGTCTGAACCTTATTACTGTATCCATGTTTTTTTATTTCTGGAATTCCTATGTTACCAGGATCTGTACATGGGTGTTTAAGTGCTCCCTGTACAAGAACCACGCTACAACAACATCCCAACAGTTAGTAACGCCTCTTACCAGTGACTCATTCCAAGCCACAGCCATACTGTCATATGGTGCTTGGCCCCTGCAATTGCTGCTTGCAGCTACAGTTAATCTTCAACCTCGAGGGGCAAATTCATTATAAGTATTTCATTCGTTGGAGTAAACTCTCCGTCGAGGCACAATCCGAAACAAGTAATGTCTAGGTAGCGTGGCGGTGTGAATATTTATTAGCACTTATTCAAGCAAAGCTTTTTGACAAGACTGCTGCTTGTTTGTGCAGCATAGCAGCTAATGAATATAAATAAATATAAAGAAAGTATCAATTCTGAAAATTACAGATGCTAAAAGAATGAAGAGAATATGGAAACAAGCTTTGATCTGTTATCAGTCAGGGGTAGAGATTTTAACTAAGAGGCTTCCAAGCTGATGTTTACACCACTCAGTAAAATGCTTTACTTCCTGAAAATGATGATTTTTTTTATCATGGAAAAAAAAAGAAGTTATTTACATTCATGGCATTTATCCAGCGTCACTTACAGAAATGCGATTATTTAAAACTCCCACCCATGTATTCATTCTCACCTACTGCTTCTATCCTTTCTTCCAGACTTTTACTCTCCTTTTTGCTTCCTCCTTTCTTACCTTACTTTTTCTTCCTTATTTACCTTCATGTTTCTGTCCTTCCTTCCCTTTCACGTTTCTTTCCGTCCTTCGTTTGTTCTTTCCTTCTTTCTTGATGCTTTCGCCCATCTTTCCTTCCTTTGCATTCTTTTTTCCTCCCTTCTTACCTTTTCTTCCATATTTCTTTTCATTTCTCTGTTCTTCCTTATTGCCGTTTGTTTGTCCTTCTTTCCTCCCTTCTCTTTCATGTTTCTTTCCATCCTTCCTTATTCCTTTCTCCCTTCCTTTTAGTCCTTTCCTTCTTCTTTTTCTCCTTATTTGTTTGTTCCTTTGATCTTTCTTTCCTCTCATTCTTCTTCCATCCTTCCTCATTCCTTGTTTCTTTCCACTGCCCTCCTTTCCTTCGCTTGTCTTTCATTGCTTCCTCCTTTCTTACCTTACTTTTCCTTCCTTATTTACTTTCATGTTTCTGTCCTTCCTTCCTTCCCTTTCACATTTCTTTCCTTCCTTCATTTGTTCTTTCTTGATATGTTTTCATCCATCTTCTTTCCTTTGCATCCTTTTTTCTCCTTTTTCACTTCCTCCCTTCTGACCTTTTCTTCCATATTTATTTCATTTCTCGGTCCTTCCTTCCTTATTGCCGTTTATGTTTCTGTCCTTCTTTCCGCCCTCCCTCCCTCCCTCCTCTTTCATGTTTCTTTCCATCCTTCCTTATTCCTCCTTTCCCCCATCCTTCTACAGTTCTTTCCTTCTTCTTTCTCCCCTTCGTTTGTTTCTTCCTTTGATCTTTCTTTCCTCTCATTCTTCTTCCATCCTTCCTCATTCCTTGCTCCTTTCCTTTATCCTCCTTTCCTTCTCGTCTTTCATTGTTTCCTTCTTTCTTTCCTTTCTTCTTCTTCCTTCCCTTCTTTCCTTACATCTGCCTTTCCTGCTTTGTCTTCCTTTCTTTCCTTTCTTCCTTCATTATTTTGTTCCTTCCTTTCGTTCCTCCTTGCTGTCCGACCTTCTTTCATTTCCTCATTTCCTTGCTTCCGTCCATCATTCTTCCCTTTCCTTTCCTCCCTTCCTTCTTTAGGTCCTTCCCCAACATGCATTCACCTCAGGGTTAAACTTGTTGAGAGAAACTAAAGACACTTGAATAACATCGTTTAATAATATCTTGTCCTTGCAATGCAAGGGCACTGGGGTACAGTGACCTTGACCTCGGGGGTAGAGATGAGCTAGGCATACCTAATAAATGTGCCCCCGAGCTCAGTTTGTTCTTGCTGTACGTAATAAAGGAGGACATTTTGAATTCCTGTCTCCATAACAGATGATTCCTTGGTGTTCATGCAAATGCCTGAAACATAATATTACAAAACGAGAACAACCTCAACCTGTCCTTTTTGGACCTACTGAAGTCACATGTTGTGCTCAAATGATTAAACCAAGAGTGCTAATGTTTCCTATTTGCATAATGACAGTCTGGGCTGATCTAAGCGTCGCTACCACTCCAAACCATTCCACTATAATTCCCAGCGAACCTTTTGCTCTGTCATGCCGAAATCATTTTTGCATAGATCATATATTTTGAAGAACTTTGGTGGATGATTAGGTGACACCCAAAAGTGTGCTGTACATTTCTTTCACTAAAAGAAAAAAAGAAAGAGGGAATGAGAGGTGAAAAAAAAATGAAAACCTGCCAACAGAGTCAGCTTCTCCCCACCTGCCACTGTGAGACTGAGCGCCAAGATAGAAGAGCTTCATCCACCTACACATGCATAAACACACACACACACACACACACGCACACACACACAAAACGTGCTGTCACAGACGTACTCCGTCAAGCTGAACGCGGTGTGCTTTCTCCGAACTCAGATCCGCCCGTAGGTTGCGAACGATTCATCTCCAAGTTACGAATCGTGCACTGAGCATGCTGGGCAAGGAAAATACGTGGGTGTGTTCTGTGTCTAGGGAGGACAAATGATATCCTTAAATTAAAGATACATCAAGATATTATTAGGTAAAACGTCTGCACTCACAGCGTGAGGCTTTAGCATGCGACTACTGTTGCAAAATCATGTTTCCAGTAAAAAGTTTCGTAATCTGGGAAAGTACATAAACGACGTGCTGCGTGACCCTGAAAAAGCAAACACACATGAGAGGAAAAAAAGCAAACAGTAAACAACAAACAAAGAGAGCTAGGACGTATTTTTCTGGAAAAACTACCACTGCTGTAGCAATGAAACTGCTTTCCCTGCTTATAGGTATGTTTCATACTTAACATCCAGAACATCCGCGTGTGTATTTGTATTTTTCGGAACACCTGAGGCGTAGCGACGAGTACACAGGATGCACCGAATGGAAAACAAGCGTTTTGTTTCATCAGGTCTGAACCCAAAGGCACTTTAAATGCGTGTGTGTGCGTGTGTTACTAAGTGCTCTCCTCAGCTGCTGTTCAAGCACGGCCCAATTCGACCGACCGCTCCTCTTCTCACTGGGCCTACGACGAGTTCTCGGAGAAGCTGAAGGTACTGCCGACTTTTCACGAGGAAACGGGCGTCGATTTCTCGTTACTGCCTTTCGGACGGCGCTCGAACGCTTAACTACGATCCTGACGGCTGCGGTCGCGTTTAGGTTTAAGACTTTAAACACGATACACTTGAAAACTGAAGCGTCTCTGTGAAATCACGATGGCCGCAGCAAAAATTTTAATTAAACTCAAACGTACGTAAAGTAAACTGAATAAACATACAAGAAACACCGGACCTTGGTAAACGTGTTACGTATCTTAAAAATCTTGCTTGTCCGATGGCCCTGTGTTACAGTTCGGTGCATGAAACACAACCCAGGTTCTCCTTTATCAAACATCAGTATATCTGGCAAACATTAGAAGAAGAAAAAAAATCACTGTTAAAATCTTTGTAAACATCAAATTATTGGTATTGAATAGATCCCGGATAATCCGAGTCAAATCCCTGATCAAGCTATAATCTGCTCCATAATCAGGAGTGCCTTTCAGCACTATTAAAGTTTTTCATCCTCTACTATCTTTGAACATCACTTCATAAAGCATACCGAATAGAAACATATTAACCTCGACGCGTTCGCTTCATCTGCCATGCGCTTTAATCCTCACCTGATCCGATGAAGTGGCACGCCCTGGGGAAGCGCGATACCGAAATTGATTTGTGCTCGTTCCCGGATTGCGTGGCGACCGTCTGCCCTGTGGCCTGCCGTTTACTCCTGGTTTTTCCTTTCTCCGGCCTGTAACAGATGCCTTGTGGATATTCCATCACATCACATAAACACTCACTAAAACTATAAAGAACGGAGGGTTCGCTGCTGTGCTTCGTAACAGTTCCGGTGTCAATGAAATGAGTGGATATAAAACAATCGAGCTGTAAGTCGTTTAGTGCTGGAATATATATATATGTATATATATATAGAGAGAGAGAGAGAGAGAGAGAGAGAGAGCTGTTTCACATATACAGGCTGTGTATTCCTGTACGCTGGATAGCCAATGAAAATGAAAAACGTCGGGTGTTTTAATAATAATATTACTAATATTTACGTAAGGAATAAAACACTACGTTATTACTCATGTTATAGCATCTCTACACAGTCCTTCCCTCACCAGCCGGTCGTTTTAAGTTAATAAGAAAAGCAAGAAACCACAAAGTCGTCTGTCTTGAGAACCTAAACATAGAACTTTACCTCTGAGTGATAGAAAGTGCCGACGCTCTCGACTCGTCTCCTGAGACGTCTCCTCGTGTGGACCCTCCACCATACAAGTCCCTGTGAAGGAGTTAGAACTGACAAAAAAAAAAAAAACGTTATCAAACATGTACGTTAAGATAAACCTCTCGAAGCTGCACTGCTGTCAGAGGTGCTGCTACAGAATGTTAATCAACACCAATCAGAATGAGGAACTCAAGAGCACCGTGGTATACACTGAGTTAATCATATCGTGGACAATAGGAAGCGTAGCGACTTTACAGTGCAGTACTTTACAGACAGGACGGCAGTACTGGTGGCCAGACTTGCAATTAGCATACACTAATTAGTGGATGTCATTTCAATGGACACTACAATTTCAATTTACATGCCATTAATTTAAAAAAAAAAAAAACCCTTAGTTAAATCACGCAGCAAGAGTGTACACGTGTGTGACGGGTTTCGCGCCGAATACGCCGCAATCGGCACCTGGCAATTTGTGCAATTCAAAGACATGGATGGATGTCTTGCCCCAATTACAGGATGAACAACAAGCGGGTAAATATTTGCGAGACACTAGTGTTTATAGAAACGGCTTTGATTGCTATGAGTATAATAGCTCTAATTGCAGGGGTGGAGAGTTTCTTCAAGAGCGTGACACATCATCCGCTACATGATTACAGCCCATTAATTACGAGCAGGCAAAGAGAGAAACAAAGCAATCTGGCGTCTCGGCGGGCCTCGGGGATAATCCGCCCACTGGGTGTCCCAGAGCAGGTTTAAATGCTCCTACGGTGAGAATGCACGCTAGGGTAACTCCAGGAAATCAGGTGTTAGTCGATGTGGGCTTATTATTAAATTCGTCCAATAGTGTTGTTTTTGTGATACTTGAATTTTTTTCAATGTTCACAGATGTATGAGCCTGTGAAGGGGGCTGTGTAGAAATAAAAAAAAATAATAAAAATTTAAAAATAAATACATGCTAAAAATAACATAAAAGAAAGAAAACAGAATATGATCACGTGTACACATCATTTTGAACATTTTCATGAACGTTTAGCAATATTTGTATAGTTAACCATTTGCAATCACACACACACACATACAGTTTTGTAAAATTCCTAATTATTTCATTAGCAAAACACACCACAAGCCCGTCTTAAAATACGTTCATTTATGCTAATGAGAATCGGAGAACAAAAAAATAGTGGGATTACGTATAGTTTTTGAAAACTACAACGCAAAGAACATAACATATATAAAAATGAACTGAATGATTTAACAATAGAGGGTGAGACAATTAAGCTACTTTGATGTAGAACCCCATTCTTGGGGTTGCTCCTTGATTTGTAGAAGATCTGAATCTTAGTACGTGACTTGTTCGTTTTTCTAGCACATGGCAACGAAAAGCCGATTCCGGTGCTCGGTAATCTTTTTTTGTAAGTATTAAAACCGTCTTAATAATATCAGAAGCTCTGATTACATCACCGTAAACTTCCTAGTTCTCTTTAAAAATCAGGAGGATTTTTTTTTCCTGTTATGTACACATCGTCATGCTTCCGAGAATCGTAAGAGTGCACAAAAAAAAAATGCACAATTGATAAATGCCAAGAATAATAATAAACTTGATGATAAACTTTAGCCAGCATGTTCATCTTCATACTATAAAGGCAGTCTGATATATAATGAAAAAGATATATGAGGAAAAGAATCAAGACTCATTGACAAGTCTGACAGAGAGAGAGAGAGAGAGAGTG